>NC_133776.1:71270689-71342722 GCF_003597395.2 Chelonoidis abingdonii
CAACGAGGCGAACGTGGAATGGTAGAAGATATATAAGCAGACGCTCTGCAAAACAGCTACCTATATAAGCTTATGATCTGATTTATGTACAGATTTAGCATCAACTGACAAGAGGCAAATCTCTAAGAACACAATAAAGTGATGTGTATTGGCTTATCGCGTATCTGTTGCAACTAGAGTGGATCATTGCCTTATAAAGAAATCGTCATAATCCATTCCGCAAGTCGAAAACTCTATGCAAGGCCATGTTCGTTTTTTACAAGACGTAATGTAAAGGAAAAACCAGATTCCACAATGCTGCACGTGGCAACTGGCCAGTACGCAACGAGATTTGGTGGTCTGTAAAGTTATCCTTTTGTTGACAAAGCAAACCAGATTAACTACTACAAGCTGAGTAATTAAGCAACGGGAGTGACAAACACCTGTAATATTGGCTTGGGAAGGCTAAGAGGCTTGAGGTCAGAAAGAGACAAGAGTATAGTGAATACAAATTAGCTGTGGATCTGCATTTTGGTGTGAGTAATGGCCACGAAATAATCAGCAATCGTGTGGAACAGAACAGCGTAGTCTTCAATACAGACTCAAATATAACCAATGTGAGCCTGATCAACATCATGACTTAGTGATGTCTTACATGACAGAAGGAATAGACTTGATCTGTCCAGAAGATAAATTGCAGCACTGAACTGGATGTATGCTGGCAGATTATAAAACACATCCTCGCTTCTGAACTGTCCGTGAAAATAGTAAGCGTCACACGACTTGCCTGAAAAAGGTGGACGTTACAGATAAAAAAATTTCTTATTATCATCTATTGGTTTCAAAGAAACCAAAAATAAAGGACTCTCACACAAACCGATCTTCAAAGAAACCATATCGAATAGTGAAATAATGATATGTTCTTATATTGTTCATTCGACATCTTTTCACAAAAAAAGGAAGTATTATTTCAAACCATCCAAAGTCCCTACAAAAGCTAAAATAAGAACCAAATCTTTATAATCTGTTTCCATTAATGCACACTGCTCTTTGTGTTCCAAACTAGATCAACGGTTTTTTGGCCCCTCTCTTGAAATTAGTACAAAAAGTGGAAACTTGCCATTTGACACCTTTAAGCTTAATTACGAGCTGAAAATTCTGGTACGATCTGCACACAAGTCCAGAAAGTGTCTGGCATCACTTTTCTGTTCCCCTGACCAAAACCTCCCTGGGGAAACCACCACCACAAACCTCTTGGTCTAAATTACAAGGTAAGAATCTACATCCCGCCTCTTTCCCATTGCCCCTCAACTTTCCCCTCCCTATGTTGCCTTGAAAAGGCTTCACAGCCAAGTGCCACACCTTAGGACTCTAAACCATAGGCAGTAATAAACCACTCCTACAACCATCCTCCCCGTCACTGCAATCCTGGATGATTCAAGACCAATCCCGTGGGATTTAAAACAACGAAAAATCATCAGGTTCGTAAAACAAAGATCGTTAATAAAGAAAGACAATAAAGTAACAGGTATCACTGTAAAAATCGAGATGGATACAAGGCTATACAGGGTACGTCAGAATCCCCATATACACAGAAGGACCCTCCACCCAAGCCTTAGTTCAAAGTAAATGCCAAACAGAGTTAAAACCGCAAGCAAAAAGACACTTCACAAGTTAGAAAACAATTACATAAGACTTATCCGCCTACCTGCTATATCAGATTTTGACACATTATGAAAGACTGATTCAGTAACAGATGGAAAACACTGAACTGATTCCTAGTCCCCTCATCTCGCCGGAGTGCAACAAGAACCAAACAAAAAGCACTACAAAGACGTCCCTCCACCTAAAATGTGAACGTATCCGTCCCCCCTATGGCTTCGCAGACGTGTTAGCCAGCTTTAATGAGCTTCTAAAACTTACAGGAAAGACATAGCCCTTGAACCAGCTACCTTTTTACAAATCTTTCTTTACAAAACCAAGCAAACAATTAAGAAACTAGTCCAAATTTATTCTTGACTTACAATGCAAAAGCTGCAATAACAGAGTAATATGGAATAAATTGTGCAACCAGAACCCACATTGCACGGTGATGTTGCCACAGAAAAAGGGAATACAGCTATACATACTACGAATAGTACGCAGAGTATGTTCAGCCACAGTCTTCTCATGTACCCTCACCTCCAGGTCGTTTGCACAGAAGAATGGCCTCTGTCTTCGAGAGCTGATCCAATCAACTGACTGATTGTCTATGCGTAGCTCCACTCAGATTTTGAACCTAGCAGTTCATAAAATCACCGCACTCGCCTAAACTTAAGCTAATTAACTAGCTAGATCTATTATACTCGCTGCGCACCGAGCCAAGGATCCAGGGCTTGGCTCCTTCGTCTCCCCAATAAAACCTCTCTGCGACCCCAAGACTTCGGAGCCTGAGTCCCAAACACCCAAAGGACATACAAACTCGCCTCCGCATGTCTCCTTATTACCTCATCCGGGACTCCCCCCCTGGGTTTACCTCGGACGATACTATAGTACTAAATCTACTTGAACTTTCAAACACGAGGAACCATTCACACCGTTCCCCACCCTCCCTTGCCCGAGGCTGCACCGAAATTCAGACTCTCCGTAAATTCTACAACACACAAAGAGAATTATCCTTCCCGTCATTCCTTAGCACCCAGAGAATAACTAAATACAGGTCTTTAAAAAGAAAGCTACATAAAAGAAAGAAAACCATAAACATAGTCCGTATCAAGGTTACATCACAGGGTCAAAATGCTTAAAGAAAAATGAATAACAACCTTATTGCAAAAAAGAAATACAGATTAAAACATTCGCAAGCAACTACATTCACAGGTCATAAGTACCACAAAACAATCTAGAAACCAGAATCTTATACCCGTTACTACAATGGAACAAAAGATTAGAAGCTGAAGATACTGAAAGGATCCTCTACATTAGCAAAGAGACAGACGAAAGAGTATCTCGCACACCAATAACATCCTGCCTGAGGCTCTTGAAAAATCCGTTTCCTGATGGCTACTCTGGTCAGGTGTTTGGTTCCCTTCGTTAACCCTTTACAGGTAAAAGAAACATTAACCCTTAGCTATCTGTTTGACACTCATGTAAGGTACAAAGCATCCCCAGCTTCCGTTGACTTCATTGGAAGATTAGGATGTTCGGCACCACGCAGCCTTGGGGCCCTTCTGTGCACAATTGTACACATTCGACTCTGTTAAAAGAACATTGTTGACGTTACAAAAGTCAAGCAATTTAAATTAGGAAATGACAATATGATGGATGCATGTCCCATTATAAGATTCTATTTTCATCTGCTTATAAATTTGCCAGATCTTAACTTTCCTAGGTGGGTAGCTACCAAAATGGTTCAGTCATTTCCAAAAGAATGAGACTGAAGAATATTGTCGGGTCCACCTTTAACATATTTTGACAACTTTTCTTTGAAATGCTCCAGGTCTCTGTGCTTTGGAGCATGGACATGAAATCCAGCAGGGTGTGTGTGACTCTTTGCTATTAGACCTGTCGACACTATCACTGTTGCCAATTCTGTGCAAAGTTTTGGTGGGGGGAGGGGTCACTCTTTGGGCCACCTACTGCCCTTGACTTTTATGACCAACTCTCTAATGTGTATGAAATGCTCACATAGACTGAGACTATACAGATCTCTACCATGACTTAGTGACAATTTCAAATGTGTTCATACTTCACTTTCTGAAAGAACACTAAATCCTTATTACAGGGTAAAACAAACACACATTGCATATAGGCTAACAAATTTGAGACTTCCATAGCCAGTATAGAAAGTGATCATTAGTGCTTTTTCAGGTCCAATCTTACTCCCACTGATGTCAATGGGTGTTTTGATATTGACTTCAATAGGAACAAAATTAGATACTGAAATGGAGAATCCTAACTGTACTTCCAGCTTACCAGGAAATTGAGGCATCCAAATTACTGAAAAAAAATACAATTATGTATTAATTTGCTTGCACATTCATGAAAACCAGCAATTGGTCTCTTGTCAGTGTGATGGGAAAGAAATGGCTTCATAGACTCAGACTCTAGGACTGGAAGGGACCTCGAGAGGTCATCGAGTCCAGTCCCCTGCCCTCATGGCAGGGCCAAATACTGGCTAGACCATCCCTGATAGACATTTATCTAACCTACTCTTAAATATCTCCAGAGATGGAGATTCCACAACCTCCCTAGGCAATTTATTCCAGTGTTTAACTACCCTGACAGTTAGGAACTTTTTCCTAATGTCCAACCTAAATCTCCCTTGCTGCAGTTTAAGCCCATTGCTTCTTGTTCTATCATTAGAGGCTAAGGTGAACAAGTTTTCTCCCTCCTCCTGATGACACCCTTTTAGATACCTGAAAACTGCTATCATGTCCCCTCTCAGTCTTCTCTTTTCCAAACTAAATAAACCCAATTCTTTCAGCCTTCCTTCATAGGTCATGTTCTCAAGACCTTTAATCATTCTTGTTGCTCTTCTCTGGACCCTCTCCAATTTCTCCACATCTTTCTTGAAATGCGGTGCCCAGAACTGGACACAATACTCCAGTTGAGGCCTAACCAGCGCAGAGTAGAGCGGAAGAATGACTTCTCGTGTCTTGTTTACAACACACCTGTTAATGCATCCCAGAATCATATTCTGGAATATTCCTGTGTTGTTTGCCTATATTCATCCTTTGTAATCTGACCTACTTTCCATTTTTTATATGACTCATCTATACTTCAAGCTTTCTGTAAGCCCCCCCCCCTCCATTCCCCCAACCCTCTGTGTTAAATTGACCTACACTTTACTTACACTACTGCAGGCTGGGAGCATGCTGTTTTGTTCATTTAAATACAGACTGGAGAAAAACACATACTAACTAAACAGGAAGTAATGGAAGGGTGGAGCATAGCTCCAACCAAAATATCCCTACAGGTCTTTTAATAGAATATCACTTAACTGCCAGGGTGAACTGAAGCACTTGGCAAGAGGATATTAAGTTTATCTATCTGTTTTATTTGTCTTAAGCTGCAATAAAAAACACCTTAATCATATTAATAAAACTTTGCAAGCTAAACAAAAATATGCAAGAGTGATTGAAGCCAATAACATCTGCAGCTGGAGATAAATAACCTCAAAACATTCAGATTATTTTAATAACTTCAGTTAAATGAATCCATGAACAGTACAATTTTATTTTACATAATGCAGCTCATAAAATAGGGGTGTTAGTGCTAATCATGAAATTGCAGAGATTAATATTTTAAATTAAAAAAGAAGATAATTAAAAATATAACCGCTGATTTAGGGTAACAAAGACAATTCAACACTGAAAGATCTAAACAGCTGAAAATTGTCTTGATAAGACTTAAGATGGCAATGCACAGATGAAATGAAAATATAAAAGCACTGGATTTCAGTAAGTCTTTCATTAATACAGACTCCCATGAAACCTTAGGGACAGCACCATCTAGAAAACCAATACCTTAACTAACAGCAAAGACATGAACCTTTATCAAGGAGTGTCAAGGTATGATTCCCCCACTCTGAACCTTAGGGTCCAAAAGATGGGGTACTTGCATGAACCCCTCTAAGCTTAATTACTAGCTTAGAAGTGATAGAGCTGCCACCACCCAAAAATATAGTGTTTTGGGACACTTTATGGCCCCCAAACCCTTCCTTGGGGACCCCAAGACCCAAACCCCTTTGATCTCAAAACAAAGGGAAATAAACCATTCCCCTCCTTTCTTCCTCCCAGATTCCCCCCTCCCTGGGTTACACTGGGAGATCACTGTGATTCAAACTCCTTGAATCTTAAAACAGAGAGGAAATTCACCTTCCCCCCTTCTCTCCCTGAGAGAGAGACAGTGATCCTAACACAGAGAGAAATCAGACTTTTACTCCCCCCCTTCTCTCCTTTCTTCCACCAATTCCCTGGTGAGACCAGACCCTATCCCCTGGGGTCTCACACAAGAATAAAAAAAAACAATCAGGCTCTGAAAAAGGAAAAGCTTTCAATTAAAGAAAGAGAAAAAGTAAAAATTGTCTCTGTAAAATCAAGATTGAAAATGTTACAGGGTCTTTCAGCTTATAGACACTAGAAAGAGTCCTCCCCTCAGCACAAATAAAAGTTGCAGCAAACAGAGATACAATCCTTCCAGCAAAATACACATTTGCAAATAAAGAAAAAAATCAAAAGACTAAACCGCCTTTCTAACTGGTACTTACTAAATTGAACAGAAGAGACTGTTTCAGAAAATTGGAGAGTCTGTATAAGTCTGATCCCTCTCAGAACCCAAAGAGAACAAAAACAAATCCAAAAAGCACAGACAAAGGCTTCCTCCACTGAGATTTGAAAGT
Organism: Chelonoidis abingdonii; assembly: GCF_003597395.2. NCBI lineage: Eukaryota > Metazoa > Chordata > Testudines > Testudinidae > Chelonoidis > Chelonoidis abingdonii. The sequence continues at coordinate 71,277,048 of NC_133776.1, forward strand.
ATCTTGTCTCCTGATTGGTCCTCTGGTCAGGTGTTCCAGGTTTACTGAGCTAGTTAACCCTTTACAGGTAAAAGAGACATTAACCCTTAACCATCTGTTTATGACAAGGACAGAGACAGAAAAGTCTTCATGATATCAGGATTAATCTGTGTTAGAATCCAGAATGATGAGAGATAATATTTATTGGAGAAGATAATAATAAAGAGCCAAGCCACATGAGGCAAATCTGAAACGCTGGATCTGCTCTGCAGGAGATGAAGCTACAGCTGCTTTTCTCCTTTACATCTTTATCAAGAAGATTATTTCTAATCTTTTCATAGTACAAAAACAATAAAAGAATTATTCAAAGATATCCTCAAAGAAATGAATTATTTCCAGAATCCATAGCAGGGTTTTGATAAAACTGCAGTACAATCATATCCTAAAGCATCAATTAAATTTCTTGAACACCAGTCTAATCTGCCCATCTGTAGCTAGAACACATGTCCTATCCATTTGTCTGGTAAAGTGTTTGAGAGAAACTTTCAGGACTATGTCAATAAAATAGATGTTGAAAAAAACCTTAATTCTTGAGTAACTTTAAATTGACCTTTTAGAAATCTTGTCAACTGTTTTCTCTTTCCCCTAATAATTAAAAAAATGATACTCTTGATAGACATCACCAGTTGTTATTATAATAGCCCCCCCTACACACACCACCTGCCTTGAAGTTACCAGCAATATTGACTCAGTGAGAGCAGGTTAGGCTCCAAGAATTATATTTACATTCACTTACACTCAGCAAGCTGCATTTCTTTCAAGAAGGTATAATCATTAATTGCGGGGGAAAGCCAATAACGTAATCATGCAAGAGCAAGGGGCAGGGGAGAGTTTGCTGATATAGATCCAGACTGTGCAATCCTTACTTCTGCTCATGTGTACAAGAGCTCGCTAACATGAGTAAGAGTTGTGCAATCTAGCATTAAGTCTTACAGTACTTGTGAAAAATAGGGTTGCAGTCAGCACTTCAGTGTGAGCATTAATTTGGGATTGTTTTTGTATAGAAGATCTATACAAAATTACATTTTATATTCATTTCTTTATAAAGTAGCTTCCCACCATCACACTGTACGCGTCTCTGCATCAATGGCATATAATAAAAGCACCTTCTTAAAATTCTAACTGCAGGGGGATAAAATATGAAATCAACAGCAGTCATTAAAAAAGCCTTGTGAGATTGTCATGTGGAGAGATGGATTTGGATGGATTCACCTCCAAACAGAAGTGATATAGTTGTGGTGTAATGAAAGTATAGTGGTCCAGTCACTCAGCCTCAGCTTTGGGTTTAACTTAGATACCAGGGTTGGGTCTGATCCTGGCTCTGTAAGAGTCTCTAATTTTTCTAGGTAGATTGTGTTTCCTTTCAAGGCATATGTTGGCGAATCCCAACTGCTAGCCGCATGCACACTAAGATACTTGATGATAGACTCCACTGGCAACTTTAACAGCAGTTATAGTTTCATAATGAGTTACCTTGGTTGTTGGCAAGGATTAAACCCACTTGAAATCATGAGTCTTTGCAGCTTGAGTTAAAGGAGCAAGTCCCTCAGTTGAGAGCTGTAGTAGACTCATCCTCTGGATTGGGTAGAGAGGTGGACAAGTAATACACAGCAACAGTGGGTTACACTTTCATCTTTCTCGTCAAATTCTGTGGGATGGCTCTAGGTTGGAGCAGCACCAGTTACAGCTATAGCAAGGGGTAAAGACAGTTTCAAGTCATGTATTTCTTCTATATATATCAGATCAGAAAACATTCCGGTGCCAGTAATAAGCTGGCTGTACCTGAACAATCAAATAACATTCACTTATCTACAGTTCTCCTAAAATAAAAATATACAAATTATTTTTGAGTTAACCAACCATGTAGCTGCTCAAAATCTGGTTCAGTCTTCAATATAGTGAGTATCCACTTTTTTTGAGTCAGTGGAACATAAGGTATGGTATTCGCAGCTCTCTTGCACTGACTGTTTGCATCACCTGAATTAAGGTCTTGGAAAGCAACCACAGCGAGTAGACAGCAAAAGAGAAAATTAAAATATTTTGTCATATCATCTTAAATTGTTTCCTCTTGCTGCTTGAAGATAAAGAGGTCTTTTGGTTTTTTGTTGTGCTTTTTTCCTTGATCTGTTCCTGGTTGTGTTGACAGCTTTAACAATTAAGCCACTTTTCATACCAACAAAATAACAGTGGAAAAAAGGCTATAACTTTCTTTGTGTTCAGCTTCTGGATGCTATTTTCTGATAAGAGGTTGATTGGGAAAGCTAACACACGTGTTCCAGGTACAGGTATCACATGCAAACATTTGTGATTTGCTCACAGGGCAGTGTCATCACTTAGAGAAGTACAATTAATTTCACAGAGTATCAGCAAGCAGAGTATCAGCAAACTTACATATTTCAGGGGGAGATGGAAAGTCCTCATAACTGTTATAAATTGCATTTTAAAGTAATTTCTATAGATTAGATTATGTAGAGTGTACATAAAATGTTCAGTCTTTTTTACAATCTCTGCCTCCAAATAGCAAATGTGAGAAGTTCTCCAGGTAAGTTATGCAATGGAATGGCAGAACTCAGAGCTTTTGTCCAAAGCTGCAGTTCCTTCCTTTTATTTTTCTGGCCCTGTATCATGGCATCCCTCCCATGTATGAGTTATATAGCTCAGCATACATGTATTCAGATTCTTAATTTTTACATTAGTTATATTAGAAATCAGATTTATTTTTTTTAGTCATTGCTTGTGTCAAGCCGCATTGGGATAGAAATTGGCATTCAATTAAAAATACACAAAACCCACATTTTCTAATGATGTTTATTAGTTAAATGAAACTCTTTAATCATGCTCGATTCACTGGGATGAAAAGTAAATTTATCAAAACATGTTTTACCTTCAAAACTGATTTATTAAACAAAGGAAATATTCTCTGTAGTTAGTGAATCAAACTGACTTTGTCACTGTGTGTCACAGCTCTAGTATCCTCTTGAGCACTCACCAGACTGCAGTGAGGGGATCAAGAAGCTGGATCCCATGTGTTTAAGCCTCCAGAGTCTGAACGTGCCTGGGCATTGTGCCTTTCTTGGGACATATAGGCATGCTCTCAGGGTGCAGATTCTCTACCTAGCACCCCCTGCTAAGAGCTGCAATCACACAATCCACCTTCCAGCCCTGTAAGCCACGCGGAGCCCTCAGACTCTTCCTGTAGCTTTAAACCAGGGGCAGCTCCAGGCCACAGCACTCCAAGCGCGTGCTTGGGGTGGCAAGCCGCGGGGGGTGCTCTGCCAGCACCGCGAGGGTGGCAGCCTGCCTGCCGTGCTTGGGGCGGCAAAATCCCTAGAACCACCCCTGCTTTAAACACATCATTCTTCCAGAACTCCAGCTTTGAGAGTATTCTGGGCCGGCAGGGGCATGTGGTAGGTGTAACAGATAAAATGCTCAGAATTCTAACACCATTTTTCTTTACTCAGTCACATGAGAAATACACAAATCTACACAAAATGCTAAACTGTACATGCATTTCTCCGCCTCATTTTTTTTTTCACCACTCCAGAGTATACTTTGGGCTGGGGTCAGAGTAACCTTGGGGCATCCAAGATCCTTCTGGTGCAGCAAGTGGCTTATCTTCTGAAATTCAGAGCCTTCCCCCTTCATCCGGCCTTTTCTGACCTTGACTGGTCCATCCCTTCCCCTCTCCTGGCCAAAGCTTCCTATGTGCATCTGGGAGTCTTCCATAAACCTGTTTTTAAAGCTAGCATCAGCACCTTGGTTCATTTGTCCTGTTTTTTGGGAATTTACAATTCTCCAAATTTCAGCCTGTTTAAGGAAGTTTGAGAGAACTGGTTTTCACTAGGCTGCAGTTACTACTTTGTTCTCACCAGGTAAGATCTATCTAGGTGCTGATAGTCCTTAATGATCAATTATTGTCCCTGGTCTGGAAGAGAAGTGCTTAAAGGCTTGTTGGCAGTGGTGGATTTTAGAACTAGTAAATAGCCTCACACTTTATTTGTACTGATAGTTTGGAAGAGTAAACTACCTTTCCTGCTTTTTCCACTCTTAATCAGGTTCTCCACTTTGTATGAACTAGTAATTGAACTGAACTAACTGAATAAGTTGTAGGAAGATAATATTCTCTTTATACCTGCAGAATCAACTACTGCTGTCAAAAGCTAGTTTCTGGTTCCAGGTGCTCAGCCAATATCTTCCAGCAGTTCAGTGCCTGATGTTGTTTAACACTTTGGTAGCAAACATGTACTGCTTGAAGATGTTTTTCTTTTAATTTAAATTATTTTAATAGATTCTCATAAGGTTGTTACAATTTCAAATTTAATTTTAAATAAGTTTATTTTTTTTAAAAGTATTGAATATAATTTTTAAATCTGATTTTAATGATTTTTGTAATCTGTTTACCCACCCTGAGCCCTTATCTGATCACCCTTTCTACTCCTTTATTGTCTTAACTGAGCTCACCCTGTAACTGCATGGCACCAGAAGGCTTACCCATTTTGAATGGAGGGCTCTCTGACTGCAACAACAGTCAAACAGGTTATAAGACACCTTGCATTGTCTCATTAAAATAGAGGCTGAAGGTATTTTTTCACCAGAGTTGTATTCCTGGTGGAAGAACGTTGAGGCATCGTTTCAAAAGCATAAAAACCAGACTTGTAGCAGTGGTCCCATCACAGCTTTTAATATTATTTCCAAGGAGATCAGAAGAACATAAATAACAGATAACAGCCTCAGGTTTAAACTTGCATCATTAGCACTGACCTTCTGAGACAGCATCTGAGTCAGGCATAGAACTGGAACTAAATTGACCATTATATTCCAGTGAGTGAGGGAAAGATGTATGTAACATCTGCTCTGTTCAATTAGTGTATGCATAGATTTTCTTAATCATTTTTAAAAACACTATCTGTTACATGTTATCCCTTAGATTATCAAAAGTGAATTTATGTTAAAATTCTATACTACCCTTTTCTTGTTGCAGTTTTCTCAGCTGGGAAAATGACTAGTCAGTTTTCCTATTTCCATAGTATTGAGTTTCTAATCAATGTAGTCTTTTAACTGCCTGTACACTAGCATCTTTTCCAGAATATTTGGGTTGCAGACTTTGCAGAGGAATATTTGTACCAACATTTTTCCATTGGGATTTTTGAATGTCATGGAAATGTTTCTTTGGGGCTTTGTAAAAGGTTTTTTAAAACAAACTTCTGATCAAATTTGACTTGAGAATAATTCTTTAATGGAGGAGTCATAAATCTGTAATGCAGCTGAATCATTCTTTTATTTAATGAAAGTGCCTAATATCAAAGCTAAAGTTTAAAATATAAACAGGTAATTCTTGTACAAATCAGCATGCTTGCTCTTTTGAAGACAGCAAGTATGATTCAATTTTTCACAAGAGATTGCAAGGGAGACGTCCTAGTCTTGGCTCTGCCACTACTTGCTGTGTGAATCTTGGGCAAAACACTGGGCTAGGATTTTCTAAAGTGATCATTAAATTCCTGATCTATAATGAGAGCCAGGAGATTCAAGTCAAGGGGCATCTACATATGCCCATTCGCTCACACACATTGCTCGGTGCAGAATCAAGACCTGACTTCAGTCCTCGGTTCAGACTTTGAGAATTCCAAGCACTCACATTTCCCATTGACTTCAGTGATTTTTTCAGCAACAACTGCAGCTGCTCAGAACTTCTGGAGGTCAGTCTGAAGGTCTCTGTCAGACACCCCAACTTAGGAGAAGCTCTTAATTTTTGGCCTACATCTCTCTGCCTCAGTTTCCTATCTGAAAAGCGAGGCTATTTGCTTCTTATGTATGAGAAGATTGATTAATCCATGTACAAGCATTTGGAGAAAATCTGAAGAACACTACAGCAGAGCAAAATATTATAACCTATTTGTATTTACCTAGTTCTACACCAAATAACCACATATTCCAGAACTATGAAAATTTATGAAAATGGAGTTTGTTTTATAACACACTTCATCTCAGTTATTGAGGGTTGAGAGCGTTCCTGTACTGCCATGTTATTTGTCAATCTCTTCCTTTTGCTGGTTGTTTTCTTGTCCTTTGCACTTTCTTGGTTTTCCACGTCAGATTACTGAGTCCCAGCTCCTGCTATTAATGCTTTGAAAGTATGCATCCTTTATATGGTATCTTTGCTTGGAGATGGGAACTATCCAGAATATTAATATGTTTACCCTCCCTCCTCCCATAGACAAAGATACACAAGCCATTAAGACATTTCTTCATATGGCTGATATTGTACCTGCCATCCTAACTTCCTTTTTGTGAATCCTATAAATATAATGTATATTGTGTTGCAATAGATGTTATGTTTTTCAAAGTTTTGTTTCCCTAAGCCGTTTTATTTTAATTTGACCTTGGTGTCACTTTGTCAGAAATAATAGCTCTTGCTTATTTTTATAGTCACCTTATGGCTTACAAGAAAATGAAGGCAGTAAATGATTTGGTTTAAGCAGTGTATTCATGGATGTATATTTATTTATGCATTTTAGCCAGGACTTTAGTGTCTTTATCATTTGTCATCTGAAAGATAACTGTTGTTCAGTGAATTCTCCTACCCCCTAATGTGCCTTCAGTAAAGGAAATCAGTGATTTGGGCAATCATTCAGATAATCATCCTAGTTCTAAGCATGTTTTATTATATACTGTTCTCCAGGGGAACCTTCAGTAAAGGAATTGTTAATTTTGCTTTTTCACGTAAACCTAAGCAAGAGAACCAAACATAATTACACTGCTGAGTTTTGTCCCACACATTATCCACTGAGCAAATTTTATTCTGCTTCACACATCCACTGCCAGCCAAATATGGTGAAGTCTATTAACTATTCTAACCTTATGAAACAAAAAGGAACAGAAAAAAAAATGGATGCTGTTGAATTGACTTTGTTCTCTTCAAACACAGCAAGATTTACTTTATGCTAGAATGAACATGATTAAGAGGGTTTGACTATATTAGGAATCTTTAATTGCAAAAAGAGAAGCAGTTATGTATTATGTGAAACATAATCAAAATAATTTGCAATAGCAAATTAAATATATTCATGAGTAAAGGTTCCAAATATTTTTATCTATTGACCTTTAAAATATAGTGTATAATTTTGAGTATTGGCAATGCTGCACTCATTTTAGCAGCCAACAATGCAGAAGTCTACGGGCCTGAGTCAGGTGTCATTTACGCTGACTATAACTCTTTGGACCTAAAGGGAGTTGCTCCTGATTTGCAGTGTGATAGAGATCAGAATGAAAGTCTAAGGGTTATAGATTGCCCTTATGCCTAGAGCAGAACAGATGGCCATAGCCTAATACAAGGGGCATTTGATATTGTTCTATCCTTCAAACTTACACAAGTTTTATTTTCTCTAGACTTTGATGCTTGATTTTAGGGAGCAGGACAGGCAGCATCGCTGATTGACTGCTTTACCCAAATGCATGTTACTCAAGATTGTTCCTGAAATTTTGATTACCACTGGGTTGTAAATTAGTGTTACCAGCAGTGACCTAACAGTTAGATTAATTTTAAACCAAAAGGCTTAAATTAAATAATTCACTTACCACCAGCCATACCCTTTTTCTTCTTTTTTTCATATTTTATACAACTTTTTTTATAAAAAAGGAAAATCCTAGTCCATGGACAAGTTTTTCTGTCTCCCTCTTGCAGTGTACAGTCCATGCCAAATTGCAATTACATACCTCCATTATCATTTCCAAGACTTTTCCCACAGCCATGAGACCATTCTATGTGCATCAATGACTAGCGCTAGTTGGGAAATCTCTTTTCCTAAACAAATATTTAAACTTTTTTTCATTTTGTCAAATTTTCCTGTGAGAATTTTTTTGGGTTTTCATCTGTTTAAATTTGGGGCCGGGTGGCAGGTGGTATTGGCAAAAAAACAAGTATATCAATCAAGTGCATTTTTGCAAAAATGATTTTTTTTAGTGTTTTTTCCTCAAAATATGATCAGCTATTAATGAATTTCTGTCTTCAGTAAGATCTCTCTCAACATAGTGTTTGGAAACCATGTCATCAGTTGTTCCCCTTCACTGCCCCATTATTATACTTGTTCTCTCCTTGCCAGAAACAAATAGATGATTTTCTATAGATATTTTCACAGAAAATAACCTTACCGCTGCCAAATGAAAAAAACAAAACAACAACAAAAACACACCCACGGGTACATTCCTAATAACAAATGGACTCAGTGATCCCAACATGGAAATTGAGCTGGAGATGTATGCTTAAGAACAATGTTGGCACTACAGTGTGAGGAGACGCAAAATGGTTTGTCCTCTGGATAAAAGAGATACTGAACCAGTCTGACAGTATACAACAGCCTGGCTGTAATGTAGGGACGATGTGTTGTACAAAACACTTCCATCCCACCATAGGTTTGATTATACTTATATACATAGTATTTTTGTAACCCACACAGTTTCCAGGTGTGGTGTTCTGTCCCATTTAGTGGCACCAAGACCACTTAGAGAGAGATTAATGAGTCTGCTCTACATAAGGTAACCAGACATCAAGTGTGAAAAACCAGGAAGGGGGTGGGAGGTAATAGAAGCCTGTATAAGAGACACACCCAAAAATCAGGACTGTCCCTATAAAATCAGGACATCTGGTCACTCTAGCTCTACAGCCTTAGCATACAGTCAGTTGGCTTTTAGCTCATGCTATAGAGGCCCTAGGTTCAATCTGACCAGCCAGTGACTGGGGTCTGTTGGCATTACACTTGTACTATGTGCTAATTAACATACTTCTGCCCTTGTCTATGCTAGACTTTTCAATCATGTTAGTTCCCCTGTTCATTCATGATTGTTACTTTAAGTGTAGATGTTCTCTTCCTGCACAACTGGTCCTTGTGGCAAAGTACCTGTCTCTCCTCTGCAAGCTCAGTCCTTCTTAGCCTTGAAGACACAAGCTTGGGCAAAGCAAAAGCCTTTCCCAGTCACACAGGGTCTGGCTGATCCCTTCTCAGTCAGCCCCTTGCTCTGTTTTCCTCTTCTTCTGGGGAGAGAGCAATCTGCCTTGCAAGAAGAGTTTCAGAGTTCAGCTGCCCCTACTCACTGGCAACTACTCTACTTGTCTTCTTCTCCCCCCACTTCCCTGCCAGGGAGGGTTTAAAAAGGTCTCCAGCGATTGAGGCCAGCTGAAACTAATTAGCTCCCTGGTAACCTCTGTTCCAGGTGAACCTTATTCCTTCATGGTTAAGCCTTCTGTGACTACTTACTACCCCTCTCCTGGTAGCTAATCATCCTGAGTTTGCCACATCCTTCTATAGATAATTGACGTGCTTGCTTTGATAATACTTATGTGTGGGAAGGATCAAAGTGAAGGAGCAAGGGTATGTGTTGTTCTGAGTGAGATTATTCTCTTCCACCTGAAGGAAGAAGGTGTGAAGATTCACTAGTGGCATACCCATGAATAGATAATTGAAACCATTGTGCTCTCATGGTAAAATATACATTATCAAACCCAATATATATTTGATTTTCACAAGACATTCTGGGGCTTTTTCTTTGTTTGGGGTTGGGTTCTTTTTTTATTTCTTCTCTCTTTCTCAGTGGGGAGTTATCCTTTTATCAAGAAGAGGTTTTGATGACAGAATTCTACGCCGTGATTGAATTGGTCTGACAGCACATTCTGAGATTTTCATGTTCTTCAGTTTTAAAACCTGAAATAATCAACCATATATGACGTTCCCCAGGTTACAATCTAGACTGCTGAACAGCTGTGTCCCCTTAAACCTAGAATGTCTTTTACACTGCTTTGCTGTGAGAACACACCTCTCCTGGTTGTTCTCTCACACAGCCTTTAGCATGCAAAATCACTCACAGCTGGATACATGAATGCTCTGACCAGCCATTCATGAATGACATACAGAGTGATACCAGCAACTTCCCAGTCCCAGACCTTCCCCTAGAAATATGCCTTGTTTAGTGCCCAGCTCTCTCCTTCTGGATAATACAAACTCATAGAAAGTCCTACATGTCATCAATGGCAAATAATATGCACAGACCTTATTATCACAAGTTGAGGTTCCCAAACACTTCAGTTCAAACACACTGGTTTAGATAAAGCTAGTATATTAACTACAGAAAGATTTCAAGTGATGATGCATAAAAGTCATATTTGGTTACAATGTATATAAAAGTTTACCTAACTTAACAAGCTAAATGAACTTTGAAGCAGAAAGGTTTTTCAATGATGCTTCCTGTTCTTTCAAAAGTTGTTGATGCTGTGAGTAAAGATGAGTGGAGAAATGTGGTTTGTGTTGTTGTCTATTCCTGTCACATTCTCCCCTGTTTGAAGATTTCCTCCAGCTGGTATTCAGGCAAGAAGTGAGCCCCCAGTTGTTCTGTTGTCAATATGTAAAGTTCTTGCTTACATCCTTCTTTCTGCCAAAGAGTGGCCGTTTAACTAGGTAATAGTCTATAATCATTCATATGATTATGCTGAAACCTGGCTGGAGTGCCGGGGTGTATTTGTCTCTGAAAAACAGGTTTGGGTGTGCTTTCTTAGGCCTTGGCTACACTTGCAAGTTGCAGTGCTGGCGAGGGGGTTACAGCGCTGCAACTTAGCAGGTGTCTACACTTAAAAGCTCAGCCAGCGCTGCAACTCCCTGTTTGCAGCGCTGGCTGTACACCTGGGTCTGCTTCCGGTGTAGCGAGACCAGCGCTGGTGATGCAGCGCTGGTCATCAGGTGTGGACACTCACCAGCGTTTTTATTGGCCTCCAGGTATTAGGACTTATCCAGCATCCTATTTCACCCTCTCTGGTCTTCGCTGTGCACTCTACTGCCCTGGCTCAGAGCCTGGAGAGGAGGGGGAGGTGTGAGAAACCTGAGAGGGAGCGCTACGGGTGTTTTGAGACTCCACAGAGTCATGAGGCAGGACTATTTTCCAGCCAGGAAGAAGCCTAGCCAGTCCGCAGCTGCTGGGACTTGGTAGGGAGGAACAGCAGAGGAGCCTGTTTCCTGGTAAAGAAAGCTTTTATTATAAAGATGCAAATGTTTTGGAGCGGGGGGCATGGCTGCCTGCACGCATGCTTAGATTGGAATAGCCCAGTGAATTTCCCTGTAGCTGCTCTTTGGCTTTCCACAAGTCACAGAAACCCCAATGCTTCCACATGAAGCAACCCCAACCCCCACCCCTCACCCTTCCCAGGGTGACGCCACGAAGGCAGCCCACTCTTCCACTGTGAGCCGCGTGTGGGAAACTCGCCATCTTCTAACTGCGAGCTGCGGCCTCGTGCATGCTCAGAATGTGTAATGATGCGACAAAACTCTTTTAAAAACAAGCAGGCTCTGTATTTTTTACTTGTTTATCTCTCTGTGTTTTTTTAAAAGTGACTCTCGAATACATGCTCCATAGTGGCAGGACTTCTGAAAGACTATGCAAAGCTTAAGAAGAAAATACCCAAGGAAAACTAAGAAAGATGGTGAAAGCAGTTAGAATCTGTATTGCCACAAAAATAAAAAGTTGCAGACTTGGAGGATAAGGAAACCATGGACAAAGGAACAGGCTGGCCAAAGAAAGGAGAAGGCTGCCAAGAAGAAAGGAATTGACTACCAAGAGAAGCAAGTGGGCGGGATCGACTTAAAAAAGTGGGAAAAAAAGCCTCTCATTTCTTCATGTAATTATTTACTTTCATAACTAATTAAATGAATAATAAAAATTATTACATTGCACATAGATGCTGTTGATGGTATTAATGACTGCTGTTTCCATGTTGGGTCCCCGCCACTCCTGGGGGTGCACATGGTGGTTCCATGCTGCTCCCTGCAGGGTTAATGCCCTGGAAACTTGCAGGGCAGCAGTGGACATGGGGCTGCTGAAGGCAGGGCAAGGGGCTGAACTGGGAGTAGGGGCTGGCTGCAGGCAGGCAAAGGGATGGGGGCTGGTTGGAGAGCAAGGGGTGTGGGGCGGGCTGGCTTCCCCGGCAGTGGGGTGCAGCCAGGGGGTTGACTGAACAGGGAGGGGGTGCGGCATGCAGAGTGGCAGAGCGGTGTGGGCAGCAGTGTGGTGGGGGGCTGGCTGGCTTTTGGGCAGGGCTGCAGGGGTGTGTGGCAGGGGTGCTGGAGACAGGACAGGGTGTTTGGCAGGGGCTGTGGGCACGGGTGCCAGAGCTGGCTGCAGGCAGGGGGGCCAGGACTGGTGTGGGCAGGTCATGGGGTGCAGCAGAAGCAGCCCTTGAACCCCCAGCCGCTTTAAGTAGCCCCAAACCCCTTCTACTCCGGGACCTTTAAATAGCCGCGGGAGCGCTGGGGAATGCAGAGGAGGCGGGGCTTCAGCGGCTATTTGAAGGACCAGGGTGGCAGAGGCAGCTGGACCCCAGGCCTTTTAAATACCCCCTCACTGCCCCAGGGCTCAGGGGGCTATTTAAAGGGCCCAGAGCTCAAGACGGGAAGAGCGGGCCCTTGCGCGCTCCGGCCGGAGCTCCAGACGGGAGAGCGGGCCTTGCCGGCTCCGGCCGGAGCTTCCAGACGGAGAGCGGCCTTGCCGCTCCGGCGGAGCTCCAGACGGGAGAGCGGGCCTTGCCGCGCTCCGCCGGAGCTCCAGACGGGAGCGGCTTGCGCGCTCCGGCCGAGCGCGGCAAGCTCAGCGCTCCGCTCCCCTGGCCGGAGCGCGACAAAGCCCCGCCGCCCATTCTCCATGGCTGGAGCCCCGTCCGGAGCGCCGCAAGCCCGCAGCCTGGCTGGAGCTCTAGCGGAGAGCGGGCCATGCCGCGCTCCGCCGGCGCTCACTCAAAGAAGCGGGACCATGGAGCAGACCGCAGCTGGGAGCGGGTAAGTTAAAAAAAAATATTTAAAGGAGCCTAAGTGCGGGCCCCTTAGGCGTGAGGGTCTGATTCCCTGGCAGCACGGGTCGTTGGAACAGGAAGCAGAATGACCCGCACCCCTTCGTCCCCCTTTCCACACAGCGACAAAATGGACGAGGTGCTCTGTGTGATAGCTGCCCACAATGCACCACTCACAACAGCGCTGCAACTGGTGCAAGTGTGGACACACTGCAGCGCTGGTCACTGTCAGTGTGGACACACTGCAGCGCTGGCCGTACACAGCTGTACGACCACAGCTGTAACTGCCAGCGCTGCAAAACTAAGTGTAGACAAAGCCTTAAACTTGGAACATGTTACAGCAATGCTAAACAGTAAAATCTGATAATTTACATACAATGTTGATACGCATATTTTACCAAGACAATAGTGTTTGGTAGATGATGAGCTTTCAAATGATACTCACGAGGCATACTAAAAATTTATCATAGCCTTGTAAAAATTGTGAACCTGGAGTACAAGCTCTCATACCATAAGAGAGGAAATATACTTAAATTGTTTAAATTCATTGTTTCTGTTCACCATCTGATACTTATCTTTGTATTAAGCTGATAACAAACCCATTATCTCCTAGATAGTGTCACTTTGATCATATCCCTACTGTCTGCCTTAAATTGTACACTTTTAAGGTTAATATTGTCCTGAGCCTTTTTTAAAGATATTTTTTGTGCTATGCTGCTGAGTTAGCATGTTTAGTTCTTCATGCCTGAAGTAAACTAAAAAGGGTAATGATCAGGTATGTTTCATTCATACAATGAAAGACATTTTATGCTAGCAAATTAAATGGGTGTGGCTATACAACTTATGCAGTAGTTTTGTGCACTATCGTTGTACTGCATTACCTCCTAGTGTGACTCCAATGCTGCTTTTCAGAAGAGGGAGTTTACTTCTGCTGTTCACAGGATGTGAAGTCAGGGTATCAAAGTGCTGTTAAAAATGCAATGGATTACTCCTCACAAAACCCTTATTAGATAGGTATTATCTCCATTTTACAGATGTGGAAAAGGAGGCATATAGGTTAAATGATGTTCCCATCATCCTAGAAAGTCTGTGCTAATATCATAAATATCATTCAGATCTCTTTGGAAGCAAAGGACTACTGAGATGCATATTACTCTTATTGTAATAGCACAGTAATAAGTGCCATAGAAATACTTATCAAACAATCTAAAAAACAGAGTTAGGCCTGAGCTCCCCCTGAAATCAAGGGGGGTGATGAGCACCCTTCACAGAGAACCCAAAGCCTTTACCTGCATGCATGGCAAGGAATAGAATAGTAGAGTCACAGAAGTGTAGGGATGGAAAGGACCTCAAGAGGTCATCAAATCAAGCCCCCCATGCTGCACCAGGACCAAGAAAAGCTGAAACATCTCTGACAGGTATCAATTCAGCCTGTTATTAAAAACCTCCAGTGATGGGGATTCCAGAACCTTCCTTGGAAGCCTAATCCGTATTTTCTTAACTACCCTTATAGTCAGAAAGTATTTTCCTAATATCTAACCTAAGGTCATGACTACACTTGCAAATGTAGAATGCTTTGAGTTAAACCAGCCTTCATAGAGCGCAGCAGGGAAACTGCTGCAGCCTGTCCACACTGACAGCAGCAAGCGCACTGGTGTGGCCACATTTGCAGCACTTGCAGTGACATTGGGAGTGGTGCATTATGGGCAGCTATCCCACAGAGCACCTCTTCCCATTCTGTCCCTGTGGCTTGTGGGAAGGGTGCGGGGGGTGCGGGGCATTCTGGGTCCTGTCCCAACACCTTGTGATGCATTGGTTTGCATCCCACCAATCCCTGTGCTTCTGTCCACATTTGGCACCATCTTTCAACATTTTTTGTACCATGTCTTCCCTTCGGTCTGTGGGAATGGAGCCCGAACTGCTGAGGAATATGCTGATGAGTCTTGCTAGCACATCACGTCTTGCAGCCGAGTTACTCCTTAAGATCCAAACTGACAGCAAGGACTCCAACGGTGATATGGACTCGAGTAATGCATGTGACACAAGATTGCTTGTGGCATTCATAGACATGCTCACCATCATGGAACACAGCTTTGGGGCTCAGGAAACACTCACTGAGTGGTGAGATTACATCGTCCTGCAAGTCTGGGATGATGAGCAGTGGCTGCAGAACTTTCGGATGAGGAAAGCCACTTTCATGAGATTGTGTGAGGAACTTGCCCCTGTCCTGTAGCACAAGGAGACAAGATTGAAAGCTGCTCTGATGATGGAGAAGCAGGTGACTATTGCAATCTGGAAGCTGGCAACTCCAAACAGCTACTCGTTGGTTGCTGACCAGTCTGGAATGGGAAAGTTGACCATTGCAATTGTGGTAATGCAAGTTTGCAGGGCCATTAATCATATCCTGCTCAGAAGAACCATGACTCTGGGTAACGTGCATGACATTGTGGCTGTATCATAAGCATTCCCAAATCTGGACCTTAGCGTCCAGAAATCTGGGTGCCTGCATGAACCCCTCTAAGCTTAATTACCAGCTTAGATTTGATCTCGCTGCACAACCAAAAAATTCCAGGTTTGGTCCCTCTGGTTCCCCAAACCCTTCCTGGGAACCCCAAGACTCAGAGCCTTAGTCTTTACCACAAAGGGAAATAACCCATTCCCTTCCCCCTCTCTCTCCCACCCAGAATTTCCTCTCTGGGCTAACCTGAGAGTTACTGATGCAACCTCTTTACATCACAATACCAAGAAGCATGTCTTTTCTCTTCCACAAGGAGAACAACCAAAACAAGAACAGAAATGATTCTATCTCTCTTCCTCCTCCCACTAATTCCCTGGTGCTGCAGAGCTTTACCCTCATAGATTTAACGCAAAGAGAATTCCCTCCTTCATTCTTAGCCTACCCAGAGAGAAAAAACTCAAACATCTTAAAAGAAAGCTTTATATAAAAAGAAAGAAAAAACACATGAACATGATCTCTGATCAAGTTGACAATACACAGGGCTATTACTTAAAAGAAAAATATGAATAAACAGCCTTATTCAAAAAGAGACACAATTTAAACATTCCAGCAATACACACATGTAAATACAAAAAAAACAATAACACCTATTGTTTTTTACCTTTTACTTACAACTTTGAACTGAAGATTGAAGCTTACAGATAGAAAAGATCCCCTCTCATAGCTGAGAGCCAGGACAAAGACACAGATCCAAAAAATTCTCTCCCCTGAGCTTTGAAAAATCCGGTTTCCTGATTGGTCCTCTGGTCATGTGTTTGGTTCCCTTTGTTAACCCTTTACAGGTAAAAGAAACATTAACCCTTAGCTCTCTGTTTATGACAGGCTGGCTTTGCACAAATGGGTTTCCCTAATTGCAGAAGGGCAATAGATGGGACGCATATTCCAATTCTTACACCAGCCCACCTAGCCTCCTAGTATGTTAATCAAAAAGGGTATTTCTCTTTGGTTCTCCAGGTGCTTGTGGATCACCATAGGCATTTCATTGACACTAACGCAGGCTGGCCCAGAAAGGTGCATGATGCACGCATCTTTTGGAACACTGGCCTGTTCAGGAAGCTGCAAGCCAGGACTTTTTTCCCAGATAAGATCACCGTATTGGAAGTTAAAATGCCCTTTGTGATCCTTGGAGACCCCGCTTACACTTTAATGCCATGGCTCATGAAACCCTACACAGGGAACCTTGACAGCATCAAGGAGAGTTTCAACAACAGGCTGAGCCAGTGCAGAATGACTGGA
Organism: Chelonoidis abingdonii; assembly: GCF_003597395.2. NCBI lineage: Eukaryota > Metazoa > Chordata > Testudines > Testudinidae > Chelonoidis > Chelonoidis abingdonii. The sequence goes on from NC_133776.1 coordinate 71,293,661, forward strand.
GCATGGTTTTGGTGGTTTAAAGGGCCGTTGGCGCTCTCTGCATGGGAAGCTGGACCTGGCCAATGACAACATCCCTGCAGTTATATCCGCGTGCTGTACCCTACATAACATTTGTGAAGGGAAGGGAGAAAGATTCACTCAGGCATGGAACTCGGACATTCAACACCTGGATGCTGAATTTGAACAGCCAGAGAGCAGGGCTATTAGAGGAGCCCAGCATGGGGTTGCAGGGATTAGAGATGCCTTGATGGAGCAATTTAAGGCTGAAAGCCACCAGTAACGTCTGGTGCCCTGCATGGAAGTGAAGTGTAGTAGTTCCAATATCAGTAGGAATCTGTGTTTGCTACGCTGACTTGCAGTGCCTGTTGCTTCCCTGGGCTAAGGTATCTTTTACTTTATGAAATAATAAACAATGTTTTCAAAGCCAAAATATCCATTTATTGAAAAGAAAATGTAACTGCTTGGGAAACAGAAAGGGCAAGGGCTGGGGTGGGGATTGGTACAATCACAGATTTGTGTATGTCCTGTTATCATACTAAGCCTTCCTGTCTGGAGTGCTGTGCAATAAGTGCTGAACTTCAGGATGGCTATACTGCATGGTGATGGGGGTTGAGTGCAGTGAGTAAAGGTTATAGTTTTCGGGGCTGGGTGATGAAGCTACAGGTACTGGAGGCAGCTGCTGGAGATAAGAACCTGGATGTTGGGGAAAGTGGGTTGGAGGTGACATGGGGGCAAAAGGGAAAGAGTTTTGGGACAAGTGCTGCAAAAGGGGGTGGGGGTGGTAGTGCTCCACCTGGATGGCTACGAGTGCCTGGATCAAGTCCACTTGGCATCCCATGATGCTGATCAGCCGATCTGTGCTTTGCTGCCAGAGCTCCATGCTTTTGTGCTGGTGGTCCTCATTCTGCTGGAGGATCCTCTTTTCACTCTCCCTCCACTTCTGTGCTTTTAGATTCTCATTAAGGGACTGCTCATTACTTCAGGCAGTATGTCTTCTTTGCTTCTACATGGCCTTTTCCTGATTCTTTGGAGTCTTTTGGCCAGTGATAACACCGACAGCTGAGATCTGAAGGTTGCATCTGTAAAGACAAAATACAACACTTAACAGAGGCAGCATTGTTCACACCAGATAGAGCAATGATTCCCCGTTACTCAAGAACAAGCACAGTCTACACAATAGCATAATTTGCCAGTGCCAAAGCGAATGCACATAACCCATGGGGGACCCAAAATGGTGAGTAGGCACAGGGTCAAGGGGGACTGATTGTTTCATGGCCATACTGTCCTCTGGGTTTCTGTGCCTTAGAGAGAGCCAACAGCTTCAGGGCGTCCCTATACTGAACACTGGCCCCACATTTTCCACAGAAGTTCATCCTAGAAGATATCTCACTGCAGAGGGTGACCTGGGAAGCAAGGGAGGGTCTTCTACTGCAATGAAGCTTCCGCCCTGGCCCATAGGCAGCTTGCCTGTGTGCAGCAATGGTCCCCTTGCCCCTCACGGCACAGTGGCATGGACATGTTAGCCTGACTGGGACAAGAACCACAATGGATCTCCCAGGAAATCTACACAAGCACATTGCCAACTCGTGGATGAGACCTTTGAAAAGGTCACTGAGGCCCATTACCGCAATGTGAGAAAGCACATCAATGCCCTATTCTGCATCTAGGCATGCATGCGTACAGCCCTAAATCTCCTCGCCCCAAGAGCCTGCACCAAATAACTTCTTTCCCAAAAGAAATCTCTTACCAGGAACCTCCAGTGGTGCTTGTGCTTCCCCAAGCACCATCCGCTGTGAATGGCTACTTTCCTCCTGTCTTGAGAACAGCTCCTGGCTGCATGCATCTAGGGATTCTTGGGTGTCTTCCTTCTCCTTGGCACCCTCACTCTCACTTTCCTCCTCCTCCTTCTCCTCCTGCCTTGTTGAAATTGGGCTCTGAAGTGTCCATGGTGATCCTCGGAGTGGAGGTGGGGTCGCCCCCAAGTATCACAGCCAGCTCTTTGTAGAAGTGGCAGGTCACAGGGGCACCACCGGAGCGGTGGTTTGCCTCACAGGCTTTGCGATAGGCAGCTCCTTCAATTTAACCCTGCACTGCAGTGTGTCACAGTCATGGCCCCTTTCCGTCATGCCCCTTGATATCTGCCCAAAGGTATTGTAATTCTGATGGCTGGAGTGCAGCTGGGACTGGACAGCTTCCCTCCCTCCCCCAAACACTGATGAGGTCTAGCACCTCACCATGGCTCCATACTGGGGCTCGCCTGGTGCATGGAGGCATGGTCACCCGGAAAGATTCGCTGAGAGCACTCCATGCCTGGCTGAGCAAACAGGAAGGGGATTTTCAAAATTCTCAGAGAATTTAAAGGGTGGGTCTGATAGTTGATCACCTGAGGGTAGGGTGAACAGATGTCCCGATTTTATGTGGACAGTCCTGATTTTTGGGTCTTTCTTATATAGGATCCTATTACCCCAATCCCCTGTCCTGATTTTTCACATTTGCTGTCTGGTCACCCTACCTGAGGGCAGGGCAGTAGTGTTCAAAGTGATGATCAAAGTGGCTAGAATAGGTATTGTGGGACACTTCTGGAGGCCGATCAGAGAGTATTAACAGATCCGGGCGTCCACACTGGTGCTGCAGCGCTCCAGCGGGGGCACATCAAATGTTATTCCACTCTCTGAGGTGGAGTACCAGGAGCGCTCTAGCTGCGGAGTCCAGGTGCTCTACGTACCCTGCCAGTGTGGATACATCGTGAGTTAGAGCGCATAGGGCTTCTTTAATGCACTCTAACTCACTATTTCAAATTTGATGACAATATATATCTCCAGATCAGTGGCACCGCTATGGGCACCCTCATGGCCCAACAATATGCCAACATTTTTATGGCTGACCTGGAACAACGCTTCCTCAGCTCTCGTCCACTCATGCCCCTTCTCTACCTATGCTACATTGATGACATCTTCATCATCTGGACCCATGGGGAGGAGATTCTGGAAAAATTCCACATGATTTCAACAGCTTCCATCCCACCATCAATCTCAGTCCGGACCCAAGTCTACACTGGAAGGTCACTTCCTAGCCCACGGTGAAAATAAGTTGATGGTAAATAACACCACCCTATACGAAAACCTAACTACCACTATGGTCACTTCATTGCCTAGCTCCATCCTGGCACCCACACGATCCATGTGTCTACAGCCAAGCACTGAAGTACACGCATATCTGCTCTAACCTCAGACAGAGACGAACCTTAATCTCACAAGCATTCAAACTACAATACTCCATGAGGAAAAATAAGGAAAACAGATCAACAGGGCCCAACGTGTACTCAGAAGCCTCCTACTGCAAGAAACCAAAAGAAACAACAGGAACCCTCACTGGCCATCACATAACAGCCCAGCTTAAACCCTTTCCAATGCAGATCATCACAGGATCTATAACCCCATCTGGACAATGATCCCAACTTTCATAGGCCCTTGGGTGGCAAGGCCAATCATCGCCCCCAGACACCTGCAAACTGAAGCATATCTCACAGTAACTGCACACTGCACCAAACTCGATTGCCATAACTCGCCACATATACACCGCGACCATCACAGACAACCAGATCAAGCCACATCATCATTCGGTTTCATTCACCTGCCACTCCACCAATGTTAAACGCCATCATATGCAGCATCCCTCTGCTTTAAATCAGCCAACTGGACAGTCCCCTCTATGGAAAAGGAATAATGGACACAAATCAGATTTAGGAATGGCAATACAACTGTAGGAGAACAAGTCATCTCCCTGGCCACACAATAGCAGATCTTAAGGTGGCAATCCTGCCAGCAAAAAACTTCAAGGACCAAGACTTTAAAGAGAAACTGCTGAGCTCAATTCATGCTGCAAATTGAACACATCCAGCTTAGGATTTAAACAAAGACTGTGAATGGCTTGCCAACTACAAAACCAGTTTCTCCTCCCTTGGTGTTCACACTTCAGCTGCTAAAAGAGGGCCTCATCCTCCCTGATTGAACTAACCTCGTTATCTCTAGCCTGCTTCTTGCTCACATATATATATCTGCCCCTGGAAATTTCCACTACATGCATCCGACGAAGTGGGTATTCACCCACGAAAGCTCATGCTCCAAAACGTCTGTTAGTCTATAAAGGTGCCACATGACTCTTTGCTGCTCTAACTCACACGTTATAGCCATACCCTCAATCTACCTTTCTTCAGTTTAAGCCCATTGCTGCTTGTCCTTCCTTCAGTGAACGTGGAAAACAATTGATCTCTGTTCTCTTTATAACAGGCCTTAACATATTTGAAGTCTGTTAGCCCTCCCACACACACACACACCCAGCCGTCTTTTCTCAAGTCTAAATAGACCCATTCTTTTTAACTGTGCCTCATAGATCATATGACAATCCTCATTCAGGGTGGTTGGTACGGGAGTGTCACCTAGTGGTCAAGGCTTAGGCCTGATATTAGGTGGTTGTTCATACAGAAGCCCGGAATCTGACCTGGGGCCCTTTGAGGTCTATCAGTGGTCTGATAGCCAGGCCTACTTAACTCTCACTCCTAGTCCCCGTGTCTGTGATTGTCCCAAGGTTGCCATCTCAGTTAAGGCTATCTGCTCACCTCAAGGAAATTCCTGGTGGCTGCATGTAGGAAGGTCACTCTCTTGGGCAGCAACTTTCTCCTCCTGCAGTATGGCCTAGCCTCCTGTGGGAAATCCAAAGAAAAGCTAGCAGAGCTTGGTGCTGTATCCCCTTTACTATGTCTATCCCTACCCACAACTGCCACACTTTTTAAAATGGGGATCCAGGGTAAGTTCTGCCTCACTTTTGTGTATCCATACAGGTGACCAGAAACTTTGTTTTTTCTGATTAGAAAGTGCATTCAGAGATCACTCACCAATGCACACACAAGAATTTAGCAAAAATTCTGCAGTGGAAATATCAGTTTGTTTGTTTTTCTCCCCTAACATTTTTTTTTCTCAGAAAAGGGTGATCAGATCCTTAACTATTAATCATTTTGAAATGTAACAATGTAAGGCAGCCAGAGTCACTCTTACTAATGCAAAGTTCTGGTAGCAGCTGGCCTAATGGGATGAACAACCCATGGGGTGACCAACCAAATAAGGACATCTTAAGCAGTGCATAGGAGATGTGCTAGTGAATTCTGATCAGAAATGTGTGGTTAGCATACCCATCTGGCCTGGCACTGCCTCCATTTGCATTGACTGCCCTTTGATAAACCAGCAGAGATGTGCAGCAATACTGTATATACTCCTGTTACATTTTGTCCCTGGTGGCCCAATGCTTGGGGTTACTCCAAAGAAAGCCAACACAATTCTGCCATGAACATAGTGGAGTGTATCTGTTTTAATTGGCCTTAAAGTGAATTGGGGCCTTTGCATTACAGGTGATGGCCATCAATCAAGCTGTAGCAGTCTACCAGAGACTCATGACAGTTAATGTGCATTATTCTTCACTCTTTGGTAACTTTTGGAAATTGGCCAGCAACACAATGCTCTTATTGTATTAGAAGTGGTTAAACAATAATATTTGCATAATAATCTATTACGGGAAACCTTTTTAGTGATTTACTGGGGGAAAAGCCATTTGGAGGGGGAAACATGCACATTTCAGTTCAGTTGATTAATTTGAATTGCAAAGGAATTGAAAAATTGAACAGTTCATTTTAGTCCAAATCAAGGGAACAATCAGATGCAGTAACAATATTGGCTTGAAAGCCATGGGGATAGAGAAAGTGGCTGTATGATACAATGGCATCACTTCAATTCAGATAGCTTCTGATGATGGATGGGAGCATCCAAGAACACTTATTTTGTTTTATTTTCACTTTTAACATGTCTTTATAATAAACATGCTCTTTGAATAAATACAGCTGGAGAAAGTGAAATATACTGTATACCACAAAATGCCTTCCTCTCACTGCAGTACAGTAGCTGGAAAATTATGATACAACTACAGTGACATCATTTTCCCCCCACAGAACGTTTTTGCTCCTAGACAAGCTAAAAGTAAGAATAAGACAAATTGCTTTTATGGTGCCATTGATCTTCTGTTACCTAAAAGGAGTGAATACAGGTGTCAGAGCTGACGAACTGCCGAGCTATCCCAGCCCATGTAGGGCTCAGTGTAAAACTGTGAAAAACAACCTTATCAGCTCTTTCTCCCAACCTCTGGAAAAAAAAAACAAAAAAAAATTTAGAACAACTAGGACTATAAAAGCTGTGAGGTGGCCAAACAAAATGAAGCTTGGATGACAGCTGCAAGTGCAAACTTCATGAAAATATAAATTCAGTTTAAAAAAAAAAACAACCACCTGCTCTTAGGCATTGAGTTTACTTGCCAAGTATCATCCTGGAGTCAGATTTTATTACCTAGTTATAAAGTCCTGATGCAGAGGTTTGAAATGAAAGTATTAATACAAAATGAACTATTGAGGCACTAACAACACCACTAGATCAGTGACACTCTGAGCTGGAGAGCTGGTTTGCAGTGGAAAGCAGCTGCAGGTAGTCAAGGAATAACGGTATTGTGATGTTCTGATATTCCAGCACCCTAAAGCATCTGAGTACTGCCTCATTGTGAAATAGCACCAGATATGAACATTACATTGCAAAGCACCAAGAACATTGCCATGATTTTGTTTCTCTTTGCTATTCTATTTGATGTAAAATCCCTCTTCTGCCCCCCAGGTACTGTAAAAATAAAAAGGGGGGGCTAGGCCTCCTGACCCTCTCCCCCCAGCACTCAGCTGCCGGTGAGTGTGTGTACCACTTCTTGGTTGCCAATAGGGATATTAAAAAATACAATCCCCAGCGCTACTTGTACTGTCTCACATCTCAGGCAATAAAAGTGCTCTTTTGACCCCTCATTTTGATTATGTAAAACCTACAAAATTTCTATTTTTTTAATAAACACTCAGGGCCAAATCTTTGACCTCCATCCCAGCCCCTTTGGAAAGTATATAATGAAAAGATGCTGTACTTAGAACAGCTGTGGATTCTTCTTGGATAGAGGAATTGACATGTGCTGGCTGCACCTCTACCTTGTGTGGCACAGGTGGAAACATGCAGAGCTCTGGCAGTCTTCACCTATATCATGGCTGCTAGGCCATAGACTCCAAGGCTGCTCTAACTTGTACTGGACATTAGATTGGCCCCTAAACTAGAAAGAATGCAAAGATAGCTTTGCTCATTTGACCCACTAGAGCCTCAGGTTCTGTACTAAGTAGCAGCTCAGTTGGACCCAACAATATGGCTCTGATTTTGCATTTATATTAATTCTGATAAAGTTCATGACTATTTGCTTTACTAACGTAAGACATACAAAGCTCTTCATCAAAAAATCATTGACTTTTTTGCCTGTAAGCTTGTTAAGAAAATTGACACAAAATAAAAACAAATTAAATAATGTGATTATAAAACAGTTTTGTCTTAAACAACTGAATTGAAACTTAAACTAAATTAAGCCAGGTTTCAGTCTAAAATGATGAAATATAGTACCTCTTTGGCTCCTACTATTCAGCTAGCAGTAGAGTGGAGTTGCTTCTTCATCTGCTGCTGCCTGCTGCTGAATAGCGGTTATGGATTAGGTCTGACAGTGTGAAAATAAATAGGAGATTCTAGCAGAAGCAAGCATTTATCAACAGGTTGTACTACGTGCAATGCAAGTCCGCTACAATTTAATAAGATAACAGAAACGATAACACTGTCTTCAACATGTCAAAGTACAGATTTATGTAGTATTCTAGCATTACTATGGTTTACTTGGTGAATGATAAGAGATTTCTGGTTTCAAGTTTAGTGTCACAAAGTGAGTGGTGTGGGAGAAGAGCTGCTCAGATACAGAAATGGAGGGCCTGCTCAGGTTGCACAGGGTTGTTTTATACTGAGTATCAGTGTGACTATTCACAATCATTTAGGGTTAGGAGTGTAGAGTGATTGAGAAACCTCCAGGACTGATCCATTATTTGATGTAAAATGGTGGGAAGTATGGCGATTGCTAGGGTAATGTTTCTGCCTACATACTATCTCCTATTCTTTTCATTATTCCAAATCCTTTATTCAGAACAATCTAACAACAAATCTATGACAGTGGGTGGAAGAAGAGAGATTTAAAACAATGTATGGAATGCCTTTGCTTGACTATTCAGTGTAACTTAAGCCATTAGGCTATAATACACTTCTTGCTTCTGCAAACTTTTTCCTTTCTTGTGCTCTGGAAGCTGCTACTTCCCTCCAAGAATAAACTAGACTAATGAAATTCCCACATAAGTCAGTTAACCAACACCACATGCTCCAAGCATCACCCTTCAATCAAACATCCCACACATTTCATTACATCACATCGCCTCCATCTCTACATTGTCAATTTAGACTAAGCAATGGCAATGGATCTTGTCTTTAGGCTGGTGGCAAAGCATTTATCACACTCAGAGTTGTATTAAATACTTAATAGGCATGAAGATCTTAATACAATGAGATTCAGAACACTGCCTTTCTGGTACAAAATGATCCCACCTGTTTTTTCCACTGGAATCACAACAGAAGCATAAAAACATTGTTTCATTTCCTTCACAGCTGAGGTGTCCAAAGCCTATTCCTGATATTAAACGACAGCAGCCTTAAAACCTAATGCTATGAGGAACTGAGCTCCAGAGCAGATAGATTCTACAATCAGACCTTTGTTACAACTGATGCCAAAAAATTAAGCAAGATGACTGGAAGCAGGTGGCTGACACACCTGAGCCCCATATCCAGTACTTCTATAAAATGAAATGCTACAGTTAGTACAGAAAGGGCACTGAGCACCTTTTTGTCAGACAGGAATGGCTTCTCCTTGATCTATTCCAGAGATGATCACAGAACAGATTAAAAAGCCTGAAAGCTCTATTCAGCCAACTTTCAGCAGCCTGCTATATAAAAATGCAACTGTGCTCTCCTCCTGTCACCTTTAATGACATCTTTCCCACCCCACACAAGCTACTGTGGATAGGGCTAATTGAATTTATCTCAATTAGCAAATGGATATGCGAGTGAGTGTTTGGGATTAGTATGAAACAGCTGCAAACTAATAGGTACAGCATGTACACCTGTTGACTGCACTCACAGCTTTCCTTGATGACTCATCCTTCTACATGGGTGGAAGAGGGGGGAGGCAGACTCTAAACAGCTCTGTCCCTTTGCTGTGTAGTGTGGGCAGGCCACAGACAGACAGCTCTGGTCGATTCCGCATCACTGGCACTACTATGTAGCTCTGCTGTTCTGTAGCAGCATGAAGGGACTGCTCAGGAGATCAGCAGAGAACTAGTAGGGCATCGACCACTATGTGGAAATGGGCCTACTCCAGGGCATGTGCAGCAGCCATACGTACTAAACCAATGGCTGAGCTGCAGCAGTGATAGCAGATCAGCAATTCAGCATCAGGCTATTCTGTTCTCTCTGCAATGTGTGGTTACTTAGGCATTCCAGATGGGGACAGCAGTGTTTCATCAATTGTCTACTTCTTCTTGTCCCCCTCTCACCAAATGACTGGTTATACGGATTGAAAGTAATAATAATGTGATTTGCTAAGATTACAGCTTTTTCAACGATTGCTCAGAATGGGCACCCATATATCTTCTTGGGATTTGATGTATGGGATTGGAAGGAATGGAGCTGGTAGTATCTCCTAGTATATTCTTTGATCAAATGACAGAACTTGGGTTTTTTGTTTATTTTCTTTTTAATTCCTACCTTACAAGTAGGAACAATGGGCTCTTCTGTTCAGCCATGCTAATGTAGCAATTACTTCCCATTCACGTGATAGTTAATTATTCTTCCTTTCATTGGGACAGATTTTATAGAAGCGTGTTAATCATTTCACAATGTTTCATTTTAAACAGATAATGAGACATCACCCAAAGTAATGAGTCTTAAGTACAATTTTAGTTGCATCACAGTGTTAAAGAAAGATAACACACTACAGAGGGCGGGCAATATATATTAAAAACCATGGTAATTAATTACAAGTTGCACTATTTTAAGTAAATAAAGGATAATAAAAGGTCTCCAGAATTTGTTCAACGGTTGAAGTACTTTGAGAAAGCTCTGACCCATCCTCTCTCTTCAGTGGTGAACATCTTGTCTATGCTCTGGTTGCCTATTGTATCTCTTCCCAACACAAACACCTCTCCAAGGCCCCCTTTTCTTCACTCCATGCAGCTAGAAAAATTGTCTTCTGAAAGACACTCAATCTCGAGTCTTAATTACACTGCCATCTTCTCTCCCCTTGTAGAATGCTAGATATTGCTAAAGACACATTAGCAATATATATTTATACAAAGAATTAGAAGACTTAAGGTGAGGACATCTGTGTCAAAATAGAGAGAAACAGGGTTTCTTCAGTAAAAGGATGAAAACAAATTCTTCTAGGGTAGACTCATGGATATGCAAATCAAAAAAACTCACCCCAATCAATGTGGAGTGCCTAAAGAAGTGGAGATCAAGAGGGGTTTAGAATTGCTGGACATGGAGAAATGAAACCTAGGGAACCTACAGAAGTGATTAAGAGACATTAATCCTGGTATAAGGGACATACACTGTGACTTTTCCTCTAAACACCTGATCAAACACTTTTTTTTGGACTGTGGAGGTGATCTCTTTCATGATAATGAATTTTAACACTGAAGACTTGATACACAGGTTGGGTTAGGGGGAGGAGTGTCTCTGTGGTCACAGTAGTGGGGAGATCCAGAGGGAATTGCTTTCTAGAGACTTCAGTTTTTCCTTTTATCTGCATCACTGAGGCAGAGAGAGGCTGGGGAAGGTTAGAGCAGCGTGGGGAGGGGTGTTAGGGCTGTGAGGGACATAGGGCAGGGGGTAGAGCAGCATAGGGATGGTGTTAGAGCAGTGAGGGACATAGGGGGAGGGGTTACAGCACCATGTAGGCATAGAAGTAGGGTTAAAGAAGCCTGGGGAGGGGTTAGAGGGCCAGGCTAGCAGGGATCTGTTTAGTATTATGCTACTCTTTATTCTCATGATAGCTGGACATGCAGCGTCTGTACTCTACACACTGCCATGTGTGTAAACCTACCTAAATACCTTGAGTATCAGAGCCTAAAATGAGAAGTCCTAATTGTCTGGATTTTGGCTAGTTATTACTTGTACTGCAGTAGCACCTACCAGCCTCAGTCATGGACCAGTACTCCATTGCGCTAGGCATTGTGCAAACATAGAACAACAACAACAAAAAGGATAGTTAAAGCCTTATCCAGTAGCTAAGCATTCAGATGAGGTACCTTACACAAGCCGCTTCTTAGTTTAATCTGATTCTCTGTTTCTAATGCATCTTGTTTTTAAGGAAGTGACAGTTGTGTGGGTGTTGCATTTGTTGAAAGAAAGTGAAGTCTTGCCATCTCTAAGGAAAGGTAGGTAATAGAATTGCAGGAGAGGGAAGAAGGTGACTGAAGCTTAAACTGCCCTTTCATTGCCTCAATAAAAAGAGCATGGACAGAGGTTTTGCATCACAAGGAGGAGTATGGCAAAGTCTACAGCTGGTGCACTAAAGGAGGGAAAGCCGAACAACCTAAGGAGGCAGCATGAGTTGGAGGGGATGTGAGTGACATACAGATTCTAAGAAATAAGGCCAAACTTGTGTGGCATATAGATAGAAGTATGGTTCCAGATCCTGGGTCAACAACTAGAACCTCTGCCAAGCAAGCTGAGGACAGAAAGATTATCGAGGAAAAAGAACTTTTGATGGGGAGGCTGTGCCATGTAGGGCTGGGTGCTCCTTTACAGCACCTAGATAACTGGGGAGTGAATATAATGTGATGCGTAATTCGGGGCAACAGCCAGTACTACAAAAGTTGAGGGATGAATCAGCATAGCACAATGTGCAGTAGGGATTTGAAGCCAATGCTGAACAATGTGAAAGAGATAAAAAGTTGTGTGATATAATCATCTCAGCAATTTTCAGATGAGTACAATGCACTGTTCAACTTACTGGGAAGTAGAATATAAGTTGAAGAGCATATAATTGAAAAGTGCTTACAACAATGGAATGAATAGTAGGACACAAAAGCGGATGGCATTTTTTTTTTACCTATTATAAATTTTTAATAATGTTAACCTGAACTGATACCTTGCAACAGTACTGGGCAATGACCTATTGTAAATAACAGAGCACAATTCAAAGTAAAGGAAAAATCTACTTGATATGATTTGGAGAAAGGAAAATAATGATCATTATGGGCCATTAAGGAGAATTCAGCCCCTCCAGTGCAACGTGAAGGTGAAATCAAAATGCTATGATTTACAAACAGAAGGAAAGCAAAAAAGCAATACAGCATAATTTGAAGGTGAACTTGGTATGAGGACAATTTTTCTTTGATCGCAGTAGGTAGTCTTGTGGTTTCTGAAGTGAAGATCAGAAATGTATAATATCAGTATATGTATAAAACTCAACAGAGCCAGTGTATCCCAGCAGCAGAATAGGACACAAGGATTTTAACAGGGCCAGTGACAATCCTAGATGGTTGGAATGGATAAATATTTTACCCTATTGTGGCTCAATTATTTCCCTCAGCTCCAACCGGAGTTATTTTTGCCTTGTCAGGACAGAAATTGGGCCTTCATACAAGTAATTTTCACTTGGGGCTAAATTAATCATAAATTGATCAATCAGTTAATCATTAAATGAACTATGATTCCTATTGCCCACCTTATATATAGCATATGACACACAAGAAGAATGTTGAACAATGTCTATGCAACTTTAATTTGGCCCACATGTGCATACGTACTGTGATATATTCTTTAATTACAATAGCCACATAAGCATACACAGAAGGGGTCTGAATTAAAAGTGTATAAGCAACTTTGAATCTGGCATTTCCTAATTTTGAGTGCTTGACTTAGCAACTTCAATGCTCTTCTCGTATAGGTTTGTGTATAATTCCCTAGGTTTCTAAATAGCAAAATGAAAAAACAAATTCCATGATGTGGTATGATATTGACAGTTTGACACCGACATGGGTCATCTATGAAACCTTTAGCTGTCCCACGTGGACCTCTGTCGCTGGAGCCAATGGAGTAACTCGGGGTAGACAACCTATGGCACACGTGCCGAAGGCGTCACGCAAGCTGATTTTCAGTGGCACTCTCACTGTCCTGGTCCTGGCCACCTGTCCGGGGCCTCTGCATTTTAATTTAATTTTAAATGAAGATTCTCAAACATTTTTAAAAACCTTATTTACTTTACATTCAACAATAGTTTAGTTATATTTTATAGACTTATAGAAAGAGACCTTCTAAAAATGTTAAAATGTATTACTGGCACGCGAAACCTTAAATTAGAGTGAATAAATGAAGACTCGGCACACCACTTCTGAAAGGTTGCCAATCCCTGGAGTAACTGATAGCAGTAGTAAGTTGTCATCCTCTGCGGACCAGCACTGTTGCCAATCAGGTTTTAATGATATTTTCTGACAGCAGATGAATGGTAGGAGTCAGGAATCTTGGGGTCCATTTCAGGGTCTGGAGGGGAGGAGTCAGCTCTGGTGGGCACAGCATTCTGCCCTCTCCCTTCTAACTTGTCCATCTTCCTCTTTCAGTCCTGTCTCTTCCCCACCCTGACTATTCATTCCAGGCTCCTTTTTCGGCAAGTCCTAATCCTACTTCTCCAGAATCGCCCCCAGCCCCAGTTTTCCCTCCCAACTTCTGTACCCTAATCTCCTTCTCTAGCCAGTCCCAGTCTCTGCCCGTGTCTCCCAATCCACTTGATCAGCCACTCCTAGTTTCCCTCCCCTCCTGCCCCCGCCGTCAGCCTCCAGTCCTCAGGTTCCTTGTCCTCATGTAAGGAGCATCGTCATATTATGGGGAACTGGTCAGCCACCACACCAAGCCTTTAAAGGCTTTGGAATCTATGTTGCTTATATGATCTATGTAATAATTTGGGAAGTAGCAGTCTTGGTTGTTACTCAAGCATACATAATGGTGTCGTCATATAGCAGAAGCAGTGCTAAAATGGAAGGTTACTTCTTCTTGATGCTGTATTGTGGCTTTTTTGTTGTGTCTTCTGTGGTTCATCTCATCACTTTCCAGCAAGCCAACAAGTCTGTATTTCAAATGAGAGATTTTACACATTTCTTTTCCCTGTCTTACTGAAGGTAGAAGATGCACCTTTTTCAGGGGCATGGCTGAATACCTAAATATTAGCTGCTCTCACCCTTTCACTGACTCAACACCTTTTATGGGATGGTCTTGGTAGCATTTGCTACTAATGAGTAAGGAATGTGATAACACATACACAGCAGGGTGATCATTGCCTCTTTCCTTGTGGTTGGAAATTCTCAGAGTGTCATTAATGTAGACAGTTATAACTCTCATTTATTCAGTTCAATTTTTGGAAACATCCCTTTAGACCCATCAGTATTTTAATCAGAGCTGGAAAAGAAATTCTATTTGTTTCAAATGATTCCAAACACATCTACTTTCTATATAAAAGACTTTCAGCTTTAAAATAGCCTTTCAAAACTTATGTGATTCTTAAAGAGAGTCTTTCACTTAAATAATTATCAAAAAAGGCATGTTCTTTTCTTAACAGTTCTGGAAGAGGTGTTTTTAGGTCTTTAATGAGTTTATCAAGAAAGTTACCTAAGCATTGCCGGATACCTAATTAAAACAGTTGGTACTCAGTTATTAATAAGCAGTTATAGCAAGGTCATTTAATTCCATATTGGTACATAAAACTTCTCACTATTCACACAGCAGTGGCATCAGGAAGATATTGCATTAATCACTTACACTGAGATACAAAATATTTTCAATGAACATCACAAAAAACACTCGTACCACCTTAAGCATTCAATAAATGCTCAAAGATTTTCATCTTTAAGTGAAAATGTGGCAGAAATAACCAAAACTCTTCCCAACTATCCATGGTTTCATTAGAATTAAATGAAGACTTTAGAGTTCTGTTAATGTAAATCACATCAATAAGAATATTTCTAGAATGTTTTTGTGTCAGTTTAAACTGAATATTTTCCTCTATTGGAAATAAATCAGGTGCTACCTACACACCATCTTTCTTTGTAATCCTAGATGAAGAATATCTTTATATCCTACAGGAAAAAGGGAGGTGTCTTATTGTTTGAGAAGATGCTCCCATTGGTTGTCCACCTTTTAACCAAACAGGTTCAAAGATCACAATTTTCAATAGCTTCATACACAATTCACAATTAAAACTTCATAAGAACATAAGAGTGGACCTACTGGGTCAGACCAAGGGTCCATCTAGCCCACTATCCTGTCTTCCTACAGTGACCAGCACCAGGTGCCCCAGAGGGAATGAACAGAACAGTGGCCATCAAACGATCAATCCCCTGTCACTCATTCCCAGCTTCTGGCAAGCAGAGGCTAGGGACACCATTCCTTCACATCCTGGCTAACAGCCATTGATGGACTTAGACTCCATTAATTTATCTAGTTCTTTTTTGAACTCCGGTATGGTCTTGGCCTTCACAGCAAGTTCCACAAGTTGACTGTGCATTGTGTGAAGAAATACTTCCTTTTATTTGTTTTAAATCTAAACCTGCTTCCTATTAATTTCATTTGGTGACTCCTTGTTCTTGTGTTATGAGAAGTAGTAAACAACACTTCCTTATCTACTTTCTCTACAACAGTCATGATTTTATAGACATCAATCACATCTCCTCTTAGCCTTCTCTTTTCCAAGATGAAAAGTCTCAGTCTTATTAATCTATCCTCACGTTCCATACCCCTAATAATTTTGGTTGCCCTTTTCTGAAACTTTTCCAATTCCAATATATTTTTTGAGATGGGGGCGACCATATCTGCACACAGTATTCAAGATGTGAGAATACCATGGATTTACTTGATATTTTCTGTCCTATTATCTATCCCTTTCTTAATTATTCCCAGCATTCTGATCACTTTTTTGACTGCTGCTGGACATTGACTGGATGTTTTCAGAGAACTATCCACAGTGATTCCAAGATCTCTTTCTTGAGTGGTAACAGCTAATTTAGATGCCATAACTTTTTATGTATAGCTGGGATTCTACCAAACACACTCTACAAAAGCAGAAATCATAGTAATATTCCAATATCTTCTTCTAACGTTATCTAAAATAAACTATATAGACTATTACAACAAAATTGGAAAGCAGTTTCATAACTTTCTGAGTCTGCAACCGGACATGCAGGTGATAAGCACAAATTTATGGGCATGGAGGAGGCATGCTCCTTGAAGATTTTCCTGCCTCTCACTTAGTGGAAGAAAACTGAGACTTTCTAGAAATTTCTTTAGTCTGAAAACCCTTATTTAATAAAACAAGAAAATAAAACATAAGCTGCTATTCTCCAAGTATCATGTATATGAAAATAACTATATACTTTCTATAATTCAGTTAAGGCAAGACCAGATTTCTAATGGCCTAAATTATAATGTATTACTAACCATTTTTGCATTGATATTGAGCCTTATCCCTAGGGTGATCAGATGTCCTGTTTTTAAAGGGACAGTCCCATTTTGGGGGATTTTTTTCTTATACAGGAGCCTATAACCCCCTACCCCCATCCCGTTTTTTCACAGTTGTTATCTGGTCACCCTATTTATCCCCAACAGAGGCAGATAGGAGGGAAAGGATGTCGGGCTGATGGCAGGAATAGGCAGAGCATGATAGCAATGACAGCCATGTTAACTCAGCTACTGTTCCTCACCTCAGTCTATAGAAGGACTTACTTGTTCTTGTGGCTAAGAGGATTAATGACATGGGGCAGGAGTGCTGTCTTCCAGATGCAATACTGTCCCCCACAACTGGAAACAGACATGTTTTTGAGTTTGAAATACAGCTATGGAATAGCCACTTTCCAATATGATTTGAATATGAATTGTGAAGTACACTTCCAGAGTCATTAGATGTATTCCTTCCATTAACCATAATGAGAATCGCATGACTCATTCCTCTCACCAGGCAAAAAAATGTACCCCTGCAGTTCTATGCTATGGATCTTGACTTGAATGAGGCTTTATACAATAAGATTTAAATTGCAATGAGTCATTATGTCAAACTTTTTGCTAGTAATTTGCATACTAAGAATACAGCATCGTACATAGTATGCTAACTACACAAGATCTTAGCAAATGTGGTAAGATGTCAATGGGTAGTTATGCAAAGACCAATATGAAAAATCCTGACAAAATGTTGACATGGTGATAGCTCCAAAAGACACGGACATCACATTTCTGGAGCCTGCATTTCACCAGCCCTGTCCACCCGAGGGTGAATCTCCTTTAGCCATCATCTTTTAGATGTGATCCTTACTTGCATTTACTGGGTCAAAAAAGATTCTATTTCACATAACTAAGAGTGCCTCTGTCAAAGTTGTTGAGGGCTTTTTGGGAAGGGGTTGATTTTTTTTTTAATCTCAGTTGTTTCTAACAATCCTTTTATCAGCTTGCAGCTGAAATTAGTTTAACCATCATCTATTCCTCACTCTTCTCTGTTCTGTTATTGAGAGCTACTCATCAGTGCTGATATATCAATGATTTTATTTTTCTTTTAAAATAATCACAGCATTGAAGAGTTTATTTGAGAAAGAACAACATAGAATCACATAGGAACAGATGAAAGAAAAATAGAAGTAGGTGACTGGCCCAGAATTATGCACCTTTATTAAACTGAGTCAGAAATTGTTTCTGGACTTAGAAACACCAGCAGATCTTTCTAAATTATTCTTTTCACCTCTCAAGTGTGGGCATCAGGAAATATAATTGGACACAATTTGAAGCATGTTTCTTTTTCAAAATCTAGAATAAAGATAAAGAAACAGTCAAGTTTTACAGAACCAAAAAGTCTGGATAAACACCTGTGCTTTTGAGTGATTACTCAACTGAATCTGAACCGTGAGATACATCTATGTTGATGACCAATCTGACCATCCCCAGTCCTTTCTTGGGAACCAGGACTCCTACGTGAGTTGTTTAAGTAAGGGATGCATGAGAATTACAAGAGTGGTAGTTTAGTTATGTACTAATTTGGATTGAGACTCCTCTCTCTAATACCCAAATGGTTCCTCTGTTCATATAAAACCAGCCACTAGGACTTTCCTGCATTTACTTTTAAATGCAAATGAATGAATTCATTTGTTAGGAGTTGCACTGGTTGCCTAGGAGTGGAAAGCAGCACAAAGAACAGATTAAACACACTAATTCAGTATTGGAAAAATACTCATTTAACAGTGCCTGAAAGGTCTTCATCAGCTGTATTTATGTGTGTGTGTGTGTAATTTGGCAGGCGTCAATAATAGATGAATTCCTAGTTACAGTTGGTCATTTAACATGTTCAATTATTTTGGACCAAATTTTCATGTGACCATCCATGTCTGTGTACCGACCTAGCTACATAATTTCTTGATGTACTCTACAGAACACCACAGTTAGATTCCACTGTATCCCAGTTGAGCACAACCTGAAGTTGCACCATCTTTTGCTCACATCTTTTTGAAAATTTAGACCAGTTAGGTCTAAGTGGGTAAGTACATTTAAGATCTCTGGTAAAGAATACCTTTCAAAGAGTAGGAAAGTAGCAGGATAAGAGTACTCAAGGGTAATCATTTTGAATGTAAGACTTGTAAAGTTCTAAGCTTCACTAAGAAGTTTGGTTTTGTTTGTTTGTTTTAAACCTACCATCAAATCGCTCCTGCTGTACTCCCTTTCCAGCTAGTTGTCACCAGTGGGTGTCCCTATGTTTGCAGATGCCTGAAATGATTTAACATATCCTTACAGATTAACAACATTGTAAAGCAGAGATTTATTTTTGCACTCTTCTGTGATGACAAATCTGAGATCTTAGTGTGTCTCTGAGACTGAAAGAACAAACACTCCACTGGTGCCCACTGCTTTTAAAGATCAAATCTGGGAAATCTACACTTATTGAATAAACAGTTTCTGAGCTTAAGACTGCTATTGACCAATAGGAGTACATGGATTTGCAGATGGCTTTAGAATTATCTGTTTGACTATACAGGTAATGCAAATCTTCCTACACTGATTGGCTAGTATAAATCACTCTGCTCTGATTAGTTCCTGTCATCAGTACTTCCTTGTGAAAATGTTCAGAACAAATATGGCTATGTGAGCTTTTGATTCCCTCCATACTCCTACCCTACCATAAATAAATTCTTTTCAAAATATTTTTTTTTGTCAAATGGGGGAAAGAGACTGGCAGGGAAGACAAACAAAAAGAAAATGGAAGCATAGATCTTGACTTTAGGAAGGTTTTTGATACTGTCTTGCATGATATTCTCATAAACAAACTAGGAAATACAACCTAGATGGAACTATGTTAACGTAGGTGCATAACTGCCTGGAAAACCATTCCCAGAGAGTTGTTATCAGTGGTGCACAGTCAAGCTGGAAGGGATCAGTCCTGAGTCTGGTTCTATTGAATATCTTCATCAATGATTTAGATAATGGCATAGATTGTATACTTCTAAAGTTTGTAGATAATACCAAGCTGGGAGGGGTTGCAAGTGGTTTGGGGGATAGGATTAAACTTCAAAACAATCTGGACAAACTGGAGAAATGGCCTGAAGTAAATAGGATGAAATTCAATAAGGACCAATGCAAAGTACTCCATTTAGAAAGGAAAAATCAACTGCACACAAACAAACTGGGAAATGACCACCTAGGGAAGAGTACTGCAAAATGGATCTGGGGGTCATATTGGATCACAAACTAAATATGAGTCAACAGTGTAACACTGTTGCAAACAAAGCAAACATCATTCTGGAATGTATTAGCGGGAGTGTTGTAAGCAAGACAAGAGAAGTAATTCTTCTCCTATACTCCACACTGAGAAGTCTTCAGCTGGAATATTATGTCCAGTTTTAGGCTCCACATTTCAGGAAAGATGGGAACAAAAGTCCAGAGAAAAGTAACAAAAAGGATTAAAGGACTAGAGAACAGGACCTATGAGGGAAGTTTGAAAAAAAATGGGTTTGTTCATTCTGGAGGGAATAATGACGGGGACATGATAACAATTTTCAAGTACATACAAGGAGGAGGAGGAAAAATTGTTCTCTTTATCGTCTGAGAATAGTACAGAAAGCAATCATCTTAAATTGCAGCAAAAGAGATTTAGTTTGACATTAGGAAAAACTTCCTAACTGCCATGGTAGTTAAGTACTGGAACAAATTGCATAGGAAGGTTGTGGAATCTGTCATTTGGAGTTTTTAAGAACAAGTAATGGAATGGTCTAGTTATTATATCATCCTATCCTGAGTCAGGGGACTGGAATAGATAACCTGTTGAGGTCTCTTCCACTGCTACACTTCTATGATTCAATGACCTTTATTGATAGCTAATCCAGACCTCAGAGGACTCCCTAATATTAAGTTATTGTCTTGTTTAAGCCCCCAAGATCCATAGATGTTTACAGAGATTACCCAGAGTTAGATAAAGGGCAAGCAATTAAAGGAGCAACAATTAACAACTGTCAACTATTGTCATTCCCCAGCCCTTCAGATAAACATTTCATAATACAGGTCAGTTGCTTTCCCTTTTGTTGGTAGTGTCTTCTTTCCCTCCCCCATTTTTATATGAAAATCTAATTTTGCTGGGCATCTTTGTCTTGACGGACAACTTACCAATGTACAAGTACCAATAGAACAGGAATCCCAGAGAAGGTTAGCAATATACATTACTAATTCTAGTCTTAATAGATGGGTTTTATTAGGTAAATGACATGCTCTGGTTGTTAGAATAAATCTATAGATAATTTTAGCCTCTCACTCTGTTGGATGAGTTAATGTGTGATAAGTTCTTATAATTAATATGAAATTAGGAAGCAATTCAGTAGGAAATGCAATATGTATATTAATATTGTAGAGAATCCTGCACTTAATTATTTTACTAGGCCTGGCCAATCTAGTATGACTCAGAAGACAGTTTAGGAGCTACACCTTTTTTTTCCCCCATCAGTATCTTATTTGGGTAACAGTCAGAGAAAATGCTTTCTTTGACATCTCTTATAGAAAAATATAAACCACAGGATTTCAAATTTGTCACGTTTTTCCTGATAGGATCGTAACTTATCTTAAGTTTTTGCATCCTTAAAATATCCAGCTGAACAAATTGCAATATTCAGAGAACAGAAACAAAAAGATTACACAGTTGATGCAATCATTCTTGCCAACAAGTGACAGATAATCATACCTTTTTTTCCCCTTTACCCTTTAACTATGGGGCATTCATTTTTCTTTTTTAATTTTCCACTGGATCAACAAATCACTGTAGACAGATATCAGTGTTAAATGAAAGGTAACTATTTTTCTTCTTGGAAAAGGTACAAAAATAGTGGAAATGCTAATGCAAAAACATTATCAGTCCACTTTTATTTTCCTTAGAAATATTTTCTTCTGAAATAAATGAAAACCGTATTTTTTGCTCTGTCTTCCAGCACTTGGCATGGCAATATTGCTTTTGTGTGTACTCCAGTAATTAAGTCTAGGCATTCATATCTTTTCTATTACTGTTTCTGTTCTTTGAGCTTAAGCAAGAACTTTTTTTGTGAAGTTAAATACACAAGCTTCCTTTTCAACATAAGTATTGATTTTTCTTTTGTCTTTTCATGGGAGACCTGTAATTTCTACAGCACAGGAAAAAAGCTACCAAGCATCCAGAACTAAAAGTGATAAACTACTGATTTTGTTCTTCACTTTTTGACTGCTATAGTCAAGAAAAGATCTAACAGTACTCCAGCAGAAAGGAAGAAAAACCCTGAAATCTCAGTAAGGTGGTTTGTGGCTTAACCCAAGTTGTCCTCTTTCTTTTGTCTTCTCCAACCTAAGACTTGAGGAACAAAACATATATAAAAGTTCAATATCTTTGTTCTCACCTTCCTGACTGAGTTCTTTCTGAGCTTGACTTGCCTCAAATGTGCTACCAACTGACTAAGCAATTACTGGCATTATCTGCCTCATTTTCAAGACACACATGCACACTTTCAGATCCCCAACCTCTCTTTGTGCAGCCCCTGGCTTGCACATGCACACACAGATGTATGCTAGGGTTTGATGTGTGCGCTTTTGAAACTATCACATATATTAGCATAATTAAATATTAAGTGATAGTTAATCATACAGCATTCACACTCCTGGAAAGAGAGCTGCAGAGAAAGAATCAGTATGTCTCTGTTGTAACTGGTATTCAGGTAAGTGATTTAATTCCTTTTACCAGCAATACATTGATTAGAAAAAGAAAGCATATTCCCCTAATGGCATATTCTGGTAAGCCATGATTCTTCAGATCTCACGTTAAATCCCAAAGAGCTGAGTCCTTGGAGTTCTGAGTAAGGACTCTAGATTTGGTCCCAAACTGAAGTAAAAAGACTGCTTCCTCAGCTGGTGTAAATCAGCATTAATTTCAGTGGAGATTTACAGCAAGGATCTGGCACAAAGAATTTCTCAGGTGCAAGCATTTTAGTTTGTATTTAGCATTGGATGAGTCAACTGGTCAATCTGTTGCTGATTTACGTCACCATCTAATTCTCCACAGAGGATCTTTTTGCAGTTCTTACAGTGTAAAATACCCCTTGTGCACAGGACCAGCATAAGACCCAGGCCCCACTTATGAACTATTTGAAGTACTTAATTGGGATCCAATGATGCTTCTCTGCTCTGCACAGAGATGAATTTCACACTCAGATCAGCAGGATCAGCAGTGGCAGAAAAATATGTGTTGAAGTCATGAAATGTCAATGATCTGTTTATGAATTTATACACTGCAAATATTTTTACATTAAAAGATGGAGATGTTCCAGTTTAACTCAGGTAGCTGGTAAACAAATGTATTTATTGCTCCCTACAGTACTTTTTGTGTTAGCAGAGTTTGAGCTTATACTCTTGTCCCCAGTGCTAAGAAAGGGCTTGGCTTTAAATTTCTGATGCTCTGTGTTTCATCAGGTTGTGTCTCAGTACATACATGTCATGTCACATTTAAGCAGATGTGACAGAAGGTAACAATGTATTTCACTGGGGCATTGTCAGCTGATGTGAGCAGCATGAAGTCAATGCACTAGAAAGGTTGGAAAATAAAGCACTGTTCATATAAGAGAGCTGAAATCTAACTGACTGAAAGGCAGAGGGCAGAACCTAGTGATGTGTGACTTTCCAAAACTAATTCAGCTAATTGGCATTTACATTTTAAAGGATTTTTCCCTCCATAAAAATACTAATTAGTTACTGTACTTGTACATTAAACAATAAAACCTAGATTCTTTCTTGGTTTGGCAGTAGATGACTATTGGTATTTAATGATATTACTTTAAAAAGAATTGCAAACACTCATCATTTCCTATAGAGTAGTTGTTAAATGGTGATTACATTGTATTAAAAGTGGAATAGCAGGATAATAGTGACAAGGCACAACAGAAGTTAACCCATTTTTATTACTACATGCAGAGTTTTCAAGAATGAGAATGTAATTTAAGGTTAAGCACTTCGCATACAGTTCTGCAGTCCTTACTCACATACAATTCCTGTTGATTTCAGCAAAGCAGGGGATTTCTTCCAGTCCTGTTAGCCATTCTGTCTACCAGAACGAGGCCATTAAGTTTGGTACTGTAAAAAGGACCTGAGTTCTTCCTAGCCCGAAAGTGTTTTTGTCTGAGCGGTATACTTTGTGGATTCCAACAGGAATGATCTTGAGCAATATTTCCCCAATTCATCATTAGGAAATTCAATTCTAGTTTGGGTACCCAGTGTAAATTATTATCCACAACTTGGATTTATGTGTATGTAGCAGCACTAGCTATCTGGAATGGATTGTTTACATTGTCTCACTGTGGCTAGCTTTGCTCAGGAAAGTGTTCCTCACAATTATGCAAGTTTCTTTCAGGCATCATTGGACTAACAGTGACATACAACTTCAATCTACCTTCATTGCAAACATTATAAAATATCTGCAAAACTACTCAAAAATGTTTTCTTTTATTTCAATGGGAATCAGATTCTTGCCCTAACACACTGGGAAATATTATCAGTATTTCTTAATGTTTTCCTACTTCAAGTTCTTATTATAAAATTGTTGGATTTTACTCTCAGATAATATTAAAATTGTCCTCACTGAAAGTTTTGAGGATATCACTAAAATTTATGCTATTTATTTTTTTTTAAACCAATGCCAATTAATTCATCAAGTTTGCTAATTTCCTTTTATCCAGAGATAGTGGGCCCAGTTTTCAAATCTGAGCTCTTTTAATAGGAGATGCTGTAGCCCAGTATATCCATTTTAGCAGATTATATCCTGACACTCTCATCATCATATAACATTTTAGTGACCTAAGAGATAAATTGAATGTCTAAGAGCTCAAACCAAAGCTAAAACGGGGATGTGAATGTCCTACTAAGGTATTTAGGGTCTTGTTTCCCCAAGTGTAATGTTTAAGAATTCAATGATATACTTTGGTATTTTTCTAGTCATTCTGTCATATTCCAGTGATTTAAAAACAGGGTAATGAGATGTTTTGGGTTTTTTGTAAAACGTTGCTCTTAAATATTTTTAAAGTATATTCTCAGTCCCCTAGAGCAAAATCACAGAAAGTCCTCTTTAACTGGTGACTCAGAAAAACCATTATACTGAAGAGCTGATGTCATCTATGCATATTTATGAATTCACTGCTGTCACTGTTGTGTTAGCAATGAGCCCCATTGCTTTATGAACATTTGGGAATTCACAAGTAGGAGATATTAAAGTGCAGCACTGAGATTTGCAAACTTTGCTAATGCAGATTCTCAAATCCATCACTTATTTAAATTTTCAAACTGAAATCACCTGGTTTTATTCTGAGGGAGGGAGGTGATTCAGCTACATTTTGAAATTGTTGGCTAGGAGTTTCCAAAAGCAGGTGATAAAGTTAAGTTTTTAAATACATATTTAGGCTTGTGAAGTAAATGGCTCGATAATCAAAGTTCTCAGCACCAAGTGAACTGAAAATTGAGCCTCTTAAGTAAAAAAAATGTGGACTTTAGGAGCTTAAGTTCAGGCACCTATTCTTGGAAAATCTAGGCCAGTGCCTTTACCTGTACATACCAATTAACAGCAGCATCCTTCAAACACTTGTGCACAGGTGAATTCACCTTCATTAAATTTAAGTGAGGGCATGTTTGCAGGATTGTGGCTTTTGTGTATAAGATTTAAGATGATGCATAGAATTGTCATGGGAACCGAGCAGTAGAGTATATCTAGTGATATAAATGGGATAAGAGTTTTGAATAGAAAATTCAGTGTTCTCTATAATTCTGGGAATCAGGCAGTGCTTAGAACCCCAAGAGAGGGTTTTTTTGTGTATCTGAGTATAGCCCCTGCTGCTCACTTTGAGGAGGGGAGGTTGAAATTGGAGGCAAGTTTTTTTCTCCTGTGTCTCTAAAGAATGCCTGTCTGAAGAATGGAGAGATGAGGTTACCACGGAGAAAATGGTGGTGATACTGTTGGACTTCCAGTTTGGTATGATGATGTCATAGTATTCCTTCCCAGATCTGAACCTTAGAGTTCAGAAAATGAGATACTAGCATGAATCCTCTAAGCTTAATTACCAGCTTAGATCTGATAGCACTGCCACCACCCAAAAATATAGTGTTTTGGGACACTCTGATCCTCAACCTTCCCTGGGGACCAAGTAACCAATCACTTGGGTTTAACAAAGGAGAAATAAACCGATTCCCCTCTTCCCTCAGACTTTCCCTCATGGCTAACCTGAGAGACTACTGATCAAACTCTTTAATCAAAACAACAGACAAGCATGTCCTCCTTCCCAAAGAGAACAGATTCAGGAAACAGAGAGAGATTCCACGTCTCCATCACTTCAATAAGTCATGGTTGAGTTTAAACACGAATCCTGGGATAAAAGGGAAAAAGAAAAAATCCATCAGGTGTTCTTAAAGAAATTTTAATAAAAAAGGAAAAGTAAGAATTATCTCTGTACTTCAAGATGTACATATTAAGGTCCTAGTTATTACAGACATAGAGAGAAAGCTTTCCAGTAAATACAATAAATTTTCCAGAACTACCATATAAAGTTAAACAGCCAGATCAGCATTTGCAATAAAGAAACCAATAACAGACTAAAACGCTTTTTACTATACTTATTGAACAGAACTTAGAGAGCTGTAAGTAATGTCTTGGTCTTCTCTAGACCCCAAAGAGAAGAAAACAAAGACAGAACACCCAATAAGCTCCTCCACAGATTTAAAAGCATCTTGTTCCTGATTGGTCCTCTGGTCAGGTGTTCCAGTTCCCTGCTTGTAACCCTTTACAGGTAAAAGAGACATTAACCCTTAACAATCTGTTTATGACAGATGATTTCATGGGAGAAATGTGGCTTTTCATGAGAGAAACAGACTGGAGAGACTGATCTGTATTTCTTCTGAGGTTAAGTCAAGTAGGAAGAGTTTGTGTGTGCATGCGCATCCAAGGAGGGAGCTTTTGGGAGATGACATGACTGGGAAAGGTGTCACAATAGCAACAATCCCATCCCCAAGTTCTTGTATGCAGTTTAACTGTTACAGACTCAGTGAGTCATTTGGCTTTATCCAAGATATCTGAATGAACGGAATGTAGCGTATGGAAAAATGATAGGGAAAGAAAAAGATCAACCTACAGTAAATTCAGAGTTATATGACAGCAAACTATCCACCAAACTGTGAACTTGAGGCATGTACAATTAAAACACTTATCTAGAATGTAGTTGCTGTGAGCATGCATCACAATTTTATGTTATAACTTCTGCACTCATTCAAGCTTTTTAATTTCTCCTGGGTTTGGCTTAGCAATACACACACAAAAGAGAGCAAAGAAAAATCAGAACATGAAGCATTCCTTGTTCAAAGTTTAATGTTCTGTGGATAGCAGATGTTATCATTATTATGCAAGCCCTGAGTCTAAGTGACCTAAAGGCATGCATGGTTCAGTAGGGCAAACTTTTGTGTGTAGCACAGAATGTTCAGTCTTCTACTATGGCAGGCTTCTTCAGGCTGAAGTTTTCTGTATCTTCTTCCCTTGTGTACTTTGACTATCCTGTGAATTTTTCTTTTTCTGAGCATTATCACATGATTGGGGTACTAAAAGGTGAAGCTGAATGTGATTGCTTATAATATATTGGCTTTTCAGATGCTGAGTGACCTCAGGTCAGTTGGGATCAAGGATACCCACAGCCTCTCAGGATCTGGTCCTGTACATTCCATCAAGTCATGGGAGTAAAGGTGGGAGGGTCAGGCCCTTAGCTGGATTGTTTCTGGAAGCAGTATCTTGATAGAACTTTGGAATCCTTCTGGATGAGATATGCTATGTAAATATAAACTATTAGGGCCTCTTCCGTTTTGTTACACCCATGTATGCCTATAGACTTCAG
Source organism: Chelonoidis abingdonii (assembly GCF_003597395.2). NCBI lineage: Eukaryota > Metazoa > Chordata > Testudines > Testudinidae > Chelonoidis > Chelonoidis abingdonii. The sequence goes on from NC_133776.1 coordinate 71,321,091, forward strand.
TCTAGATGCATCAGTGGAAGAGTAAAATTCGATGGGATCTTATTTAGTTTTATTTCTATAAATGTAAAGCTTTCTTTAAATTTAAAAGAAATCTAGGGAGAACTTTTCATCTGCATTGTGACTGGCTGGAGTCCATGATCTATAATAATGGCCTACAAGTGCTGCTAGGATGGATCCTTGTACAATTACAGTAAGAGGCAAATAAAGGCTTCTGTATGGTGATCTAAGTAAATTATGTGAATGCATGATAATGTTTGTTTTTCAGTTGCTGGGGATGATCCAGTCATAATACACTTACATCAGCTGCTTAGGCTCTCCAGGTGATTGTCTCCTGATGTCAATCTTCTGAATGCCAACTATATACATATTAAAGAGGGGAGTTAATATTTAACACAGTAGTATTTCAAATTCATATAAATGAACTCCTGTTAAATTCTGAATGGATCTACAGGATGCAGGTGTGCATTGTAACTAGATACCAGAAGCTTGTTCCTTAGCTGTGAATTTCCATGCTTTTAAAATAGATTTGATGCAATTCATGCCTTGGGGCTTATTCTGTTTTGTTCAAATGGGGTGGCTCAAGCTATTCTCAACTCCAGTGTCTTTTTGGGGTGTTGGTGGTTTTATTAAGACAGGAACAGCCCCTGCTGTCATTTGCTGGAATATTCAGTTCAATGAAAAATGTCTAAGGGCCCAATTCAGCCACCTCTTAAATCAATGGAGAGAGTTGGTGTCAGTGGAAGCATTATCAAGACCTAAACAAGCAAGTTTTGTCCTGGTTGTTGAGGGTGGAAAGAAAGCTTATGTATCAAACACTTTTCCCTTGTTAAAGAGACTGGGGGTAAATGTTTACCAGCTGTGCACAGGAGTCTCCCTGCTTCATACTTCATTCCCTCCTCTCGCACTCCTATAAGCACTTGGGGAAGCGGATTTTGGCCCTCCAAGGATGCTGATAAATAAAGATGATGCCGAGATCCTTGAGGTTTTTACCTAATGTTTAATTCTGAGCCACAGTTTCCAGTATTCTTTCCAATCTTGTTCCCTGCTGTTACTTTAGCTCTGTCCATGGTACCTCTCTGTGGCATCAGGTCATTTTGGGGGGGAGAAAATTCCTCAGCATGTACCCACTCCAGTTTCTGATCACTATCTCTTGTTCCTTCCAGAACCTAGAAGCCTAACCTGAGAGTGCACTGAACTGTGAGGCGCATTAGTGGAGCAGAGAGTGCTATTTTAACATGATCAACCAATAATATTTGCACTATCTCCAAAACACTTTACAAATATTAACCCATTAATGTCTGATTAATGTCCATGACTAAGCTTCCAATAGGTTCAGGAGCAAGCCCTAATTTATGAGTAGAAGATTAACACTAAAAGCCAGGGTTTTAAGCATCTAGACAAAAATGAGAATTATATTCTGGTCATTAATACACAAAACCAAATTCTACCATGTTAATATTATTAAAAATTGTACTTTAGGTATGAACTTTATTCATCCCAGAGCTGAAGTGAACTCTGAATAAATTATCAGAATAACTAAAAGGTTTGAATAATATAAAATGATTCACAAATAATTTATTTCATAATTGAAAAAATATGAATTATTAATCTGACAAATATTATTCGACCAGATCTCTTTAGTTGTAGAGAATCACAATGTAGCTAGCAGGCCCTCTGGTGTAATCTCTTATTCCAGTTATTACATTCAGTCAAAATGTATGAGGGAGAGGACCATTTGTTTAATGTAGTCAAGAAGTGCTTTGTATAATAATTTAAACAAAGCATGTCTGTTTCCATATATAATTTGTGCTTTATTACAAAATGTGAGGAAGGAAGTCAAAAACTGATGCAAGAACATGTGCAGGCTCAGCTTTGAAAATATCAATTGTTTTCTGAGTATAATAAATGTGATGTTTACTTGGTGAAATAACCAAAGAGAAATTTCCTTCACAGAATAAGTAATTTCCAGAAAGAAAAAATAAATTCTATTAAAAGCATTCTGTGAACAACACTAATTTCTCTCCGGCATTACCCATATCATAAAAAGCTAAAAAGCCTTGCTGATTTAATTTGAATACACTTGCCACGCAGGCCTTGTGAATCACTAGTCTTGGATAGCTGTGGCTTAAGGACACATGATATCTTCATAGTGCAGTTTTTCAGAACTCTGTTCCTCTTACTTAAACTTCCTGTATTTCAAAATGTGTTTGAATGTAAAGATGAAAGGGCCTGCTAATTCTGTCACTCTAAAAGATCTGACCAGCAGGTTAAGTAAAGATATGTTTGGGATGTAGACCAGTAATGTATCATTAGATAATCCAAGGTAACCAACCTATCTGATTTGTGGTGAGCGAAACCTTTTTTAGCATATTCTCTTCCTTTATTTCATTTGCTGCTTTCTTGCCTGTTTCTTCATGATGTGACCACCCCATTATAGCTATTCCATTTTTCCCTCCTAGGGTTTATGGATGCTGCTTTTGGATAGGCAACATGTATATCTTGCCTAGCCCTAACGCTGAGTACAAGACAATTCCAGCCCCATTTATCAATCACATGTGCATGGTGCATTTCTGATATGGGGATAATCTAAGTATCTAAGCTATGGGTAAACACAATTCTAATTAGCATTTATCCCCAACTGGTACCTTGACATCTGAGATTGAGTTGTGAAATTCATCTCAGGGAAAGCCACATCATCAGGCAGTTGGTCTCCTTCCAGTTCCATTACACAGTGGGGCCAGAAAGCCAAACTAATCAGGCCAGTGAGAATTCCTCTAGTGGGGGAGAAAACCGGAGGTGGCACGATGGTCAGCAATGCTTGTTAAGGTCACAAGACAGTTTTCATTTCAGACTATAGCTTCCATTTGTTTTCACTATATTTACAAAACAGGCAGAATTTAGAGTTTATACAAAAGGGGAAAACAGGCTTCCTCAACCAACAGGCTTTGCTTTAACAATGGCACTAGGTCTATTCATACAACACCAGCTGATTGTGTGGCCTGCCTTTTATTTAGTTATTTTTTTAAGTTCTGAGATGGCTTGGGGTGAGCACATTGCGAACTATGGCATCGTGCATCTGGGATTCTATCTCACTATGTGTTTTGTTTCATTTCCCTAGATTTTCCCCCTGAACTAGGTAAACAGAGTAATGGAGAAGTTGCTTTTTTGTCTGATCCTATCACATTAATGGCACTAGCTGTATCGATCAACAAGTTCCTACTCTTGCTATTCCTCCACAAGCTCCCAGCAAGTTTCCACCCGCATTCTCTCGCTGTCAGTTCTGTGCCTTGCTGCAGTCTCATTACCAGAGCCCACTGCTAGATGTCAATAGCCTAACAATGCTCAGACTCCAAAATGTCAAACTTAATGAAAGAGGGAGAGGCCATGAGAAAAAACAAAGTACAGCTCTACCTGTGGATCCACTCTGTTTCTAATATCCTATCTGCAGCTACTTTTCCCAATGTCTATAAAAGAAAAACTAGTGGCAGCACAGTAGCAGTATGGCTGCTGGCTGCCAACCCGTGACAAGCACTCACAATTGTAAACCACCTATGTGCAAACTTGATGCCTCATACACATATATTCTTTCCCTGCCACTAAAATTCCTAATTGACCAAAACCAACAGCCCTTGTAATGCTATCAAGAAATGAAGACCTTTCGGCAGATAGTAATTTAGGCTGTCTGATTTAAATTATTGGTGACAATACCATGAGGGGAAATTTGTGCAGTTTATAGACCATATGTCATGCTAGGGATTGATTATTAATATTGATAGAGGTGAACATGTGTAAGATACTGTGTGTGATCTTAGCTCCCCTCCAGACATAGTGGTGGGCTAGCTATCATCTGTAAGGTATGTCACCTTATTACCAACTATGGATGTAGGTCTGCTATTGCAGTTTTACAGATAATATGTCAGTATTCAAGTAAGACTCCCATAGTAACAAGTGGGAGATTCAACCGCATAGTGAGTACATAGACCCTCAATCTGGACTGGGAGAGGGATCTACTGGATATCAGAAATCATTACTCTGGTCATTCTCCTCTTACTTTTACTTCTGTATTTTTTTAATTCTGTATTTCTGCATCAGATGTGCTGAAAATGAATGAGAAAAAAAACAAGGCTAAATTTTCTGGAAACATTTTTAGATACCAAATCCCCTACCTATCCATTTGGAATACCAGAGAGGCCTGGCCCTCCAGTTACCCAAATGAAAGGGTCAGGTGCCCTTTGAGAAGTAGTTGGTGTGTTAATACTTGGCTGTCTCTGCTGGTAAGTTCTTAAAAAAATCTGATCTTTGAATAAACAAGGTTTGAATTTTTATTATACTTTATTATAATTCTTAGAAGATTAGACCTGTTAAGACTCTTAGCATTTTAAATCTTAAAATACAGTCTTTAAATAAGCTTGTCTTTGCTGACCTGTCACCTTTATGTTATTTGCAGAAGAACTTTGATTAAGCCAGCATTAGCTAAGCCTTTTCTTTAAATGATTTGAAAAATGTAACTTTAAATAGGTCATTTAAAAAATTGAGCTGTTTTAATCTCCCTCCTATTTGGATTGTCTTAATAAGTAAAGCTGGCTATCTTGAGTTTGCTACAGGCTGCTCTAGTCCTATTTCAGCAACATAAATATATATATGTTCAGACTCTGCTTAATTTTCTGCAGGGTCTGCTTGTTTCTTGGATAGGTCCAAAGAGTGGGAGGGAGGGCTATTGAATTTGACCATGAAAAGATCTGGATTTCTACAGGACACAATCTGGATTCCTTGTCTTTTCGTTTTAACAGCAGATCACGATGTTGTCCCATACTAATTCCTCCCCTTTTGATTGCCTTTGTGAGGCTTTGTGCTACTTTTATAGTAGCTAATATATTGTATATCTGCCTCATAGTGATGCTTACTGCTGTGCACTTATAATTTTTTACTGATTCTCCCCCCAAAAGAGATCGCATTTTATATAAACCAAACAGAAGAAATAGAATTCCTTTATGGAATTTTCCATTAGTAAATGGGCTTAATAATCATAATACCTAACTCAAGGGGAAAAAACGTTACAAGTTTTAAGGTTTGCAAAGCTCTTTGATATAACTGAATGAAAGGCACCATAAAAGTACTAAGCATTTTGTTTATCCCTACTATCTGTATTTCTTACATCTGCAAAATTGGGCTGACGATCATGTGTGGACAGGTTGTCCTACGACTTTGTATTTAACTTCCTGCTTTCTATCAGACTAGAAATAGCTTAAGAGCAGAGTAGCCTTCTCAACATATTAGCACTTCCATTTTTTAGCAGAGACATGTATGAGTTATTTTTATTTTTTGTAATTCCTTAAAAAGGCCAGTGAAACTTTTTCAAATCTCTCAGTAGTTTTGGCCAAGGTTTTGGTGGAAGGTTTGGATCTGGGTTTTTGTTTTGTTTTGTTTTTTTAATTTTGTCTAACCACTTCAAATATAATTCATCAAACAGCCATCCATTGACGGCTTTTCATTACTATTGACCTAGACTGTGGTAAATATTTATATATGTTTTTAAAGTGTTTGCAGAATCAGGGCCTGTTCTGGATTTGAACCAGTTGCCTAGAATGAAACAACTCTGTGTTATTACTAATCCCAATTCCCTGAGTTATAGAATCCCCTGAAAGCTAGCTATTGCTTGTGGAGGACAGGAAGATGACAAAATTTCACTAGCATAGAAGGTTTTGGTGTTTTTTGGTTTTTGGTTTTTTTACCTTTGAGAATTGCACATAAAACCAAACTTTGCTGTACTATGTGCACAATATTTCACACTTCATTCTATCAGCTCAGACATAGTGGAGTAACTCACGAAAGGAAAGCTGTCGGCCATATTTACCTATCAGTAAACCCCAGCTTCTTGGTGTATTTTCAACTGACTTTCTCTGAGCTCGTTAACTAAGAAAATGGTCATTACTTAAATTGTTTTATCTGCAATACCTGCTTAAGTATTGTCACTTAGGATTTGCTTAGGGGTAAGATGCAATGAAGCAGTATCCTTTCTTTCGATGACCAGAATCTACTCATTCTACTTATATCATCTATTTGTAAAACACATTTTTTTACATAAACAACTTTTATGGATTGATGCAGCAAATTTTCAGCCTTTAGGAAGTTTGAGCTATTAAGAAGACTGGCATAGCACTAATAAAATCTAAACACTTATAGTCAAATCTTATTCCTGATGCTGCTAAATGGGAACTTACAGCTTAACATAATAGGCAATTTAGCATATAAATGTGCTCCATAAAAGCAGGAAGTTGGCAGTGCAGAACAATAAATGTTAACCTTCGGGCAAGCTGTTACCAATGCGCTAAAGGCTCTTGCAATTTTAATGAAGTTGTTTATACATATGAGTCTTCTGTACTACATACCAGAATGCATTTCCCCCTAGTAGAACACCTGAAAGAATTCAAACCTGTGAGAGTTTTCCCAAATCATAGAGAGATTTCCCAAATACTATTTAACTGTCATTTTTAAAACATTTGTCCTCCTTTAACTTACCCTCCTTAACTCTTATCATAACTTTGCTCTAGTAAACACTAAGGATGGGCAAAAGTCCAAGGAGTCAGGGGGTTAGTGCAGATGGGGTATGCATTTCAGTATTTGGTTACTTGCATGAATATGCTGAACTGATCCAGTCTAAACTCAGCTGGAAATTAAAAAATAGGTTCACATAAGACTTCCATTAATTTCTGTTTCTGGTCAAGCCAGAAATACAGGGCCAAGTTCCACGCTGGCATAAGGTCAGTAGAATTACATCAGCAGTGAATTTGGTCTGTGATGTGAACAGCACCTCTTGTAGAAGTTTGGAGATTCCATTTCTAATCCCTGGGGATGTATGAAAATTAAAAAGAGCAAAGAAAATTTAGTAACCCGGCTGTGAACCTCAGAAGTTTTAATTTGGGTTCAAGCAGAGTTTTGGGTGAAGGTTTGGGATGTGGAATTTGTGCTAATGTGCTAATACAGTAGTGTGAACACATTGACAATTTACTTTGAAATGAAATGGCAAGCGTTTTGTAGTCGTGTACCCAGAATCTTGGAAAGGTACAAGGATTGTTGGGCAAGAAACAATTTTACTGTCCTGCAAAAATTTTCAAGATTTCCTGCTTCTACATCGTGATGAACTCAAGACCTTTCAAAAATTAAGAGACTCACCCTATATGAGCGCATAGCTTAGTGGTTAGGGCACTCACATAGGAGGTGAAAAACCCAGGTTCAGTTGCCTGCTCTGCCCAGTATAACTTTCTCAATTTCATATTGGAATGTAGAACTGTTCCCACAAACAGCTTCCATTTTAATGAATCATTTTCCAGCCAAAAAAAAATAAAAGTTATAGCAAAAAACTACTGACCAACTCTAAGTTCAGGCTCAAATGAATTTGGTTTTCTTGCTGTCAAACCATATTGCAAAATCACAGGAAAGGTACAGATTCAATATAGCTAGAAGTTTGTATGAAGTGTCTGAATAAAAATGAGTCTGAAGTTGAATGAGTGGCCATGTGACCTTTCCTTCTGAATGCAGTTTGACTTTGGTGTGCCAGTGAACAAGCATACTCAGAATGTTTGCAGGTTATCGTGATAAAGAGTATGTACCCAATTTTGCAGAAGTGTGTGGACACCAAAATATTTTATGAGGCACTGCTGGTTCGTGAATGCAGGCAATATGAGACAATCATGACTTCAGATGCATTTTTGGGGTCTGAGTCACTCATATGTTTTTGGCTTTTTGTAGACCAATGGGTTCTAAAACAGGACTCCGCTGGATCTACCTTTTCCCCTTCAAGCCAAAGCTGTGATGGACAGTCCCTAAGGGAACATGTTTGTTTCATCCCTACTGTCTTTCCTCCTACCTGCTCTTCCCTACCCATCATGTTTTCACATGGCCCTCTGTGATGATTTGGGAAATCTCTCTATGTAGAGTCTATGAATTCTAATTCATGTTATGAAGTTGTTCTTATGAACTTGTAGCTGGACATGAAATGCATGAATATCTGAGAGGTTTATAGCACGTTTCTCACAGACCAGATATGATGGAGGGTCATGCACCTTAACAATTGTATTCTGGAGCAAACAATTGGTATGCTAAGAAGGTTGCTGGAGCAAGAAGCTAGTCCTCCAATTTCTCCACAAGGAATAGGAGTGGAAAATTCCCTAAAACACTGAAGGGACCAAGGTAACAAAGTAGGGGTTTGATAGCAAGTAGGAACAAGTGTAAAGGTTTTTGAGGAACAGGAAGCTTGGGCAGGAAAAGGAAAGAGACAAGCATGCTTTCATCGAAGGGTAGTTTAACTCTGGGACCAGTCAAGGTCAGAGACTTCTAGCATGGCTAGAGAAGCTCCATGTTTCAGAAGTGAAATCAGGAGTTGCAGGCAACAATCCCATATATATCGGAGGACATTGCCTGAGGCCATAAATTTCTCCATAGTGATGAAGAACCTGAGGCAGAAAAATGCATACAGGTGTATTTATTATTTTGCCTAGATCTGTGCTTCTCCCCTACTGTTAAGTAAAGAGTAATGGTGTTTTAGAATCCCGTGCAAAGTCAGTCTGTCTCTCTGTTGGCTTTCACTATTGTGTACTCCTGAAGATATACACTCTAAGGCCTTGTCTATACTGGCAAGTTTCTGTGCAGGAAAGCAGCTTTCTGCATTGTAATTCCCAAGGTGTACACACTGCCAAGCCACTTTGTGCGCAGAAACTGCACAGTTGCAACACTGTAAAAAAAACCACCCCAAAGAGAGGGGTACAGCTATCTGCGCCGGGGATACAGCGCTGTGGTGCCAGTGTAGACACCCTGGTCAATTACAGCACTGCAACTGGCCTCCGGGAGGTATCCCACAATGCCTGTTCTAGCCTCTCTGGTCATCGGTTTGAAGTCTACTGCCCTGCCCTCAGGTGACCAACTGTCAGCATCACCCTTTATATTCCTTCGGAATTTTGAAAGTCCCCTTCCTAGTTGCTTGGTGATGCCTGCAGTACTCTGAGTGCATCTTTCCAGGTGACCATGACTTCTCCGTGCTCCAGGTGATCTCCTGCATGGAGCAATGCCGAGCTGCTGAACCTCACCAGCATTGGGGAGAAGAGGCTGTCCAGTCCCAGCTGCACTCCAGTCGTAGGAATTATGATATCTACAGACAGATTTTACAATGCATGACAGAAAGGGGCCATGACCGGGACACATTGCAGTGCAGGGTCAAAGTGAAGGAGCTGCGAAACGCATACCACAAGACGCGGGAGGCAAACCGCCACTCTGGTGCTGCACCCGTGGCCTGCCCGCTCTACAAAGAGCTGGACTCAATACTCGGTGGCGATCCCACCTCCACTGCGAAGAGCCCCGTGGATACTTTGGGGGCTCCTGTGTCAGTTGAGATTGGACCTAGCCAGGAGGAGGAAATCTTGGAGGGGCAGGGGGACCCAGAGGCAGACGATGACTCAGTGTTCAGAGATGCATGCAGCCAGGAGCTTTTCTCTACCTTGGAGGTGGCTAGCCAGTCACAGCAGTCAGAGTTTGGCAAAGCAGAAACAGGAGAAGAGACCCCTAGTAAATGGCTCTGATTTTGGGAATCGCTGAAGCGAGTTATTGGGGGAAGGGAGGGTTGCAGAATACTGGCTTGTTTCTGTATGCTGAGCTTGCAGGGAGGGATTTGCAGAAGGCAGGCTTGTGTCTGTGTGATGTGCATACCACCGCGTGCCTAGTCTGACGGGCAAAACAAGCTGTTGGTTGATTCCCTCACTTCACGTGAATCTGCCTCAGAGAATTCCATGAAACTCTCATGAAGATACTGGAAAATCCACTGCCACCGGTTCTTTGGCAGAGCTGCTCTGTTTCTTGCTCCGTTAAGGGTAACTTTCCCATGCCACTCTGCCATCACTGGTTGGGGGGGACCATTGCTGCACACAGGCGAGCCTCATAAGGCCAGGGCACAAGCCGCAGTCTTGGAGAAGACCTCCCTTAATTCCCTGCTCACCCTCAGTAGCGAGATATCTTCCACAGTGAACACAGCCTGTGGAAATGTGGGGACAGGAATGATTATTAGCCCCCACTACAGTGCTGGCTCTCCCCAGAAGCCATGGGACCAGTGCACAGTACTGTCCTGGAACACTGAATTCCCCTGTCCCTGCAGTTGATCACCATTTGAGGGGTCTTGTGGCTCATGTGTGCTTGACTGGGGTCAGCCAGGAAGTGACAGATATGCGAAAAGTAGTTGTGTTTTAAAACACTGATACAGTGGTCTCTGTGTTGCAAACAATACTGCTTCTGTAAAATGCTGCATTTTCCTTCACAAATATATATGGCCTTGGGAGCCCAACCTCCCTCTTTGTTATCGCCAGCTGAACGGCTGCGCAGGATTAGAAAGCGGCCATGAAAGAGTAGAGAGGACCTTCTTCATGATGTCATGCTGCACTCAGTGGCAGAAAAACAAGAATTGAAGGAGTGGCAGTACAGCGAGAAGAGGGAATAAAAGGAGGATGAGGCACACCAGAATGAAGCCCTGGAGTGGCTCTTAAACGTTATGGAGTGCCAAGCAGACACAATCCAGGTGCTCCTACCACTGCAAACCAAACAGCTCCATACCCACCCTCCCCTGCAGCCACTGTCACAAAATTCTTTCCCGTGCACCCCACACACACCACCGACACACTCTTATCAACCTCCTGGCTCCAGTCTGTACCCGCTGCATTCCACTCCTGCCCCATCACAGTCCAGCCTTGTGGACTCCCACTACCCACTGCACTCAACACCCATCCCGCTACAGTTTAGCCCTGCTGAAGTGCAATACCCGCTGCACTGTGCTCCACAGGAGAAGGCTGGATATGATCCCTGGACATATACAAATCTTTAACCCTCCTTTCCACCATTCCCCTCAGTGCTGATGTTTTTTTGTTTGTCTCTCTCCTCCAGTAGTTTATTAATAAAATAATTGTTTTGGTTTGAAAGCAATCTTTATTCCATTAACTGAAAGCAAAGATAGCCCTGCATAGCAACAGGCAATTTTCTTAAACCTTCGTAGTGCATCATCCGCAACAATCACAGTCACCTCCTAGCATTACAAGTACTGCACTCTCAAGCATAGCAACAATAATTAGTAGCTTTCAGCTTCAAATTGCTTCCTCAAGGCATCCCTGATCCTTATGGCCCCATGCTGCACCCCTCTAATAGCCCTGTTCTTTGGCTGTTCAAATTCAGCCTCCAGGTGCTGAGACTCAATGGTCCAGCCCTGAGTGAAGCTTTCACCCTTCCCTACACAAATATTATGGAGCGTACAGCACGCAGCTATAACCATAGGAATATTCTCATCGGCCAGGTCCAGTCTGCCATATAGGCAGTGCCAGCTGACCTTTAAATGGCCAAAAGCAACTCAACAGTCATTCTGCATAAGCCACGGCATTAAGGGGTAGGGAGGGTCCCCCAGGATCACAGTGGGCATTTCGACTTCCCCTATGGTGATCTTCTGGTCTGGGAAGAAAGTCCCTGCTTGCAGCTTCCTGAACAGGCCAGTGTTCCAAATGATGTATGCATCACGCATCTTTCCGAACCAGCTTGCATTAATGTCTGTGAAGTGCCCACGGTGATCCACAAGCACCTGGAGAACCACTGAGAAATACGCTTCCAATTAATCCACTTGGTGGCTAGATGGTCTGGTGCCAGAACTGGAATATGTGTGACATCTGTCACCCCTGTGTAGTTGGGGAAGCCATTCACAATGTCATGCACATTGCCCAGAGTCACAGTCTTTTGCAGCAGGATGCAATTAATGGCCCTGCACACTTCCGTCAACATGCGTCCAACTGTCAATTTTGCCACTCCAAACTGGTTAGCAATCAATCGATAGCAGTCTGGAGTAGCCAGGTTCCACAGTGCAACCACCACACACTTCTCCAAGAACAGGGCCGCTCTCATTCTTGTGTCCTTACACTGCAAGGCTGGGGTGAGTTCATCACACAGTCCCATAAAAATGGCTTTCCCCATCCAAAAGTTCTGCAGCCACTGCTTGTCATCCCAGATGTGCATAACAATGTGATCCTATCACTTACTGCTTGTTTCCCCAGCCCCAAATGTGGCGTTCCACTGTGGTCAGCACCTCCGTGAATGCCACAAGCAATCTCATGTCATAACTACTAGGTGTGGCGAGTCTTGCCTATGTAATTTAAGGAATAACTCCACTGCCACTCATGACATGTTAGTGAGATCTAACAGCATATTGGTCAACAGTGCGAGATCCGTTCCTGCAGAGAAGAGGCATAGTGCATACTACACAAACCATTAAAAGATGGTGCCATATGCAGATGGATGCACAGGGATTTCTGGGAGGAGAAGCAATGCTTCACAGGGCATTGCGACAGGACTCATGATGCCCCTGACCCTCTCCTCCTTCCCATAACACTTAGAGGCAGAAGAGGAAGAGATGCAATGTGGGATAGCTGCCCAGAGTGCACTGCTACGAATGCTGATGCAAGTGCCGCAAGTATGAACACGCTATTGTGCAGGCAGCTGACTGTATGAACACACAACAGCGGTTTTCTTTCAGCATTCTTTGAGCATCAATGTAATTGCCAGTGAAGAAACTCTGCCAGTGCAGGCATACTATAAAACAGAAGGCTTGCACATTCAGTACAATATTGGGGAATACATAAGAGCTGCTGGAGAGGCTTACATGAGACACACTGGTTTCAGGGCCTAGACAACTGCTTTGCAGGGTTCCTGCTGCCAAGTGAGGTGTGTTTCGTGAGGTTTGTGCCCAGAATGCATGGCTGGAGGCTAAAGTCAGAAATAGTGTTTAAACACTGCCCAAGCCCCAGAAAATTAAGGGCATGTGGGATTCAGCATTTTGATCCCCTCACAGCATTCTGAGTGTCCAAGAGGGGGAGCACGACTAGACCTGTGATGCCCTCAGACTTGCTAATGGTCTGGTGTCCGGTGACCGCATGTGTAGCCAGGAAACTTTTTAATTGCTTACTGTGTATGCTAAGAAACTCAGTTGGTGGTTGGTTTGTTTGTTTGTTTTACTCAGCTGCTGTGAGGCTGACATTATGTCAATGAAGGCATGGGATCAAGGTCCTAAAGACAGCTTAGAGTGGGTGGGAAAAGAATTACCCAGCATTCATATTTCTCTCTATCTGTAGCAGATGGAGTAAAAACAGCTTCTGGGAGGGGGCTGTGGCTAGAGAAAGCAGCTTTTAGGCTGGGCTGATTGGGGGAAGTGGCTGCAACTGGGGCCACGCCCCAAACAGACTCAGCTGGCCCTATAAAGGCAGAGAAGCCAGAGGCAGATGAAGTCTCTGTTTGTAGAGAGAGATGGGCTTGGCTGCAGGGAACTAGACACAGAATACCTGACTGAAGCAGGGCTGGGGAAAGGCTGGGGAGCTCCAGCCTGGAAAGCCCCAGGCTGTGGCCTAGCAAAAGGCCAAGGGATACTAGGGGTTGCGGAGGGCAGCAGGTCCAAACCCAACCTTGCCAGTGATGAGTAGGCTGATACTGCAGTTTCTCTAACCCCTGCACCCTGGAGCAATGACTGGCAGTAGCCTCATACTAGGTGAGGTGGGAATAGTGGGTGGGGGTTCCCTGGGGAGGGGAGACCCAGAGAGAAAGGGGTTACTGCCAGGAGGCAGCACCTCAAGTAAAAGGGCACCAGGTCCAGGGAGGGACACAGGAGCCAGAGGACAGGTGAATCACTGGCCTGCAGAGGGCACTCCAGAGCTGGAACTGAGCTAATTCCCAGGATTCACCAACAGGAGGCGCCACAGGGGTAAGTCTGCTCCTCTACACTATCAAAGACTTCACTGCATTTGAGAAATGCTATATATTAACAGAATGAAAAACAATTAGAAACATAAAGAGAAAGAAAGTGAGGAGTTTCTGCTTGGAATAAAGCAAATTGATATGACTCACGGAAAAACATCTTCAACCCAGGTAGTAAGTAGGAGATCGAAAGCAGTAATGCCAGAGCTCTAAAGTCAATACACGTATTCATTTTTGCAGAGACATAAAGGGCCAGGGATATAAAACACCCCTAAAGAGCTAGTTCACCTGTATCTAGAATATTGTATTCAGTTCTGGTGGGTAACGATCACCAAATGTTTTTGGAAGTAAAGATGTTTTTATTTTGTCTCATTTTATTATTTTTCCCAGCAAAAGGAATGAAGTTTGAGATGTGAGAAAATATAACTTTTTTTAAGCCTTTCTCCAGTTTTTTCAGAGGAAAAAAGGGGAAAATGTTCCCCCCCACTTTTTTTAAACACACAAGTCCTGAGGAAATTCTAATTCAACAATATTCATTTGAACATTTTTCATTAAAAAAAAAATTACCAGCTGACATTGGAGGAGGTTAGAGAAATCAGCTGAAATAGCCTAGGAACTGATATGCCAGAAATGAAAGAAAATAAATAAAGATTGGCAAAGCAATGCCTAAGGCAAAGTCTTCAGATATTTTCTTATTTCTGTACAATGATCTGTCACCCCATAACCTACTAAGCTAGATACTACGCTGATGAGAAAATAGATTTGAAGTGACTTTTACACAGGGTAACGGGTAGTTTATGGCAGAACCAAGAATAAAGCCCAGGTCTCCTCTTGTGCTTTAACCGTGAAACCATCCTCCTTTTGTCTACAGATACCTAAAGGATGTGAATTACCATAATAATAGGAGTTCAATTAAAAATAATTGAAGGCAAGTGAGACAGAAAAATTGGGATAAGTGCAAAAAAAAAAAAAAAAAAGTTTGACATTGAAATCTACTGGTTTCCCAAGCAAAGTCCCAGAAGTCCAGTCATTTGACAGATTTCAAACTAATACTCTAGCAAATGCCCTGGGTTCTAAACTGGGATAGAGACATTAAAAGTGTTTTTCCAGCTCTGGCACCTAGAATTAATTTTGTCCTGGAGAGCCATTTTTTCTAATACTGTAATGCTTTACTTTTCCAGTGAACACTTCTGTATGGAATTACCCCAAAATATGAAGAAATCATTGACATGTCCTGCTATATTGTGCATTTTAGTCATTAATGAGAGAAGTTTAGACTGCTCTTGTAGTATTACATCATTCTTCCAGGTTATAGAAGTGAAGATTTGCTTTCTCCATATCTAAATGTCTTCAGTTTAAATGCTAATTATATTCCATGAAATCAAGTTCTACCAGCCTCACTTCACTTGACAGAAAAACATACTGGGTCCTTGAGTCTTCTCTTGCCCTGTTCTCCTATTTCCTAAGAGGAGAAAATTATATGTACAGATTTTCATTACGACTAAGCAGTGCCAGCTTTCTCATCTAAGAACACCAATGCATGGTTGGTTATTCCACCACAATGCACTATATAAGATTGAAAACATACATGCAAATAGTTGCAAACCAGGTTCATGGATTGTTTTGAAACACATAAGGATAATACTAACTTATGATTGGAAATATTTTTCCCTTGCAGGCAACATTGTTTTGAAACAATTGGTTAAGTTGACAAGGCTATTGCGCAGGCAGCTGTGCCTCATCTCTAAGAGTGAAAAGGGTTGTTTAGGGGTGTTTATGAACTGTTCTATACTCTTTGCTAAGACTGAAACATAATTGCCATTTGTGTTGGTAGATTTGTGAAACTGGAAAATCCTCAGTATAACTAACAATTTTAATTATGATCTCACATGCTTCTTGTCCTCTGCCTCCACTACCACGCACACTGCCCACCATACTTAACCTGTACACATTGTTCCATCCTGAATATTTGCTGATGTTGTTAAAGTTGTAATTAATGTTTTGCATTACACTGTGAGGGAACTGAATGCACTGTTGCTGACTCAAAGAACACGAGTTGTGCCCCCCAAAAAATCATGAAACTGGCTAACAGATTAACTCTCTAGGGTCCTTTGTCTTTTGATGTTTCAGCCTTTGTGGTTCCATTTTCACCCCTCCATGACGGCTAAAAACTTATTTAAAAAAAATCCACAACTGAGATTCTTACTTATTCACATGGTTCCAGGAAATGGGACTATCAGACCAATCCCAGCTATAAAATCATGAGATTTGTGATTAAAATCATGAGCTGGCAGAACTGTAAATGTAATGGATGTGTAATTTGTTTCTTTAACACTTGGAAACAGAAGTAAATTCTGTGTGTTGATATACACCAACAGTGGAAAGGTGCCCTAACAAATTTCCTTGATTTTTTTTTTTTTTTTAAATGATGGCTTTTCTTCAATGGAACTTTATTTGGCCTGCCCACAGCTCCTTAGACAGTGGTCAATAGTGACAGATGAGGAAATAACAGCAAGCTAGCTGAGCAGTAGGGACATAATTAGAGCTGGGTGAAATTTTTCAACCAAAATGTTTTGCAAATTTGATTTTTAAATCAAAACATTTCATTTCAATATTTTCTAAAAGGAACATTTCAGTTTAGGGTTTCAAAAAATTACTGTTCATTTAATACATTTCCTTTAATGTGTTTATACATTTTTTAAAGTTTGAGAATATTCAAAATCAAATATTTTATTTGACTCAAACCCATTTTTTTAACTTTTCAGTTCGCTGGGAATTTAGAAAATATGTTCAGTCCAATTGGAAATCTTTACTTTCTGAAATTTCCAGTGAACCAAAAAATGTTATTTACCTGACTCTCCTTATAATACACATTTCTGTAAGGCAAATAGAACACAAATATTATAGTTTGTCTTCAATCTCCCCTGGCACCCTGACAATTGTTTAATACATCAACTGAGTTTTATTAGCTTGTAAGCTCTTCAGGGCAGTCTTTTACTTCATTTGTACAAAATGTGCAGCTGAATGATCCTGATTGGAGTTTCTAGCCAGCACCTTTACTCATATGGACTAACCCCTTACTCTGCTGCAAGATCACTCTCAGTAAGGGGCTACTGAACAGGAAGAAAGGTGACAGAATGTGGCCCAAAGCAACCAATAACATTTGGTCCTTAACATTGCTTCAAGCATGTTTCTCCACCCTGTGTATATGGTTCCTGTTTGTTAACTATGTGTAAGAAAAGATGAAATCTTTAACTACTGGCCTATCCTTCAAACACCCAGGGGAGCAACTTCACTCATTCATTTTAAGTGTACTTTGCATACATAAGTGGTTGTAGGAGCAGGTTCTATGTTTCCTGTATCATTTTTTTTCTAGAAACAAAGTGCTCTCTAAAAGAAACAGTGGAATTTTTTTTAATTATCTGTTAAAAGAGTTTGCTTGTGACAAACTGGTCTGTAGCCCATGAAAGCTTATGCTCAAATAAATTTGAGGTGCCACAAGTACTCCTGTTTTTGCTGATACAGACTAACACGGCTGCTACTCTGAAACCTTGCTTCTGACTGATTCTCATAAAATACGATAAAGTGAAAATGACAGGGCTCTATCTTTCTACCACTTAAAATGGCTTCATACCACTGCACTGCACAGATTTAATTGAATTACTCCTAATTTACACTTTAATAGGTAAGAGGAGAATTGGGCCCTGACCCTCCATCTTAAGTGTATGTAGCAGATGTATGTAACTGTCAAAGGTGGAAAGGCCAAGTCTTGAGTTGTAAGAATAGAACTTCATCCTTCACTTTTGCTTCATTTGGGCGGTTTGTATTATAATTCAGCCATTGTAGTGTTTAAACATGTCTCTTGTCTTTTCCTGTAGAAAACAAGGAAGTGGAAAAATACCTTTACATAACTGAGAAATCCTTTGTCTCAAAATGAAAATGTTCACATCCACTTAAACGTTATCTATGAAACGTACAGTTCAGTGCCTTTCAATTGGAGTTTCTTGGTTTAACTTAATCAAATCTAAGGGTGTAACAGTGATTATCTGTCTCCTCTTTAGTGCAAGAACATAATAAAACTGGTCACCTTAGGAAGAAAATAATTTATTAGTAACAGTATGACAGAAGTTAAAGAAAATACAAATCATGGAAGGTCATGTCATATGCTTTTTGCTGTATTTGCTTGGGAGGTTAAACTTTTCCAAAATTCTCACAAACTTGAATCTGGTGAATTAAAAAAATCCTTGTATGCATGCAGCATGGAATAGGAATAGCAACAAAGGAATTATAATCTTTGATTCATGCCATTTTAAAACAGTTATATTTCTTCAAAAGACTGGGCTGCACTCATTTGGAGTTTTTCCAGCTCAACACATTTTTTGTATACTGAAGAGCATAATAAATTTTCTCATGGAATTTTATGACCATATGTAATGCCCAGGCACTGTAGCCAATTTGTGGTTTACACATTGTGTCTCAATCTGTGTATGACCCTCTCCCATGTTAGGGTATTGGGTCATTGTGACTGCCTTGCATACTGTGTTATGAAAGATTCTGCAAACTAGTGTAAGATCTATCAGAATTAATATGCTCTACATGCGGAGGGATAGTTAGTAGGTAGGAGGAATGGACAGTCTGCATATAGATCTTACCACTGAAGTACAGAGGAGAATACCCTGGGCTGCAGTCTTTCCTCCAGGCCTTATCCTATCCCAACCCCCTGGAAAAACAATCAGTAGCATCATGGCTCCATGTGTAAGGAGGACCAGGATTTGAGCAGGAATAGATATCTCATCCTTCCCATTTGCCTTGCAGAAAACACTCTGAAGATCTATTGAAGAGGCTGAATTTAGCATTAATTCCATGAGGGGAACCTCAGTGAGCCACCTTCCCCCTTTCCATCCCCTTACCACCCCATTTCAGAGTACAATCAGGCTTTAAAATAAAATAACACCCGCAAAACCCCACCTCTTACAGAGATAATGTTGGGTCAAACTTGACCCGAAAATTATAGTTTTGAGAACATACTTTCTACTAACTCCTTAGGCCTGTCTTAAATCTTTCTGAAATATTGTCATGGGAGTATGGGGGGGGGGGGGACATTGTTTTCTCTGCATCTCACGCACTATGGTATGAATGAAACCCTAAAAGTAAAATTGACTGGAGATTCATCAGTCTATTTTCATTGCCAAGCTAAGAAACATTCAAGGAGTAAGCAGAATAGTAGTAGTTGTGGAGTTGGGCCTGAGGCAGGACTCTGGATTCTAGCCCCAGTACTGCCATGATTCATTGCATGTCATTGGCCAAATCAGACCCTTAGTCTCTTGTCAGTTTTCTGTTCTGCAGAAATATACCATCTGCTTCACATGGGGGTTGGTGTGAACTGATGCTTAATCCATCTTTGTGGAGCATGTTGAAATCTTTGGATAAAATAAATTACTGTCTCTTTCCTAGGTGGTATTTTATCATATTCAGATTTTAATACCTAACTTAAATATTGTACATGTTCACCTGCTAAAATATCTTCTGAAGGTCTTTGTGGTGCTGCTCTAACAATTATGGGAAGACAAGCTCGTCTAATGTAAGAAGTACAAGGTTTACTAATCTACTGAAAGGATTTTGAGAAAAGACAATGTGTTCTTTTACCAGGGTTTTGGTGTCAGTATGACGTGGTGTTATGCAAGTATGGCTGGCATGCATTTCCAAACAACGCATGCGTGGGAGAGGAAATCCCACATTCAGTTACTCCACCACTTCTGAACTAGCTTCATCCATCTGTTATGAAAATGTGTGTTAATGGTCAAATTTCAGGCACATACAGAAATAAGCTACTGTATATGACTGATTTGTTACATTTAATACTGAAATCTATAAATTGGTTCAAGCAAAAAATTACTTACTAGAGAAACAGATCACGTGCCAAATGAGATTAGTAATTGAATTAGATATATCATTTACTGCATCTGATATATTGTACAGTGAGGCAGGTACATCCCCTGCAGAATTAGATGTATTACCTGCTGAATCCATATATATTGCTTGCATCAGAAGCATCACCATCTGAATTAGATAATCTACTGAATCTAATACATAGCATAATAAATCAAAGTTACCACTTACTGATTCAAGAATATTGCATTGAAGCTGTCCTCTCAGTGCATACATCTTTAAGGAAGTCTGCATGTGTGTCAGCTTCATTTGTTGAATATTCTATTCTACCTCAGAGAGGAATATCCCATTCAAAGAGAGCCAATAACAAGATATTTTCAGCTTTCAGTATATTTTCTGTATTTATTACTGGATATATTCAGGGGTATTGATTAGAAACAGCTGTAGTTCTGTTATGTGGAATGTAACTTTATTTTGCTTCTAGAACTACCTCAAAATATTATGTTTGTTAAATGAATTTGGATTTTAACCTAAATGAGCTGATACCCCACCGCTAAGCTTCACAATATTACATTGGTAAAATGAAATAAAAAACATTCACTTACAAAACTAAGTGAGTTTGTATTTATTGAGAGAGGGGGTCCCATGAATGCCTTTGGTTCCACTCTTGTGTTCTATACATTGTCTTTCAGCAGCATCTCATCTGAAAACATGTATTCCAAATACAATGATAAATAGAGCCACAGATCATCTAGGCAAATGTTTGCCATCTCACTTTTTCTCACTGGCTGCTCCAACGTGTGCTTGAGCAGAACTTTAGCTATAGATATGCATAGGGAAGGAAATAAAGCAGGAGAGAAGATGTTTGACATGGGGGAGGAGAGCAAAAAGAGGAAGGCTTATTTTTTCTTTCAGCATTGACAGTCCCATTTTATTATTATTTCGACAAGATAAGGCCGTGTCTGTTGCTGGCAAACAGATTGAAATATTCTGAGTAGTGGAGCCACAGCAAAATGTGATTATAGTAGGTAGTCAGAATAAAAATAGTTGCATATTATGCAAATCTGTCCTCTGATTGGCTGACAGCAGTTGGTAGCAAATCAAAGTGTAAAGATTTATGTGCTATGTGGTTAATGACAAATAACCATACCATGTTTAATCATCAGACTCTAAAAACGAAGGTAGGGCCTGATTAACCAAGGGATGAGTAGGGGATAGGGAGTTACAGCTATACATCAGTATTCAACACGCCTGAATTCTGAGGGGAAGAGACCACTCAGTTTCAGCGTAATTGTTACGGGATATTTCCCAAATCAGTCATCAGCCTTAGTAATTATAATGGTCTACTTTGCAATTTAGATGAACCCAACACCTTTATTTTATACTGTACCTCTGATACCCCGTAAAATCTGTAAATTGTGGAGGACAAAATATCTATGGAACACTTCCGCTTATGTGATCACCTCCCCTGTATGATTAACGAAGGAGTAGGGCTGACCTAGGAGGGAAGACCTTAAAAGCCAGAGGCTATGCAACCAAGGGGAGCTAGCAAACAAGGGACCGTAAACAGGGGAGCTTGAGGGGTGGTTTGTAGAGAGAGTCATAATATAATTGCTATGGTTAGAAAGGGTTGCGTCACCAGTGCCAGACAGAAAACCAAACTATGGCTGCCTCCACCCAGATCCTGGTGTGGATTTGTGGAGACTGTAGCCTGCATTTTCCACTCTCAGAAAACCAGACTGGGGGACCATCCAGTGTGAGAGGTGCCTGCTGGTGAAATCTCTCAGGAAGAGCTACAGGAGGAAGTGACTAGACTGAGAAATTCATTGACAGTTGTGGTGATGTGGTTCTGGTGGGACCCAACTGAGAGTGCCAATTCAGGACCAATTGCTCAAACCGGGCAGTCACAGCCCAAGGCTGGGGTTTTCCACCTCTAAGGCAAACCAAACCAGCCAGACAAAAATGACTTCGGTTTCACCCCACTG
>NC_133776.1:71343292-71374278 GCF_003597395.2 Chelonoidis abingdonii
ACTGTGGAAAGTTACAGCAAAATGGAGTTTGCAGTCACATGGGCCAGTTTCTGCACACCTTGCTGAGTCACAAGGCGTATCTGCCTCCTCTCAATGGGTCAATTGTGTAGCTAATGGTTCTTAATGGGCTATCAAGCAGGCTAAGCTGAGCTGACACCAACTTGTCTGGGGTGTTACCCAGAACTGCAGCACCAATTTGAAATACAGACAGTACACAGCCAATATTCATAACTTCAACTACAAAAATGATACAGACATACAGACAGCATAATCATAACCAGTAACCCATAACCTGGTCTTAGACACCTTATATGACTCCTTTACATAAGACTTGGTGCCACTACAGAACCTTGGTTGCAACCCATGTCCTATATGGTCCCAGTTTATATCAATAACATCACAACAGTATTCATATGGAGACTTCCATGGCTGAGGACACTATCCAGCTAGAGAGGACTGTTGTCATGCCACCAGGGGAGGAGGAGAAGTCTCTGGTACAGGGAGGATACTGGCCGCTGGTTACTTCTGGCAGCAGGCAGTGCTTCACCCCCATCCCCAACCCACCCACCATGGTGATGGTGAACCATTATGTTGCCCTGGCTATGAGTGATGAGGAATCACCCCCAAAGGTTGAAAAGGAGAAGCTATGTACCCCCAAGGCTGGGAGGATCACAACTACCACTCCCAGATGGAAACATAGGGTAATGGTGGTTGGAGATTCTCTTCTGTGGGGGATGACAGCACCTATCTGTCACCCTGACATGCTATGTTGGGAGGTATAATGTCTGCCAAGAGCCCATATCCAAGATGTTAATGGAGGGATTGTGGAGGATCATCTGGCCCTCTGACTACTATCCTGTGCCACTCATCCATGTGGGCACTAGTAATACTGCAAGATATGAACCTCAGCAGATCAGAAGTGACTACAAAGGTGAGGTGTTGGTAAGGTAAAGATGAGGGAGTTGGGAGCACAAGGGGTGTTCTCTTTTTAGTTCTTCCAGTCAAGGGTAGGGACCTTGGCAGAGACAGATGCATCCTGGAGATGAATGCCTGGTTGCAAGAATGGTGTTGCCAAGAGGGCTTTGGCTTCCTTGACCATGAGATGCTATTCCAGGAAGAAGGACTGCTAAACAGAGATGGGGTCCGCCCATCGAGGAAGGGTAAGAGCATATTTGGCTACAGACTGGCTAACCCAGTGAGGAAGGCTTTAAACTAGGTTCAATGGGGTCAGGTAACCAAAGCTCACATGTAACATGGATACCTGGGAGAAGGGTCAGAATCTGGGGGGAGCATGGGCTCTTATAGCAGAAATAAGAGAAAAGACAGAACTGTTGCAGCTAAGAAAATATCTGTATACTAATGCGAGAATTATGGGGAATAAGCAGGAAGAACTTGAAATGCTAGTAAATAAACAAACTATGACATAGTTGGCATCATAGACACTAGGTGGGATAATACACATGACTGGAATATTAGTATGAAGGGTACAGCTTGCTCAGGAAGGACAAGTAGGGAAAAAGAGAGGAGGTGTTGCCTTATATATTAAAAATGTATACACTTGGACTGAGGTTGAGATAGTAATAAGAGACAGACTTGTTGAAAGTCTCTGGGTAAGGATAAAAGGGATAAAAAGACAAGGGTGATGTCATGGTAGGGGTCTTCTACAGACCACCAAACCAGTAAGAAGAGATGTATGAGGCTTTTTTAAACAACTAACAAAATCATCCAAAGCACAGGACTTGGTGGTGATGGGGGATTTCAACGACCTAGACATCTGTTGGAAAAACAACACATCAGGGCACAAATTATCCAACAAGTTCTTGGAATGTATTGCAGACCATTTTTTATTTCAGAAGGTGGAGAAAGCTACTGGGGGTGGCTGTTCTAGATTTGATTTTGACAGATAGGGAGGAACTGGTTGAGAATTTGAAAGTGGAAGGCAACTTGAGTGAAAGTGATCATGACGTGGCAGAGTTCATGATTCTAAAGAATGGTGGAAGGGAGAACAGCACAATAAAGACAATGGATTTCAAGAAGGCAGACTTTAGCAAACTCAGGGAGTTGGTAAGTAAAATCCCATCGGAAGCAAGTCTAAGGGGAAAAACAATTGAAGACAGCTGGCAGTTTTTCAAAGAGACATTATTAAGGGCACACGAGCAAACTATCCCTCTGCGTAGGAAAGATAGAAAGTAAGGCAAGAGACTACTCTGGCTTACCCAGGAGATTTTCAATGATCTAAAATGTAAGAGTCCTACAAAAAGTGGAAACTCGATCAAATTACAAATGATGAATATAAACAAATAACACAAGCATGTAGGGACAAAATTAGAAAAGCCAAGGCACAAAAAGAGATCAAACTAGCTAGGGACATAAAAGAAAACATTCTACAAATACATTAGAAGCAAGAGGAAGACCAAGGACAGAATAAGCCTATTACTCAATGAGGGGAAAAAGACAATAACTGAAAATATGGAAATGGTAGAGTTGCTTAATGACTTCTTTGTTTCAGTTTTCACCAAGAAGGTTGGTGGAGATTGGATGTCTAACATAGTGAATGCCAGTGAAAATGAGGTTGGATCAGAGCCTAAAATAGGGAAAGAACAAGTCAAAAATTACTTACACAAGATAGATGTCTTCAAATCAGCAGGGCCTGATGAAATGCATCCTAGAATACTCAAGAAGCTGACTGAGAAGATATGTATGAGCCATTAGCAATTATCTTTGAAAGGTCATGGAAGATGGGAGACATTCCAGAAGACTAGAAAAGGGCAAATATAGTGCCCACCTATAAAAGGGGAAATAAGGATGACCCAGGGAATTACAGACCAGTCAGCTTAACTTCTGTACCCATAAAGATAATGGAACAAATAATTAAGCAATCAATTTGCACGCACCTAGAAGATAATGTGATAAATAAGTCAGCATGGATTTGTCATGAACAAATAATGTCAAATCAACCTGTTAGCTTTCTTTGACAGGGTAACAAGCCTTGTAGATGGGAGGAAATGGTAGATGTGGCATATCTTGATTTTGGAAGGCATTTGATACTGTCTCTCAACCTAGGGAAATACAACTAGGGAAATACAACCTAGATGGAGCTACTATAAGGTGGGTGCATAACTGGTTGGAAAATTATTCCCAGAGAGTAGTTATCAGTGATTTACAGTCGTGCTGGAAGAGCATAATGAGTGGGGTCCTGCAGGGATCAGTTCTGGGTCTGGTTCTGTTCAGTATCTTCATCAGAGATTTAGATAATGGTGTAGAGAGTATATTTATAAAGTTTGCGGAAGATACCAAGCTGGGAGGGGTTGCAAGTGCTTTGAAGGATAAGATTAAAGTTCAAAATGGTCTGGACAAACTGGAGAAATAGTCTGAAGTAAATAGAATGAAATTTAATAAGGACAAATGCAAAGTACTCCACTTAGGAAGGAACAATCACTTGTACACATACAAAATGGGAAATGACTGCCTAGGAAGGAGTATTGTGGGAAGGGATCTGGGGGTCATAGTGGATTACAAGCTAAATATGAGTCAACAATGTAACACTGTTACAAAAAAACCCAAACATAATTCTGGGATGTATTAGCAGGAGTATTGTAAGCAAGACAGAAGAAGTAATTCTTCGGCTGTACTCCATACTGATTAGACTCCAACTGGAGTATTGTATCCAGTTCTGGGTGCCACATTTCAGGAAAGATGTGGACAAATTGGAGAAAGTCCAGAGAAGAGCAACAATAATGGTTTAAAGTTCTAGAAAACATGACCTATGAGGGAAGAGTGAAAAAAATTGGGTTTGCTTAGTCTGGAGAAGAGAAGACTAAGAGAGAGAACTGTTTTCAAGTATATAAAAGGTTGTTACAAGGAGGAGGGAGAAAATTTATTGTTCTTAACCTCTGAGGATAGGACAAGAAGCAATGGGCTTAAATTGCAGCAAGTGTGGTTTAGGTTGGACATTAAGAAAATCTTCCTAACTGTCAGAGTGGTTAAACACTGGAATAAATTGCTTAGGGAGGTTATGGAATCTCCACTACTGGGGATTTTTAAGAGCAGGTTGGATAAACACCTGTCAGGGATGGTCTAAATAGTCCTGCCTTGACTGCTGGGGACTGGACTAGATAGCCTCTCAAGGTCCCTTCCAGTTCCATGATTCTATGTGCATTCCAAATCAGCTCCATGGAAAACTACTTTGTCTGTATATTTAGTGAAAAATTTACTCTATGGCTTTAGTTTGTGGGGTTCTCTGAATATATGAAAATGTATGATAAATAAAAGTAATCTGAAAACAGATAAGACTCAAGTATTGCTTTATTTTATACAAGACTGGATATACTTGCCGACCCCAGTCCTTAGAGACATAGCTGAAAACGGTGAATGCCTCCCTGACTAGGTACAGCATGAATCTGAATTGGTATCCATGGCTGGAGTTCTCTAAAGGTGTACGGTGATCTTGAGTGATACAAGCTCTCAAATAGGCTTTTTGAGATGGAAATCACTGCTAGTTTTCTCAGTATAAGAAGTTTTGATACCTCTGAAGATGCAGGCTGCAGACATGGGAGACAGAATGGCTGCCCTGACTTACTATGTTGGGCCCAACTGAACTGATCACATGTCATAGTTTTTTCTTTTCCAAGGAAACTACCTCCTGGCAAGTGTCAAGCCCCCTCAGCCTTGTACTATTTCTGTACTTTCAGACCATCTGGATCCAAATAATTTGCTAAAGGCTGCCAACACAGTGAAGAAGTGGCAGTGCTAGGATGTGAAAACTGTCATCTTTCCAAATTACATTTCTCCACTGTTTAAGAAACAAAAAAGGATTTGCCTCAGTAAAGAAAGCACTTTGTTATATGAATCTCTCCCTCCTGTAGTTCTGTATCTTATGTTCAAGAGGTAAACTCTGCAAGTCAGATTTATATGCAAGTGTGTGTTTTTGTTGCAGCAAAATCTGAGGCAGCAACATCACAGAGAGATCTAAAGAGGAGCAGATTGGAACTGAATAAACCTTATTTATAATTTTCCTTACTTGGAGGCTTTCATGGTTTTAACAGATAGCCTGAAGTTTAACTATGGTATACTGGAAAGGTGGTGGGTAAAATTGACTTTCAATTGGATTTAGGCTTCTAAGTGCTGAACTCACTTTTGAAAGTGGTGCTTAGACCTCTAAGTCCCTGAGACAGTTTTTGAAATATGATTGATGTTCATAAATACATGAAAGGGATAAATACCAGGGAGGGAGAGGAGGTATTTAAGTGAAGCGGCACTGTTGACACAAGAACACATGAATATAAACTAGCCATCAACAAGTTTAGGCTTAAAATTTAACTAAAGTTTCTAATCATTAGAGGAGTGAAGTTCTGGAAAAAGCATCCAAGGGGAGCAGTGGGGGACAAAAGAAATCTAACTTGTTTCAAGACTGAGCTCGATAAGTTTATGGAGGGGATGGTATGATGAGATTGGCTACAATGATGTGTGGCCCGTTTGTGACTGCTAATAGCAAATATCTCTAATGGCCAGAGATCGCACACCAGATGGAGAGGGCTCTGGGTTATTACAGAGAATTCTTTCCCAAATGTCTGGCTGTTGGGTCTTGCTGGCATCCTCAGGGTCTAACTGATCACCATATTTGGGGTAAGGAAGGAATTTTCTACCAGGTCAGATTGTCAGAGACCCTGAGGGTTTTTTGCCTTCCTCTGCAGCATGGGGTATGGGCCACTTAGAAGTTTAAACTAGAGTAAGTGATGGATTCTTTGTAACTAGAAGTCTTTAAATCATGATTTGAGGGCTTCAGTAACTCAGCAAGAGGTTATGGGTCTATTAGAGGAGTGGGTGGATGAGGTTTTGTGGCCTGCAATGTGTGGGAGGTCAGACTAGATGATCACAATGGTCACTTCTGGCTTTAAAGTCTACCCATTTTCTTTTGTATTGGATGAATGCTATTTATTTAAGACACCACACAATTTAAAGTATTTAATAAGAGCATGTAATATAAATAGTAAAGGTATTTATCTCTGGATATAAACTGGATTTCTCTTTATAATTTTGTTACTATAATAAACTTGCAGTAATGCTCAGGATCTTAGAAGCTCACTGTTTAGGGGGCCTAAGTATTAATTATTGTTGTTTAATGTTTGCACCTAGAAGCCCTAGTCATGGACCAGGACTCAGTTGTACTACATGTTGTACAAAGACTGACAGCTGGGGGCAGAATCCACAGTCAGCCTGCCAGGAGTGGCTCTAGGTATTTTGATGCCCCAAGCACGGCAGGCAGGCTGACTTCAGCGGCTTGCCTGCGGGAGGTCCCCGGTCCCGCGGATTCGGCAGCTCACCTGAGGGAGGTCCGCTGAAGCTGCAGGACCAGGGGACCCTCTGCAGGCATGCCACCGAAGGCAACCTGCCTACCACCCTCGTGGCGACCAGCAGAGCGCCCACTGTGGCTTGCCGCTCCAGGCACGCACTTGGCATGCTGGTGCCTGGAGCCGCCCCTGCAGCCAACTACCTCAGTGGCACCTTTTCTATTAATGATGCAATAGTATGCACGCCTACCCTGTTTAAAAACGGGCTCAGTTGTTACAAAGTTGACACTTTTTTCAAATATACTGTTAGTCTTGTTGTTTCTCTTCAGGAGACTCCTGTTATGTAGTTTTTTTTATATCTCTATACATCTAACTAACTGCAGAATATTACTTTGCAATATCCTCATTCCTCCCTTTATTCTTCTCTCATTATGTGGCTATGTCAGTGTGTTTATCTAGTTTTTATATAGCTTCGTGCCTGGCAAAAGCAACCAAAATTTTTACAGTCTCCTGCATAAAGTATTCAATTATGTAAGCAATTTTAACATTATCATAATGGCCTATAGGCCACCCTCCTGAAGGAAAGTGCATGGAGGGCAGAATAGATAGTAGGGTTAGACCAAAGTGGTCAGGATCAAAGTCCTCAACTCTTATGGTCTGTCATGGGAGAGAAGAAACAAAATATGGATATAATGAATGTGAAGGGGTTACATACTGAGGGAACTGGACAGACTACATAAAGTGCCCAGCTGATGCCACCACTCAATGTCAATCTGCCCTACATCCTGATATGATCAAACATTCATGTAGAAGACTCTTAACGATTAAAAAGAAATTTGCCTATTAAAAGCAGTAAGATTTTAATGGATCAAAACGGTGGTTTCAAGGAAAGCAGACATTTCCTCAAATTCTCACTTCACAGCTGTTGAGGCAGCAACTACCCAGTTTATTGCCATAGCTGAATATATTGTTTGAACTGGAAGCATTTTGCCTTGTTGATTTAAATTTGAACTAGAAATAAATCTGACTCTTCTCCCAATCCAGATTCTCAATGTTTGCACCATATTAGGTCATGTCCACCTGCTACATTCTGCTTCTGTAATCCTATGAACTCAGTCATAGAACTAGTCTCGGATACACTCATAGCATTAACATTGATTTTAAAAGGAAACTCAGAGCTGAGAGTAAAAATAGTCTCTGTCGGTTGACCGCTCTTTCATAGATCTTCAGAACATATCTGGGAGATTTGATGAAGCTGAAAGGAGGATCAGGGAACTGGAAGATTAGTGCCATGAACTAGAATCTGCTAAAACTAATTTTTACTGGCAGTCTATTTACAATTAAAAGTAGATGACCCAGAAAAATCACTCCCAGCAAAATTATATATGTATAGATTACTAAAAAGGATGCAGAACTTCTGCTGGGCCCAGTTGAATTTTATTCCCCTGCTATTTCTGCATGGGTTCATCATTCTCCAGGTCAATTAACACTGTTCTGACAATTGCTTTTCCTCATCTAGTTGGGAAACAGGCATAAACAGTACAGTGAAAACAAGATCCTAAAGTTAGCTAAGGGAGGGGGAGGACCAGCTATTCTTCAACTCCCATAAAATTGATTAGAGATTTGGTTTAGTGAGCCAGAGGTGACTAAGAAATTTAATGTTGAAGCAAAATTTGGACACTCCATGTTGCATATTCAGGGTCTGCAAAAGCATAGCATGAGCTAAATGAGAGGTGCATTTCTACTGATATTTCTCAGAATTCAAATTTTACTGGAACATGCCTTAAATATCATGTTGCCCAGACTGATTCTTGCAATAAGTCATCCTTCAGTAACAAATTTGTCTGAATTTTAGATAAAATATACTTAGCAGCCCTAATAGTGCAGTAGATAGCCCAATGGTCTGCATCAGTCTGGCAATCTCTAGGCCTCTCTCAATAACATGGGTTTTCTGAACTAGTGGTTCCTGGTTTCTCTGTACTGTCACCATGCACTGTTAATCACCTCTTCATTTGGTATCTGAATCTATTCCCAGTCAAGTAAATGGCTGTTATTTCATTGACTTAGTGGAAGTTGGATCCATGTCTTTAGGTAATAGAGGGAGTAGTCTTTGTGAAGCAATATCCAAGTCTTGTTCCTGTAGTGTTTCCAATCTCTTGTAACTTGTGTTGGCCAGTAGTTAATATAGATAAAGATCTCTGCTTTGTTCTGCCTATAGATATATGCATCTGTGAAGTGGTTCCACTCACCGCAGATGTACCTCTGGGAACTAGTTCTTGCCCTGTGTGGGACCCTTTTCCATCCGTTAATCATGTTGTGACCACTCTCACTCCCCTTTGACTCAGGGTGCTCTTCTTTTGTGACTCACCCTCTGGCCAGGACATTATATGGTCCTCCCCTTCTGGAATCACCAAGTTCCACAGGACAACCTGTCCACATGCCATTTTAGGCAATTTTCTATTCCAACTCCTGGTCCTGTGCCACTTTGTCAGTGACTGGTAGGGGAACTCTGGCCCATCCTCTACTCCAGGTTCCAGTCCTGGGATCCTCTGACTAGCAACCTAATCTGCTCAGTATTAGACCCTATTTCTGTTTCCCTGCTCTCCTTCCTATCCCACCTCTTTTAATTTGCTTGTCTCTGGGTTTACCTCCGAAAGCCTCCTCCACTTCGATGGCTACTTCTAGGCCTCATGTCAGACTCTGTAGTCCAAGACAGGACCCCAAGGCTTACTCTTCCCCTGGATTTCCTCCTTATCCCTGGCCAACACCCTTTGCCTCTAGGGAGTGACTACAGACCTCTTTCGGGAATCCTCTTCTTGTTTTATAACCTAATCCAATCCTATTCTATCCCAACTCCTCCCCAAGCTGGGATGCTTCTGACATTAAACCTTATCAAACCCTGGCTCCCCTCCAGGTGTAGCAGATAAGGTTAATTGGTCCCATCTGGCTTACATTAACTTGCTCAGGGTTTGGGTGGGGTGGACATCCCATCACTTCGTATTTTGGTAATGAGATTTGGCTTCATACTCTCTTTTTCTTTTATACATTTATTTTTAATGTAATGGTTCATTTCCTTTTTAATTTAATTTCCACCCAATTGTACTTTTAAATATATCATGAAAAGCGCAAGAGCTTGATAATCAGACTAAAAGTGAAAAAATAGATTTCTGTCCCCACCCATTGTCTGTAAATATATTTGGTGCTCAATGAATTAACTAAATTAAAGTTTCAAAGTAGCAGCCATGTTAATCTGTATCCACAAAAAGAACAGGACTACTTGTGGCACCTTAGAGACTAACAAATTTATTTGAGCATAAACTTTTGTGGGTTACAGCCCACTTCATCAGATGCGTAGAATGGAACATATAGTAAGAAAAATGTATGTACAGAGAACATGAAAAGATGGAAGTAGCCATACCAACTGTAAGAGGCTAATTAAGATGAAGTATTATCAGCAGGAGAAAAAAAACATTTGTAGTGATAATCAAGATGGCCCATTTTAAACAGTTGACAAGAAGGTGTGAGGATATTTAACATGGGGAAATAGATTCAATATATGTAATGACCCAGCCGCTCCCAGTCTCTATTCAAATCCAAGTTAATGGTATCTAAATTAAGTAATTTAAGTTTTTAAAATAATATAAGACTGGTTCTTTTCACCAATATACTAGTATAATTCCATAGGGGAGAGAGTGGAGAATCATGCCCCAATCTTAAAATCAGTGCTAGAGATATAAGCAATTTTAATTAAAGTATTAGTTGGAAGATAATCCTGCATTATATAAGTCAGATATTCTAGTGTTGTTATCAACATCATTAAAACACTGAATGAACTTGTGAACAAGCAAAATCCCTCATGTGCTCTATAGGAAAGACTCAGGATTAGTGTCCAAAAACTCTCCATCTTCTCTTTCTTGGGGGGTAAGGGGAGAATGAGGTTATTTTGTTCTTAACTTGAATCAAACCTGACCCTGAGCTTTGTCCTGAACTGCCTACTGCTAGTGATTTTCCTACATGACCTTCCATCTTAACTTCTAGTCCCTCCGGCAGATGCAAACTCCTTTCATACCTATAGACAAGAATTTGAGGTTCATCTGTTGTGGCTAAGAAGGTAAGTCAGCATAAGAGACCTGAATCTCCATATAGAATCCTATAACTTGACCTCCTGTTTCAGTGTACCTAAGGTATCTGATGAACTAAAGGAAGAGACCAAAGCAGACTGTGAAGAACTTCAAAAAGTTCTCACAAAACTAAGTGATTGGGCAATGAAATGGCAAATGAAATTTAATGTGGATAAATGTAAAGTAATGCATGTTGGAAAAAATAACCCCAACTATACATACACTACGATGGGGGCTATTTTAGCTACATCTAATTGGAAGAAGATTGTGGATAGTACTCTGAAGACATCTGTGAAGTGTGCAACGGCAGTCAAAAAAGCAAACAGGATGTTAGGAATCATTTAAAGGGGATAGAGAATAAGACAGAGAATATTTTATTGCCCTTGTATAAATCCATGGTACACCCACATCTTGAATACTGTGTACAGATGTGGTCACCTCATCTCAAAAAAAGATATACTGGCATTAGAAAAAGTTCAGAGGAGGGCAACTAAAATGATTAGGGGGTTGGAACGGGTCCCATATGAAGAGAGATTAAAGAGGCTAGGACTTTTCAGCTTGGAAAAGAGGAGTCTAAGGGGGGATATGATAGAGATATATAAAATCATGAGTGATGTGAAGAAAGTAAATAAGGAAAAGTTTCACCAAATGAAATTAATGGGCAGCAGGTTTAAAACAAATACAAGGAAGTTCTTCACATATCCGACAGTCAACTTGTGGAACTTCTTGCCTGAGGAGGTTGTGGAGGCTAGGACTCAAACAAGGTTTAAAAGAGAACTAGATAAAATCATGGAGGTTAAGTCCATTAATGGCTATTAGCCAGGATGGGTAAGGAATGGTGTCTCTAGCCTCTGTTTGTCAGAGGGTGGAGACGGATGGTAGGAGAGAGATCACTTTATCATTACCTGTTAGGTTCACTCCCTCTGGGGCACAAGGCATTGGCCACTGTCAGTAGACAGGATACTGAGCTAGATGGACCTTTGATCTGACCCACTATGGCCATTCTTATGTTTTTAGATTATGTTCACTATTAACAAGTTTTGCCCATTTTCATTAATATGGAGTTTATTTAAAAAATAAAATCTTGCATTATTCTTAGAAATCCCAGTTCTGTTGCGCTACTTGTACCTAATCATAGTAAGATATAATCCCCATTTGCACACATGGGGAACTGAGACACAGTTTACATAACTCACCCAGCATCACAGAAAGTCTAAGACAGCGCCAGAGATTGAACCCAGATCTGAACCCCAGTCCCAAACCACTTTTTCCACTACATGCATAAATAAATGAAGAGATACATAGGAAAAAATGTTTCGTTATGATATGGAAGAGACAGAATCAGAGATAATAATCCCTTCCATCCCCCAGGCCCACAAAGAACTTTCCATATGGACCTTTTTTATGCAGGAGGAACTTGTAGCTGGAGTTAAAGAACTCAGTTATTTATGCAGTGCTCTTTCAGATCATTTTGCACTCCTTAAGAAATTGGACCAGAATGCAAACGAGGAATAATTTTAAGTTACGGCAACTTAATGCTTCTCTGCTAGGAATTCCCAACTTCACACATTTTTCTTGCAGGCAATACAATTTTTGCTTTGAAATGAATTCAGTTCCCCTTTGGTGTCATCTCCCTTCTTTGGGGAGCCTGCAAGGCAATTCTAAAAGGACACATTTTGCATATTCCATGCCAGTAAGAGGAAAAGAATTATTTTACAGTAAATTTAATATCTCTAAAATGGAAAGGGACTACCTACTACCCAGTTCATCAGAGATGGCTGCAACTTTCGACCTAAATTAAATGTTCTATGTTAATCAGACAGTTTGCAGTACTGATAACATTTGTGAACAGGAGGAGGAGGATGGGAAACTTCTACCTTTTTAACCACCTGGACAGCAAAGAGCTTTTTGGCATCCTAAAAGTTCAAAACAGAAATGAGCCAGGACTCTGGAAATTACAAGGTCATGTAGCCTCAGTGTTGCAACCCCCACACGTGCACAGCGCTACTTCCTGCTCTTCCTCAATTTAAAAGGCCCAAGAACAATAATAGATAACATGAGGTTATTGCCACAGGTAGAGTAGATTCATACAGTTCAAGTCCTTTAGGGAAAGTCTCCAGGACAAAACTTCCTAGTGAACTATACAAAATATTTGATGAGACTTCTTTTAAGTATCTATAACATTTTTCCAACCAAAATCAGTCTCAGCTGCAGCAAGCCCACAAGTGTCAAGTGATCTTCTCAGATTTTTAATCCTACTATTTTAATCCTACATTTTAATCCTGCACCCTACTCCTAGATCTATCAAGAGAATAGTTAGCCCTTAGTGATTCTATGTATAAGAGTATAGCCTTATCACCATGATATGAGTGTAATTCCTTTCCACAGCATAGCGTTAATGCCTGGCAATATGCAGCCATCTGAACTTTTTCCTTTCCAAGTACCGGAATCAGACTCTAACCAGTCTCCTGACACCCTAACACAGTGACTCTCAACCTTTCCAGACTACTGTACCCCTTTCAGGAGTCTGATTTTTCTTGTGTACCCCCCAAGTTGCACCTCTCTTAAAAAACTACTTGCTTTCAAAATCAGACATAAAAATACTGTACAAAAGTGTCATAGCACACTGTTACTGAAAAATTGCTTACATTCTCACCATATAATTATAAAATAAATCAATGGGAATATAAATGTTGTACTTGCATTTCAGTGTATGGTATATAGAACAGTGCAATCAAGTCACTTTCTGCATGAAATTTTAGTTTGTACTGACTTTGCTAGTGCTTTTTATGTAGCCTATTGTAAAGAAGATCTTTACATGCCCCTAGGGATACATGTACCCCAGTTGAAAACCACTGCTTTAACATAGGGAAAGAGAAGGAAAGATTCTTTCCTGCTGAAATTGAATTGATCAGTCAATCAAAATATTCTAAAGGGGCCATCAGGATCAAAGTTATGTTCCGCATGAATAGAGCTGGGAGTCCCCTCCATTACCTCTTCAGTGAGATGGAGAGGAGATGGCCCTACCTCCAAATAGAGAATTTAAAGAAGAAAAAAAAAAGAAGTTTGACCTCTGTCTTGGAGATGGATTATGGAGTCATTCCTAACTGCTGCATAAGAGAGAGGACCAAACTAGAATTTGATAGGACCTTACTTGCGGCAATAAAATGGGGAATTCAAAGATGAGTTTAGTTAGTCCTTTTATTTCAAGCTTATGCAATTATGCTATCTCTTTCCTTAATGTAATTCAAAGTTTGCCATTTCATCTCTAAAATGTTTTACGGCAACGATGAAAAGCTTACCTTCTTTAATACCCAATTATTGACACAACAGAAGGTCAGAGGGATATGACCTCATGAAAGATTATTCTGGTTTCCTGGGCTAAGATGATGATCCTTTTTGATTAGCTGTGAAGGAATCTGAATCTTGGTATATGCTATACTCCTAAAGGACTCCTTGGAAGGAAAAGAGAGAAACTTAGCCATTAGGGTGACCAAATGTCCCGATTTTATAGGGACAGTCCCAATTTTGAGGTCTCTTTCTTATATAGGCTCCTATTACCCCTCACCCCCGTCCCGATTTTTCACATTTGCTATCTGGTCACCCTAGTAGCTATTTGCCATCAATGTTAAAATGTCACAAGTACATTTTGTAACAGAATATGACTGGTGTTTTTTGATTAGAGAAATAAGGGGAAATGCAGGAGATATTATCCATTCCTAAGATTTAGGGATTAGCAGTTAGCACTCTTGTGTTCTGTTTTAATTTTGGTCAAGTGGTTTAGTGGATTGAGCTCTGGATTGAGACCCTAGAGACCTGTGTGTTGTTCCTACCTTTCTCACTGGCCTACTGGGTGTACTTTGGCAAATGTTTCCTTATTTGTGAAATGTGGCTAATGAGACTTTCTGGCTCTGTGAAGCACTTTGAGGTCTTTGGAGGAAAACTGCTATGCAAGAAATAGATGATGATATTGTTGACATCCTGGGTCTGCAGTTCCCAAAGTGTCCATAAATTTGGGCTGCCTAATTTGCCACCTAAGTATTTCATAGTGGGCCAAAAACCAAGGTGCAAAACATTAGTTGGCATTTGACTTCTGGGTTATATTCTTAATTCTGCCAGAGATGCATCGAGTGACCCTGGGCCTAATAATTTTCCTTTCCTCCTTTGATTAAAAAACAGTATCCTGGGCTCCAATTTCAAAGCATTTTTCGAAAAGGTCACGTTTGTATTCCTTTACTCCACTTCAGTGGAAAATCCTCAGAAGCTAAATTTACTAATGAATGAGAACAGGGGAGGGGTAGCCCATCCATATGTTCAATTATTCTGCATCTCAATGGCAATTTATTATAGCTGTAGCCTCTCTTGCATGGTAAGAACAACCCACTCTTGTCATCTTAGAATAAGAAAGAGTCCGTTTAATTTACCTTAAAAAGAGGTGATCTAACAAAACTAAGAAGAAATCAATATAAATAACACTTGCTTCAGTGAGGACTGGGAGTGGGCGCAGTCAATGACAACCACATTTTTTGGCTTTCTCCCTTTGAGAGTTGACTTACAACTGCTGTGGAGGTGGATAAATTATACTTTCATTGTATACTGCATGGGCTGCATCATATAGGGAGCTCTCACTCATATCAAGGCATGCCCTATGTTTGGAACAAGAGCAGTGTTTTGTTGTTAGTTTGTATTACGTGAGGAAGTTCATATGTGGCCTCGACTCTGTATTTGGATTTGCCATGGCATCTTTGGACTAGATCTTTCAAGGTATTCAGGCACCTAATTCCCATTGTAATCACTTAAAGTTAGGTGTCTATATACCTTTGACAATCAGGGCCTTTGTGTCCATATGGAGCCCCAGTAACATGTGTAGAAGTCTACTCACACAGATCCAATTGTAGGATCAGGACCTTGATTTGTAGTCATTCTTGTATGAAGTCAATCACAATACTGAACAAAGTGTGATAATTTGTGTCCTCTGTATTAGTTTCTTTTTACTAAATTGATTCAGTTGCACAACAGACTGTTTTGTATTCCTCTAATAAACTGGTCTATTAATTAAACATTGACTTACTTAAGTTTATAGGTTTGCAACAGATCAACTGTATGTGTAAGTACATGAGGTTCTATGGCAGCTTAATTAGTTTGTGTATGAAAATTCATTGATTCATGATTAGAGTGTATTGGTTTGCATGTGTAGTAAACTCTGTTTACAGTTTGTGTGCCGTCTGCTGTGATCCATAATCATCTGCATTTATACACAGTCCCATCTGTTTTAAAACATATTGGGTTGTGTGAACATTATAATACACTGTGGCAATTTACAGGAGTCACAGATTAGGATGAAGTTATGCATCTGTATTAAATAAATGTTCATATAATATCCTCTACCAATAGATCCTTCCTATTACATGGAAAAATCAGGTTAGGAGTAAAGCTATTTAGAAATGTTTACATCTGATACTATTTATTTTTTATTCTTATTTTATACAAGTGATGGGACCCAATCCACCAGTCTTTACCGAAGAAAAACTCCCATCAGACTCAGTGGTAGTTTTGCATGCGTAAGAATTGCCATATTCATGTGTATTACTGCACTTCATGTAGAACACAATTTATAGTTTCAGCTGCATTGAAAAGTAGTCTAGAGTAATAAGCACAACATGAGTGCAAAGTAGGTGTAAAAAGCTACAATTCTACTTTGGTATAAATTGACTCTACAGAGAGGTGTAAGCAGCTACACAAGATGCAAGACAATAGAGAAGTAGGCCCATTATATTAAATACCGTGGACCACCAGGTTGGACTTTAAATCACACTATTGTAAATCTCAACTAATTTCATTAATATCCATGAATTTTACCCCAAATTATTTCAGACTAGATTTACATGGTTAGCCCCATGCATCCCATCTGAAATAAATCTTCTAACTAGAGATGGGCTACACAGAGTAGTTGAGTTTTTTCAACAGTAAAATGGATGTGTTTTGATTTTCCATTTTTATCCACGTCTCCAAACTGGATGGGTGTGGGTTCAGATTAGTAGCTATGGACCACTTTTACTTTCATATGTTTTACAATTATATTGAGTAAATCATATTTGTTTTGACAATCATTAGTAATGATATATCTATTGTAATAGTATATTAAATGGACTGTAATTCTTACATAAAACTATACCATTTTTTCTACATTAGTTTGCAATGTGCATGGAGTAAATTTGATAAATATTTTATGGGTGTGAATAATGTCTGTTTAGTTGATCAACTTTGTGAAGTTTGAGTAGAAGGTTTAAAGTCTATTACTTTATATGGGACTAATCTTGGCAAGTTTTGAGTGTCCTTAACTATCATGGGAAGCAGTCAGTGCCTCACAGGTTGTGCCCTAATTAAAATAAATTGATTTGTATATTCTTACATGTAATAGGAGTCAATATGAACTAGGAAGTGCAAAAGCCCTTAATGTGGAAGTGTCTTGGCTTCAATGGCCATTTGGACCGTATGCTCACATCCTTACTCCAGCCTTTATTGCCTTCTCCATTCCCCTTTGGCCTTTGTTCTGATGATCTACCACTCGATGTTCTAGTCTTCAGACATCTCCCAGACCTCTTTGTGTCTTTTTCTTAGGCATTACTAACCCTCTCCAATGCAAATCCAACCATTCTTGTGCTGTTCCCTTATCATCACTGCCTCAGCAACTTGCAAAACATCTTTGGTACCATTTCAGATCCTGGAATCTGAAAAGATGGCTTTCCTGGAAAGTTAAGGTATTTTCTAAACTTCAGCCTCACTCATATGTATTTACACAAATCCTTTGCTATGTCAGACCCAGAATATCCAAAGTATTTGATTTTTCTCAAATATTTGAGTCATGAAAGATTTTCTTTGACTTTTTAAAGTATCTAATCTTATTTATTGTTACTAGAAAAAATATCCATCATATAATTTGCCTATTCACAACAGCAACAATAGTTCTATAGATAATACATAGATCTGTTTGACATTATTGCTGAACAATTTGCAATACTTCACAATCACACTAAAATTACCACAGTAGCACAGACTTCACTGCTTGGTGCTGTGTTTCTGCAACATTTTGGCTCTGTAGCTTCAGTACAGCACACTCTATACTATTAGAGTTTGGCATTGAAGTTTAATGAGAAATAATTTACACTTGTTATATTGTATCTGGATGAATAACTGGGCTATTGTATTAATGATGCTATATACCTACAATAGTGTTCACTACACCACCATTTTGTTTTTATTTCCAAAAAAGTCATGTTGTTCAGAGTATTTCAAATAAAAAAAGTCCAATACTTGAGTTGTTTGTTCAGGCAAAATGCCCACAGACTTCAATAGGAGTCATGAAAGACTAAGAACCCTAGGGCTTGGTCTCACAAGAAGTTAGAGAAAGGACCAAAGATTGCCCAAGCAAAAAGAGTTCACAGCCCCCAAACTAGCTCACAGTCTTGCTCTGCAGAAGCTTCCAAATGGGTGCTTTTCTTTGAAAAGAAATTGTGTTGCATCACACACGAGATTTTGGTCACTAGCAATGAAGGGTATGGTGGGCTCAGGCTATTTTTCTGAAGAACATTTGTATACTTCCCAAAACCAGCATTACTTTTAGTACAAGTGCATGGAACAGGATGTGGAGACCCAGGGAGGACTGAAAAGCATTTGTAGAGTTGTATATGTAGCACCTTTGTATGTACTATGTTTTGCTCAGATTCCTTTCCTCATTTTCTTGAACTATGGAACTGATCCAAAGTCCATTTTCATAGATTTCAAATTATTTTGGCTCAGTCCCAAATTCACATTCTAAACCCTCTCTCAATTTTTAGCAAAACCAATTAAGAATAAAAAGTATGTATTTTTCTGTATAGAAAAGGCAGTATATAGTTGACCAAAGAGATCTGTGACCAACATTTTGAGTTTTACACCTTGTGATAGTTAGGCTTTAGACATTTCATAAATGTTACTGCATTCAAGAATGGAAAATATCCAGGGACCAGTGCTCAAGTGATGTTACTGGTCGCTCAATGGGAGGGCAATGTCCATGGGAGGGCTGCGCATAGGAGGGCTTCCTTGAACATAGGATGCTGTTCTGGGATGAAGGACTGCTAGGAAGAGGTGGGGTCCACCTGACCAAGAAGAAGAGCATTGTTATATCCTTGAGGGCAGCCGGTTTAGGAAGAAATCACTTGAGAGCAGACAGCTAACAAAACTACCATTTATTTACACACATAGTGCTCATCTAACCGGCCGAGCAGGCTAGGCTATCCCCTAATAATCTAACTCAGTTGCCATAGGAACAAAAACCATGACAACCAAATACACAACATATTTCTCCCCCCCAATAAGAACATCCCCTAAATAAAACACACACTAGACTACAGAAGGAGGGTAGACTGCCTCCACTCCCAGCTAAACCCTGGGGATTATTTTGCCCTATAACCATGGGTTCGCCCTAGCTAAAGATCCAGCTGATGAGGAGGCCTTCTGTCTCTAGGTGGATTACGGTGAACTTCTGGTCTTGTTGCACCCAAAAGTACCATGGGCTCAGGGTCCGCAGCACGAACAGGTGAGGAGGTGGTATTAGCTTGTGCTAGGCCAAGGGGTATCTCAGCCGCCGGCAGTAATGGAAGAGAACAGTCAGGAACAGGTGATTTGTGATTCTGTGTCTCACCAGAAGAGGTGAAGTCAGACCACTTAACTGCAGATGTGTCCTGAGGACTCTGGCAATGATCGGCAACAGCTGATCTACATGTTTCCGCCAGGTAAGATTCTCTGCAGTCCGGGCTGTGTAGAAAACATGTCCGTGAGTGATGATCGTGGCAGGGATCCATTTAGCTCTGGAAGTATAATTCCAAGCCAAAACTGGCTGTCCCGGCTAAAGGTTCAGTCTTTTGCTCTGGGTGCCCGTCTGATGACTTGATATTGCTGCTGATGTTGCACAATTTGTCGGGGTTCAGAAGTTTCAGCAGATCAAAGCAAGTGCGCAGCTGTCATCCCATAATTAGAAAGGCTGGGGATGCCGGGTCGTAGCATGAGGTGTGTTTTTGTAAAAGTAAGAAGGTATCCAGATCTTTTGAATGGAGTGTTGTCCCCTGCTGATTTCAAAAGAGTGTTTCATTGTCTGAACAAATCTTTCGGCTAATCCGTTGGTGAAGGTGCTGACGTGGTGTATCCCATTGCCTTCATAAAATTTTGAAACTCCTGAGAGATGAACTGCAGTCCGTTGTCGCTCACAAATTGTTCTGGCAGACCGAAATGACTAAAGAGTCC
Organism: Chelonoidis abingdonii; assembly: GCF_003597395.2. NCBI lineage: Eukaryota > Metazoa > Chordata > Testudines > Testudinidae > Chelonoidis > Chelonoidis abingdonii. Next base: position 71,362,986 of record NC_133776.1, read on the forward strand.
CGTAGTTTTTGGATAGTACTCTCTGCAGTACTGGACTGCATTATAGAGACTTCTGGCCATTTAGAATGGGCATCTACTCCCACAGAAACGTGCTTCCTTCAAGGGGGCCAGCGAAGTCAATGTGAATCTTGCCACAGGTTTTCAGGTCAGTCCCATGGTGTAGGGATGCCCACTTGGGTACATTCCTCACACCCTGACATGACATACAAGCTTTTGCCTTCTCTTCAATAGCACTGTCCAATCCAGGCCACCAAAAAAGCTTTTGTGCAATTTTCCTTCATGCGCATTATTCCACAGTGACCGGAATGTAGCTGTTCTAACATCTGTGATCTCAGTGGTGGTGAATAATGACACGTCTCCCCCACAACAAACAACCAGATTGGACGATAACTCCGTCCTCCTGGACATGTAGGTAACAAAGTCAGGTGAGACCTGAGAGGTTTGTCGAGATTTTCCATGCATCCACCAGGTCCATAACTGGGACATACCTGGGTCAACGTGAGTTGCCTTCTTTATCTGAGTAGCAGTGGGGTGTATTCTCACCTGTTCAAAGTAGAAGATTTCATTTTGGGCCACTATCTTGATGTTTGACCGGCAAAAGGCAACCTTGAGAGGCCATCTGCATTGCCATGCAGAGCGGATTTCTGATATTTGATTTCATATGTGTGTGCTCAAAGTAACAATGCCCAACGACTAGCAGCTAATGGGCAATGCCTCTGTTGTAGGTCACAAGAAATTGACGTCAGAGGTCGATTGCTTGTGAGAAAGAGTTAAACTTCAACCCAGACAGGGTACTGGATGAAACTTATCCGAATTCCAAAAACAATTCCTAATGCTCACGTTTGATTTGGGACGAGTTTAGTTCTGCTTTGGCTTAGAGGCGGAAGCAATAAGCCAAAAGGTCTTCTATTCTTCCCGAAGGCATAACTGTGTGCCACGACTGCTCCCAACTGCCATAAGGGGAAGGCCATCAAGGCCGCAATTGTAGGGTGATGGATGGATTCAACTAAAGTGCGTAGAACTTTCGGAATTTAGCAATGCATCCTTAGCTTTGTTCCCATGCATACATCACAGGCTTTAGTCCACTTCCAGGCTTGTTCTGCCCCAGGAGCTCAATGAAGTGGTTTTAGGCAGTGTGGGCTAACTGTGAGATGAATTTTCATAAATAAGTTCAGTAGTCCTAGAAACGAGCGCAGCTAGGCTACATTTCAAAGGTGGGGGAGCCTCCACATAAGCTTTAACTTTGCAGGGGCCTAGAAGACACCTGCTAGAATCAATGATGTGTCCCAATATTCAACAGAGGGCTTGAAGAATCTACACTTGTTCTTTTGCGAATCCGTAGGCATACTCTTACAGTCTTTGTAGGGTAGCCTCTAAATTCTGTTAAGTGTCCCTCATTCCTGTCCAGTGACCAGGATATCATCACAGATAGCACTGAATCTGAAACCACACTAGATCTGGTCCATGCCCTCTGGAACAGGCGAGGAGCAGATGTTTATTCTGAAGGTAGGTGCAGTATAGATAAAGCCCTCCTTGAGTCACAATATCAACGAGCTCTTGGGATTTCATCGACAGCATCTGTAAATATGCTTTACTCAGTTCAATCTACTTGAATTTGTCCCCGCACACCAGGCTTACGCAAGAGTCTAGATACAGGGAGAAAAAGGCGATATTGCCGTGCACACAACACAGGTTGACAGTGACTTTAAAATACCGCAAATCCGGAAGAGAACCATCTTTCTTTCACTGTAATGAAACGATAGGTGGGCCCGTGAGCTATGGTAACTGTATTGACTCCATTGGGACGCAGCGCACAAAGGTCTGCTTCAAACTTTGGCCTGATGGCATATGGCAAGTCAGGCCTTCAGATATTGGTGGACTGTCAGTTAATGTTCAATGTCACAGTATTCCTTCATTACTTTCCAAATCATCTCAAAAAAGCAGTTTCCTTAGTATAGGGGTTTAGACATTGTTCTTCATTTAGTCAGCCGTGTGCACTGTCTGCCCGTTCAGCTCTGAATCTTCCAACAACCTACCCATTAGGCCAAGTTAGTTACCCTCTCACCACAAACAGTGCAATTAGCAGCCTGTACATGAGCTCCACCTTAACATCAATAATGCCCAACATGGCACAGCTTCTCCCGTATACGTCTTCAGAACAGTTTTTGTTGCCTTAAGTGGAAGATGCTGTAGCTTTCTTTATACACAGTCTCGGAGACCAGAGAGACAGCTGCACTGTGTCCAGTTCCATGCGTATAGGTTTGCCCATCCAACAACAGGGTTACCCAGTATTCATGTGAGCCCACCACCAAAGACAAAACATGCAGTGGCACTTCCTCTTGTGATGAGTGTCATCTTGACATCCTGGGTCTGCTCTAGGTATGCTGGGTTCCTCTTTTGTCGGCCAGACCACAGGCTCTCTTCTTTTGTTACAGGCCACATCAATGTGTCCCTTTTTGCCAACAGTGTTGACACACCAGGTCCTTACACCAGCATTCGATGCCTGGTGACCTGGCTTACCACAGCGGTAACATTCTTGACTTCGCACAGTTTTGTGGGTAGGTTCTTGTGACAGTTTTTGCACCCTAGGGATGCACGATGTATGCCCCTCCCTTGTAGCCAGTTCCATGGAGACAGCAAATCAACAGCCTTCTGTAATGTAAGCTGAGCCTCTGTCAGTAGCGCATCCGTATAGCTTCACTGTACAGGCCACACATACTTGTCACGAGGGCATCATTAACTCTCTTTAAATGACAGTGTTTCTGCTAGCTTTTTAAAAATTGCTACAGATTGTACAACTGTTTCATCTTCTTTTTGGTTCTTCTTTGTGGAACTGATATCTTTCAGCAATTACCAGTGGTTTTGGGGAAAAATGGGACCCCAGGATTTCCATGATGTCACTGTAAGATTTAGTCTCAGGCTTAACAGGGTGTAGCAGGGAATAGGTTTCAGCCCCTACAACACTTAAGAATATTGGCACCTTCTTCGCTTCTGTAATGTCATTTGCAATAACAAAAACCTCAAAACGCTCAGTATACACATGCCATTGCACTATATTCTCATCAAAAGGTTCCAGTGGCCCAGTCAGAATAGCCATGATTTTTAGTTTCACTTTCACAGTCAGTGCAAACAAGCCGGTTTGTTTGTTTGTTTGTTCTTTACCTTGACTTCTACTTCCTTCTGTTACTGGAGCAGCACCGGAATCCCACCCTCGTCGCCACTTGTTATATCCTTGAGGGCAGCCGGGTTAGGAAGAAATCACTTGAGAGCAGACAGCTAACAAACCTACCATTTATTTACAGACACAGCTCGCCTAACCCGCCGAAGCTGGCTGGGCTATCCCCTAATAATCTAACTCAGTTGCCATAGGAACAAAAACCATGACAACCAAATACACAGCAAGCATCTTCACACACTGTCTAGCCAACATAGGGAGAAGGGCTTTAAACTAGGTTCAAAGAGGGCAGGTGACAGAAGCCCACAGATAAGCATGAAAAAGGCAACTTAACAGAAGGTTAGATGTTGTGTGGGGACATGGAAAATGTAATAGGGTCATAGAAGCAGCAAAAGTAAAATTAGTGGAGGAATATGCTCAACATCTTAGATGTCTCCACACAAATGCAAAAGCATGGGGAATAAACAGGAAGAACTGGCAGTCCTAGTACATGAGCTAAACTATTACTTAAGTGGTATCACAGACACTCGGTGGGATACATTTTATTATTGGAGTATTGGTATTGTAAGAACCTGTAGGGCTAGAACCTGAGATGAGGGGGGATTCTGGGTTGCTGATGCTTCCACATCACCTCTGGAGGCTTAGACTAAGCCTCTGCTGAGCAGCTTGTGAAGTTAGACCCTGCAGGATGTACTGCCCAGCAGGGCCTGTGTGGTGCGCCCCCCCACCCACTCCGCAGTCCACTGATTGGCTCATGCTGGTGTATAAATGAGGAAGTCTGGATGGGGAGCTGTCTGAGCAATGATGAGACAGCCTGCTTGCTTCTGCTTCAGATTTTCCCTTGCTGTGAACCCTAGACTGTGGCTTCTGGTCCTGCTTTGTCCCCAACTCTGATACTGGTCTGCTGTCTCCTGACCAAAGTTTGATAAGTGACCTGTGCCCACAGGCCACCCATGGCCTAGTCCTGACAGCTATAGAGAGAGATGGCTTGTCCAAGGTGCATGGTGGTGTTGCATTATATACAGAAAGAACATACACACCGGTTCTGAGATCCAGATGGAAGTGTGAAGCAGACCAGTTGTAAATTTCTGGGTAAAGGTAAAAGAGGAAAAATAGAGGTCTGCTATAGACCACCAAATCAGGAGGAGGAGGTAGACGAGGCATTTCTAGAACAAATAACAGAAATATCCATAACACAAGACCTGGTAGATAGTAATGGAGAACTACCCAGACAGCTATTGAAAAGCAATACGTCAGAACATAATATTAGCTAAGTTCCTGGAATGTGTTGGGGACAAACTTTTGTTTCAGAAAGTCGAGGAAGTAACGAGGGGGACAGCCATGTGAAATGTGATTGTGACCAACAGGAAGGAATGGGTTGGAAATCTGAGGGTGGAGGCAATTAGGGTGACCATAATCATGAAATGAGCAATTTCATGATTCTAAGGAAAGGAAGGAGTGAGCGCAGCAGAATAAGGACATTGTTCAAAAAAGAAGACAAAAAAACCAGAAAAATGGCAGCCAAGGTTCCATGGGAAGAAAATATAAGGATTAACAGAGTTCAGGAGAACTGGCAGTTTCTCAGGGACACAATATTAATGACACAATAGCAAGATAGTTCAATGCAGAGGAAAGACATGAAGAATATGAAGAGGCCAATATGGATCAAACAGGAGCTTTTTAATGCTCTGAAAATCAAAAACAAATCGTACAAAAAGTGGAAAAATTGACAAATTGCCAAGGAGCAGTACAAAAGAATAGCAGAAGCATGTAAGGACAAGGCTAAGCCTTGAAAGCCTAAGAAAGGCTAAGGCACATAATGAGAACACCTACCAAGAAACATAAAAGGCAACACAAATAATTCTTTAAATACACTAGGAGCAGCAGAATGATGAAGGAAAGTATACTTCCTCCACTAATCAGAGAAGGAGAGATAATAATGGACGACATCAAGAAGGCTGAGGTGTTTAATACCTATTTTACTTCAGTCTCAACTAGAAAGGTTAATGGTGACCAGATACTCCACACAATTAATATTAACAAGAAGGGGGAAGGAACACAAGCCAAAACAGGGAAAGAACAGGTTAAAAATATTTAGATATATTCAAGTCAGTAAAGCCTGATGAAATTCATCCTAGGGCACTTAAGAAACTAGCTGAAACAATCTTGGAACCATTAACAATTATATTCAAGAACTCAAGGAGAACAGGTGAGGTTCCAGGGGACTGGAGAAGGGCAAACACAGTACCTATCTTTTAAAAGGGGAACAAATGGGGAACCAGGAATTATAGACTAGTCAACCTAACTTTGATACCAGGAAAGATATTTGAACAAATTATTAAGCAATCAATTGAAAGAACCTGGAGGATAATAGAGTTCTGAGGAACAGCTAATATGGATCTGTCAAGAATAAATCATGCCAAACCAACCTGATTTCCTTCTTTAATAGGGTTACTCACCTAGTGGATATGGGGGAAAGCACTAGATGTGTTATATCTTTTATTTTTTAAGTAAGGCTTATGCGACAGTTCCAGAAGAGATTCTCATAAGCAAACTAAGGGAATATTGTGTAAATGAATTTACTGTAATGTGGGTGCACAACTGGCTGAAAGATCATACGCAAAGGGTAGTTATCCATGGTTTGCTGTCAAACTGGAGGGGTGTATCTAGTGTGGGGGGTCCTGCCTGGGTCAGTCCGGGATCTGGTACTGATACTAGTCAATATATTCATTAATGACTGGATAATGAGTGGGGAGTATGCGTATAAAAGTTGTGGATGACACCAAGCTCGGAGGCGCTGAAAGCTCTTTGGCGGACAAGTTTGGAATTCAAAATGACCTTAACAAATCAGAGAATTGGCTTGAAATCAACAAGATGAAATTCAATAAAGATGAGTGCAAAGTACTTCACTTAAGAAGGAAAAAATCAAATGCACATCTACAAAGTGAGGAATAACTGGCTATGCAGTAGTACTGCTGAAAAGAATCTGGAGGTTATAGTGCATAATAAATAGAATACGAGTCAACAATGTGATGCTGTTGCAAAAAAGGCTAATATCATTCTAGAGTGTATTAACAGGAGTATCAAATGTAAAACATAGAGGTAATTGTCCCACTCAGGGCCGGCTCCAGGGGTTCTGCTGCACCAAGAAGCCCCCCCTCCCCTCCCCAAAAGCCGCGATCACGATAGCAATCTGCGGCAATTCAGCGGGAGGTCCTTTGCTCTGAGCAGAAGTGAGGGACCCTCCGCCGAATTGCCTCAGAATACTTGAAAGTGCTGCCCCGCTCTGGAGTGGCCACCCCAAGCACCTGCTTGATAAGCTGGTGCCTGGAGCCAGCCCTGGTCCCACTCTACTCTGCACTGATGAGGCTTCAGCTGGAGTATTGTCCAGTTCTGAATGCTACATTTCAGGAAAGATGTGGAAAAACTGGAGAGAGTCCAGAGAAGAGCAATAAAAACTGACCTATGAAGAAAGAAATCTGAGAGGGGAATCTTATAACAGACTTCTGATATATTAAGGGCTGTTGTAAAGAGGATGTTTAGTTGTCCTTCTGAACAACATCCTCTTTACAACAGACCTTTATAATGTTCACTGAAGGTAGTGTGACAGATTTTTGTTACTAATCTGCCTGAGGCTTCAGGTGATTAGGCTGAGGCAGCAGGATCATTAGGAGATGAAGGAGCACACCAAGAGTTTAAGTTTTAAAGCTTTATTAATAAAACAACAACGGTGAATGTGGGGGCTCCCCATGTCACTCAAAGGAAGGAAGAAAGCGTTAGTGCTTGTGCCCTAACCCACTTTCATACTCACACACGCAAAACCCAAGGCTGGCCAAGTCTGGGTGTAACATAAGAAGAAGAGGGGGAAGGGTGGCCAACAGTTTTGTCCTGTGCACAGGCTATCCAGGGTCCACTGTTGATTTCTGATTTCCTTCTGCTCTTAAGAGGGTTTTAAGTTCTGGGGTCTTTTGGGGACATTTAATTCAGGGACCTCTGTCCCCCGTGCTCTTTGTACCAGTACAAACCAGCTTTTTGTAGCCTCCTCAGTGTTCCCAAAACACAGCGGCTTCAGTGACGTGACACATTTTTTTTCCCCTCGCTGACTTTCACTATCTCCCTATTTTTTTGCAATCCCCTGCTGTCTGGTTCAGCTTGCTTCTCTTTTTTTCACAGTTGGCTGGGGTTAGGTAAGATTCAGGTACAGCTGTAGGCTTTTTGGCTGCATAGAGCTTGTTTGAACGCAGTGACCTTAGACTGGAGCCAGTGTCTTGTCTTCGAACTGAGCTGAGGCGTCATGTTAACCCATTCTCTTCTCACTTCCTTTCACTTCAGCCTCTCGCAACCAGCAAAGGAATCTTCCACTTCACACTTACACCTTTAACCCTTCCTAAAATGCCTTGGGATGTTTGCAACAGTGTTAGCAACATACAATGCTGATCTGCTTCCCCAGGGGACCCCCTGAGGGAGGGGGCCGCTGGATTGTGACAGTCCCCCCCTTGACCCTGAATTAACATTTTGTTGTGAGAGGTTACCACTTAGGTTTTTATTTTCTTTCTTTCTGACACGGTGACTAGGGTTACTGTTGGTTTTTTTACATTAACAACAATATAGCACAAACAAAATAGGTAGCAACAATTGTATACACTAGCCAGTAGTGGCTTTTAACTTTATTAGTAACATAACATAACATATTTTTTTGTTGGCATAGATGCCCCCTTTGGATGGCTGTGACAACGGTGGCTTTTTTTAGATTACAGATTTTAGATTTAGCTGCAACACCGTAAAGGAAGAGGCATTTGTTTGGAATATAGTTAGTTGGTTTAGGGTGTGCGTTAAGGGCAGGAAAACATTGGATGTAATTTATGAAAAATTAAACACAACGTAATTAGAGATCTTAACCATACTTTGCATAACCATGGGCCAATGCGCCAAAAAAAATTGTGCCTGACAGTGTAATAGCAAATCGAGGGTCACCCTGGGGTAGGGGGGTTTTTAAACACACACAGAGGTATGGGTAAACACATGAGCTTTAGTGACGTCATATTCCGATGCCTTCCCTTTTCAGCAGATGTGTTGATTTACCTTTATAAAAGCAGCCTGGCATTGCCTTTTTTTTACATATTATTTGAGGGGGCTTTATAGGCCATAATTGCCAAGTGTTGCCCTTTGCAATTTATATGTGCTGATAATTCAAAGATGTAGTTAGCACATACCGCTTTGCCATGTTATTGGGGGGCATCACTTCTCACACGTCATGATGGACCACCCAGTTTTAGAGGCAGCCTTTTTAAAGGCCTGGTTGGATTTTTATAGCAGAGGCCCGCACCCCTTTTATGGAGCCAAAGGCCATGAAGGAGCAGGCTATGCCTGTCCACTTTTAATTAGTGAGTTTTTTAGGAGTAGTGAAAAGACCATTGTTTTGGGGGAAATTTTGAGTGGGAATGGATTTTTTTGGGCAAGGCTTTATGGAGCACATTTTTTTAGATGCTACAAATTTGCTGGGTTAAATATTGTTGGAGCTGGAAGAACACCGAATTTTAAGCTAGTTGGTTTTCGGCCTTAATGATCATTTTCATTAATTTTTGCAAAGTGTTCCACGTGTAGAGGGCCGATTTGGCAATATCTTTGTGGATAGAAGTTGCCACTGTAAGGTGAGTGATATTTGCACTTGTGACCAGCCCCATGGTCTTTTTTTAATTGTTTTAAGTGCTTGCTTTTTATGGCCCCCTGCCTTTTTTTTGGGGGGGGGGGTTAACATCTGGGTAAGGAGGACAAGTTGGAGGGTGACCCTCCCCCCCCCCCCCCGCCCATACAGTTGGGAAGGACTTGGAACCGTTTTAGAGGCAAATAAATGTTTAAAGCCCCTAAAGTGGCATTAAGGAGGATTTTTAGCATTAAGTGGCTGCCTTTCATTTGGTGGCTGGTAAAATTTGCCACCACCACTGGTGAGGGGGAGACGTGAAGATGCTTTCTAGAGTTATTTTCTGAAGACTAGAGTAGGTGGAGGAGGATTGTATTGCAATGAAGGATTTTGCAGGTCTGAAGCAGCAAGAGTGGTCTATAATGCTTTGTTCAGTTTAGTGTTAGATATGTTCTGGAAGAGAACTTCCATTATCTCTTGAGACCATTTTACATTCACGTTCTCCGGGTTGTGAAGCATTTTTAAGGGTAGGAAGGATTCTATCAGCCAAAGGATCGTACAACAAGTTTGTTGAAATCATAATGTCACAGAAAATTCAAATAACTATGTCCATTTGGATCATGTCATTGGCCAGAGAGTTGCATTTCTTACAATTCATGAGTATGTATTTGACAATATTTTTTATCAGTTTTACCATTTAAGTAGCAGTGAAAACAGCTAAGTGATCTTAACGACACTCTGGCATTATAGGAGGCTTTTTTGGAGATTAAAAATTTCTACCTTGTCTAACACAGTATGAGTTAGAACAGTGGTTATCAAACTGGGGTCCACAGACCCTTGAGGGGTCCACAAGGCTACTCCAGGTGGTCCACAAGTCATGTAAGGGTCCACTGGCCCCACTGATCAACTCCTCCCCCTTCCTCCCAGTGTCGCTTTCATGCCATGGAACAGCTGTTCAGCGGTGTGAAGGAGGCACTGGGAGGGAGATAGAGGAGCACGGTCAGGTGCTTTGGGGCCAGGGTGGAGTGGAGGCAGAGCCTCAGGCTGAGAGGAGGTTGAGCATCCTTGGGGAAAAATAGAAGCCAGCTTGGGGGTCTGCAAAAAAATTTAAATAAAAATGAGAGTCCTCAGGTTGCTAAAGTTTCAGAATTGCTGAGTTAGAAAATTATTTGTAAAGGTTTTTCTTTATATATGTAGATTTGTCTCAGCCTTAACCAACTTCCCATTCTTTGTGCCCCATATTATATGAAGATGCAATTATTTTCATCCAAAACTGAGATACAAAAAAGGAGGCCGGGTATTAAACATTCAACCCTAATTTTTTCTTTCCAGAGAATGGAGTACAGGTGATAAACCTCATGATTTGCTGTAATGCCAGTTTTAGATACAAAAAAGCACTAGAAGGTTCTTTGTGCATCCTCATTCGTGGAGTCTGGAAAGCTAGAGAGAAATAGCTTTCAGTCTGGAAGGCTGGAGGAAGGGTCAGTTTGTGCCACACTCTCTGTACTAAATGTGGTACTAGCTTAAATAGAACTCTCAGGCTGCAACCAAAGCTATACAATGAGCATATGGACAGAGAGTGTATCATACAATCACAGGAGGTGTGTGTCAATCTGCCTGCTGGGCCTTGGACATGACTACTCTAATGAAAATGGATACAGTGAAGTGTATTTTCTCCAGACAGAAAACTTAAGAAATTTTGAGATGAAATGTAATAGTTAGAGATGGAAGTGATCATTTCATTCATCCTGCTGCCAGTCCAGAAATGTTTCTATGAAGGAAGTGTTAGGGAAAATAATTTGGTGCATTGGCCGGGAATCCACAAGAGGGCTTGCCTGGATTGGAGGACTGCGGACGACCTTTCCCAACCCCGGGCCCACCGAGAGGTAAGAGACCTTTTGAAATCTCTATGGGGTTTGGTAAAGGCGTGGTCCATAGGCTCTGATTTCGGTACGTCACAAGCTGGATTCGAACTTATTAGCCATCAGACAGACCTGACGCCCTCACTTTTATGTATAAGGAATGGGAATAAACACCTGCACCCCAGCCTTAGAGCCACTCACAAAGGCTTGCCAGCTGAGGAAGTTTCACAGTCACAACAGCTCATTAGGCTGAGCTGTGGGGCTTGCTTTCGAGACACTCCCGGTCACGAGCTTTTGCTTCGCAGGAGGTTCAGGGGCGCTCCCACAGCTATCACTCTCTCTAGCCGCTTGGCCTTCACACAATCACACAGACACAAAATCCTGGGTAGCCCCCCGTCCTCATCAGACGGGATGCCCCAGGGAGCCGGCTATTGGGAACGGGGAACTTCCAAATCGAGAACTTCGAGACTCTAGGGTCCAGTACAGGAACCGGGAACCTTTGACTGTACAGCTTAGGACAAAAAAACGAACAACAGACAGACAGACGAACCTGAGAGCTCAGATCTTTCTTAAACTCTACAAATACACAGACACGGAACATAAAATCTTACTTAG
>NC_133776.1:71384781-71445966 GCF_003597395.2 Chelonoidis abingdonii
ATGGCAGGAGAGAGATCACTTGATCATTGCCTGTTAGCTTCTCTCCCTCTGGGGCACCTGGCATTGGCCACTGTCGGTAGAAAGATACTGGGCTAGATGGACCTTTGATCTGACCCAGTACGGCCGTTCTTATGTTCTTATTCAACTCTTATTCTTTAAGTTTTCATATTCTGATGCCATAATCATCTTCTGCCAGAAAGTGATATACTTAAGCATTTTAGGTGAAGAACAACAGAGTGTTGCCACTTTAAGAAATAAACATTGGAGGGAAACTTCCATTTTGGCATTTGTCACAGCTTCACTTTAGAAGTTCTCATCCATCTGCTGCAGTAATGTGTGGGGAGACCAGACAAAGGTTCTCCTGGAAAGTGTCTCAAACTTGAACACTGATCCGGCACTCAACATCAGGCAAACTCTCAATATGCTCAGTGAGAGTTTTGATTGAAATAAGTAGTATAGAATCAAAATTTATGAATTCATAAACAAACATCTACAAAGAAAAAAAAGTCTTTCCTGTAGGTGAAACATCAAACCCTTTTCCTGCTATAGAATTCTAAAACACAGAAAATATAACCTCAGCACTACTGTTCAGTTGTTGTATTTTAGGAACACACGAGTGTGTTATGTATTTCAATGAGAGCACCAATGAGTGTGCATAATTAATTTTGCTCTTGCACCGCTCTTATACTTTAACATGATATTTGCTGTCACAGCTAAAGAAGCCCACTTGTCACTCTGTTAGTTGCAGGGCTGAAGGGAATTGGGCAAATCTAAAATAATCCCTTTTCCTTTCATTCTCAAATTTGCCAACCAATTCCTGACATATGTTTGCATTTATTGCTTTAAAGTAGAGACCAGCAGAATGGCGGGTTCCTGGAGAGAAATATGTCATTGGTGATAAACAACCCCGAAGTCACTGGAGCAGATAATGCATTGCAGGTCAGAAACTACACCCCAGACAATACTGTGCGTGCAGGTAACACACCAAATGTCACATCTGAAGGAGGCAGTACTTTTTTTCTGCTACTACATCCTCAACAAATTGTAGTACATGGCATGAATTACTTGCTGACTCAGAAGCATGAAGGATTTTTAGGAGGCAAAAGAATGCATTTACAGGCTGTACAAAATAGAGCACAACAAAAAATATAGCACAGTTAGCAACCCAGAGCTCATCAAGGATATTAGCCAAACAGTAAATCATGTTAGAATGTAATTGTAATCTACAAACAAAAGTAATTGTTCTTTATAGCTGTACATTAACAGATTAAGCCTGCTAGACAGAAAAGCACCAGACCTTAATAAGGTTTGTTTGTTTTAAATTTGACACATTTTATCCTTTATATATGGGTTATAAACAATGCATTCATCTTTTAAAGTCCGCAGATGAATTCATATATATTAATAATAATTCCTAGTGCTCAGTCTCGCATACCACAATGCTTTATATTTTTTCAGCACTAAGATGTAACATTAATCCTTGCGGCATTCTAGTGGTTTAGGCAAGTATTCATGTTTCCATTTTTACAGGCAGTGAAAAAGAGATAATATATGACCTTGTCAGGTCACTTAACACTAAGTCAGTGGTGGAACTGGAACAGAGGGCTTTCTGAGTTCCAATCACATCTTTCTTCCACTAGCACCATGCTTCCTCTTCTGGAGGAGCTGCCTCAGTGTATCCCCAGCGTTTAGAGGAAGAGAGGTTCATCTGTATCAATTCTGCCTACAGAAAAAGCTAAATTGTATAGAACACTCTGGGGCAAAAGTTCTTATTGAAGTCCCTTTTCTTGGCCAAAAAGACTCCATAAAGCAAAGGTCAACACTTGCATCTGAATATAAATATGCATACATATGTGGATATGAAGAGAATGCAGCAGCAATTCTATAATCCATTGGGGGCAGAAGGGAGGCAATGCTGCCAATTAAATAAGCCCCCTAATGACTTGGTGGCAAACAATACAATTTTTTAAGGGCAGGATTTGTAGAAGGCTCCCTTCTACTGCATTCAATATGTAGCCCCAAATTCCTTACATAAAAAATGCTAAATTCAGCAGTGCACTATCCAGAGGTGATATCCAAAAATGTAGGAACAGTTTCAGTTGGAAAGGATGGCAGGTCCCTTTACTATAATGAGCTGCTATTTGACAATATGAGAATGTCCCCATTAGGTCTGGTGCCAAGGAAAAAGCTGGAATAGTTCTGAGTCATCATCTGTCTTACCCAGCAGGTAATTCTATTAATGACTTATAGGCCCAGCTTTGTGCTCAATGTTTTAAGGATCAGACAGTTTGTCTGATACAGCAATGTGGTAAATGGTCTACAACAGCAGAGTGTGACAGAGTCAGCATTTTCCCCTTCACACCAGGTAATCAAACAAGTATGAGCTAATAGTTCCAAGCTGAGAAGTGATACAGTTTAAGAAAGTTTTCCCAACACGTCATGCTATCTCCTTTGGATGATTGAAAGGAGGGTTAGTAATTAGTTACATGAGGCATCAGTCAAGTTACCTTTCATTTGTGGGTTTAGGACAATGTGCAATGGTCTGCTATTGTTATATTTCATTAAATATTTAGAGAAGTGATGGGAGAGTTGAGGGCTGGCTGTAATCAAGGGCAAGCAGGACGATATGCCTACTCAAGGATTTACTATCCTTGAATTGCTTTTATTTTTTCACAATTCTCCTTGCACAGCTTTCAATGCCCACAGACATGGTGATTGTGCAGGACACATCAAGCATGGAGCCATGAACTGTAAGGAACAGCAATGGGCAAGCATCAAGAGGACTGGTTGGGATGATATCTTCAATTTTGGCTGCTTTCCCAACCCCTATCTGGGCCCAATTGCAACACTTCTTACCAAGTTTTGCTATGTTTGGGACAATCCACAGGCACTGGCACACAGCCTAGGTTTTGAATTTCCACAGTGCATGGGCTTGAAATGCCTTCAGGAAGTGAGAGGCATGGCTTAATTGACCAATACTATTATAGTGAAAGTCAGTGCATTTTTCAAGCTTCCTGGGCAGATGTCTTCAGTTCTGATGCATAGAGTACTGCCATATCCCATAGTCTACATAAATGTTAAAGATTGGAGGAGTCATGTAGAGCAGTGGTCTCCAACCTTTTCATCTGGCAGGCACCAGATGAAGGACCATGGCGTTGGTTGAGCATCCACCGAAATGCCTCCAAAATTTGGCAGTATTTCGGCAGCGATGCTTCTGGATGACGTTGCATGTCAGCGGCAAGTGACGTCATCGAGAGGCGTCCCCGCCGAAATGCCGCCGAATTTCAGCGGCATTTCGGCAGATGCTCGACCGCCGAACAGGATGCGGCCTTGCCTGTGGGCACCGCGTTGGGGACCCCTGATGTAGAGCAAGATGGCGATTATCTTGGTAACAGTGAGTCAACTGTAAGTTTGCTGTAGGAAACTGAGGGCTTCACTTCTCATGGCAAAGGGAAAACAGCACACTCTGAAGAGCATGTTCACGAAGGGTGACTATTTAGGAGTTGATATTTCAATTTGTCTATGCCTATCCAGGTGGTGAGAGTCTGAGATGCCTCACCAGAGATACAATCCCTCCATATGCTTTGAAAGCATAAGGAGCTATTACCCAAATCTGTCTTACTGCATAGATTTTGATCTTCAATGCAGAGGCCACTGTGTAGAACAGCATAATGAACTGGCAACTTTGACCAGATATAGGCCAGCTACACAGAAGCCTTAGTCATTAGTGGATAATAGTGTTATTTATGCATTATTAATGTAGTTCTGTTAAGTAATCTATGCTGTAATGTAATTAATGATAATTGTTAATAAACCTGCCACTTCTTAATGTCAATGGATGATTGTTAAGTGTGGGCGGGGGGGGGGTCTTAGAATGTACAATTCATACTACCATTCTCTAGCAATGAGTATTCATGCATTTTTCATTACTGGAAGAGCAATTTCTGCATGCCTTGTGCAACTACTGAATTTATGGCTATAGAAATGTTGTAAAGTCCAGAACATGTCACATTCAAATATAAAATATACTAGATGACAATATCACATCGAAACTGCAAACTATACATATGACAGCTGTCTACAATAGTCTTGTCAAATGCAGTAGAGATAGTTACATATAGGTGAAGGGAGTAGGTAACAAATCAGACCTATCAACAGAGACTGACTTAAAATACACAATCTATGGGTCCAGTTCTGCCTTCACTTACACAAGTGCCAGCTCATGTCAGTTTCAGTGATCAGTGAATGCAAAACTGATCCCTGTACTTTTATTTTATTTTATTTACCTACTTTTGTCACTCCTAAAAATAGAGGAGACAGTTAAACAGTAGAATTTCTTGGAAGGCCTGCAATGAGAGTCTGAAATTTTTCCAGAGAGCTAAGGAAAATCAGTGTGCATTCTTTCCTGATCAGAAGACATACATAACCTAGGAAACTTCCCAATCAATTCCGTTGTCTTCTATGTTCCATTTCTAATGATGATACTTTCTGTATGCATCTCAGAGCATTAGAATTGTGCAAATGCATTTGCACTACTACAAAAAATTAATTCAGATTTGATATGACCAATGAAATAATTTGTTATAGACCAGATTTATTTTACTGTGCTAAATTTGTTCTTCTCCTGGCCCCTATATATTTGCTCACACCTGGGGAATGGAGAGGAGAGAGACATGCAGGACCTGGCCTTTTAGGCCACTTAGACACAAAGAAAATAATTTTCAAAATTTTCTTTTGCCAACCCTCCAGGATGGTCCTGGAGTCTCCAGGAATTAAAATTTAACATTTAATTCAAGATTGTCATGTGATGAAACCTCCAGGAACACGTCCAACCAAAATAGGCAACTCTAAGCAGACTGTTTGTTTATTAAGTGGCTTCTCTCACTGGGAGCAGATGACACTACTGCTCTGATCTGTGCTGGCTGGCTGTTGGTTTCTAGGCAGCGTTCAGCTTGTTTTTTTGATTCACAGAGCCCTGATTGGTTAGGACCTGCCCACATGAGAGACTGCATAGGGGAGGCAGTGAAGCCCACTCATTATAAAAGAGGGAGGTAGCAGTGGCAGGTTATAAACTCAAGGCCCTCACAAAGAACACCACACTTCCTTCCACCTTGGTTCTAAAGAGCCAAAATCCATCCTTTAGAGACTCTACTGCAAGGCCCATCATTACCCAGGCCTGTGCGCCCACAATAGCAGCTGGTGCTTGCAGTTGGGGGTATTAGCTAAGTTTTTATTTTATCTTTGGATAATTGTTTTCTGATGTTTGGGTACTGAGCTACTGCTGACTGACTCTTTGACAAAGGTTCTAGCACAGAATATAAGGCTTTTGTTCTATAAATAGAAATGAAAATACCAAGTAGCAGTATTAGTCATGATAATTGGCATTTACACATCCTCTCCTCATGTGGATAAAGAAGAGCTAAAAAAGGTAGTTGACTTCTGCTTTAGCTCCCATATTATAGCAATGATCCAATTCATGGCCATTTAGTCCCACTGTTGGCAGAGTCACTAAAGCGTCCTCTCTGTATGTGAACCAGATGTAGGTCCAGCTTTCTCGTTGCTGCTTCTCCATGTGAGATGTGGCATCCTATGCCAAACTTGGCTTCCAGAACAGGCTGATAGCAGAGAGATGTGATAACGTGAAGAATAAAATTCTCATAGGTACCAGTGACTTAGCTTGTAGTAAATGCTAACATAGTTATGGTACACAGAAGCCAGAGCTGTTACTGGATTGTCCTAAGTGCAACGGTGTTGCAAATGTACTGTAAAGCAGATGACAATGTGCTTGATAGGAAGAACTGTATCCCCCTTTAAAGGAAAATTGCACTGTTTGACAACACAGCAACCTGGAAGTTCAGAAGTTGGAAAACACTTCTCATTCTGACAGAATTCACTCCAGCTTGGCAGAACATGTCCACTCCAGGTACAGTCCTTTGCTATTAAAGCTATTTATTTACAGACATATAAGACCAAAAAAGGCAGACTCGGACTGTCCAGTAATCAACCCGGACTTTTATCTCCCACAGAAAATCCAGGAGAACTGAACTTTTGTTTCCTTCAGCAGCATTTACCAAAATACCCAGCACCTTATCTTGCCCCCATCCCTCCTTTCCATGCATCAGAAAACTCTTCCTCTCAAAGAGCGTCACTGGTAACATGTACTAAAAACCTGTGATGCATCTGGTGCTCACTCCCTCTTGTCCTTGTCAGACCTAAATTCAAGACTAGGTGATTGCTTGGAAAGCAGCATTTTAACAGGGCTTCAGCAAGGGGGAGTCTAAGTAGGGGGCCAGAAAGATTTTAAATACTTTCAAGTGAAGTCTGCATGGCATTAGTGGCTTATTAGCCCTTTTGTTACTAAGGGAAGCTTGGTCTAGAAATCATGTGGGAAGTGATTGATTCTATATCAGAGAAGCTACGAAACCCCCAACTCCTCCTTTTCCATCTAAACTCATCTATCCTCTGACGATAAATATTCACTAATTTCCAAAGCCAATGAATGTATTTAGCCCCTGTTTTTTGGGTTGTGTTATCTGTTGCTAAAAGCTATTTATCTGTCTGCAGTTTGTAGTGCTTTGGGACTTCTCCCAGACTAGGAATTTCACAAACAAGTTTATGCAAGTGAGAAAAGGATCTTGAGGTTTGTCCAGGACTCAGCATTGTTGGTCTTGGTCTAGAGTGGAAATATCACAAAAATGTTGTCTCTTTTTTTTCTCTTTCTTTTTCCTAGCCCTGATAAATTTGGGTGAATTTGTTTAATTTCCCAAATATTTTCAGCCCTCATAGACTTGGGCATGGGTTTTATTTGAGTTCTGGATGGATATTAGTTATTTCTATTTTTCAAAGCATCCAAAAGGTTCCTCATGATAAAGGTAAAGTCACATGATCTGTGCCCCAAGGGGGTCACAATGTAAGGACCCGCTCCTGCTAATATGTGCCTAATTTTATTCAGCTGAGTAGACCCATTAAATTCAATAGGAATATTTAATGCTAATCATGTGCATATGTATTTGCAGGTTCTGTATGGATGCACATAAATAATTCCAAGCATGTCAATAGTCCCAAGTGAGTACTTATATGCTGGAACAGACCCTCTTTCAAACATGACCACATGATTGGATACTGAGAAAGTATGTGGAGGTTGGAGGAAGGAAAGGATCGTTATCAGTGCAGTTATTTGAAATAGCTAGTTTGTGATATGATAGGGTAAAAAAGGCTTTTTTAAAAAAACCAGTACTTCAGCTGGACAATTTCTTGTAGGAAGAAGCAGATCTTGAGGATGGATCTGAATTATGAGAACATAAAGGCCTTGTGGATCAGCATAAGAAGGATGTTCCATGCATAGGTGGTTTGCATATAGCACAACAGGATCCTAGCCTAGGGCTCCTACGCACTACTGTGATACAAATAATAACTACTAGTAATATACAATTGTATAGTTGTGGCAGATACAGACAAGCAGGGTGTTGGGGTTGGCATCATTGGCAGATCAGCTGAAGCTTGTTTCATCTAAATTGATTTCATTATCTCTAGCATCCACCCTCTTGATTTTGTATTCATCACTCTCCCCTTTTTAATGCACAAAGCAAGACAAGTGACAGACTAGGGTCAAGTACAGACAGGCCACTGCTGCAACATTGTGTTGTACACACTTGTATTGTGTATCCACAATGCTTCAGAAACACCAGTAAAAATCAGTTTAATCAGATTTGCGAAGAGCATAAATGTAGTATTGTTGCCTTGTTCTGTAGCAGCAGCTGTACCATTTTGCAGCTGCTCAGTCCCTCTGTCTATATTCAGCCTATTGAATTGTAAACTTCTCAGGGGAAGATGCCCTGAACCTGATTCTCTTCTCACTTACACCAGCCTAACTATTGACTTTAGTGGATTTACTCCTGTTTTACATCAGTTAAGACAGAGACATAGCCCCTGTTTAGTCTTGTAGAGCAGAATCAAAATTAGCAATTCTCCATCCCTCCGATGTTAATGCAGAGACTTCTCCGTCCAATGTTCTGGATATGGAAACAGGCTTGGTAGCCTAAATTAAAGAGGTCCCTCACCGCATTTGATTTTTCTCTATTGGGGAGAAAAACTGGGATTTATGTTAGTTCCCTTTGAAAAGTCTCTAGGTATGTGATTAGGAAGCATGCTGTTGACAGTATTCTTTTGTTTATTTTGATCCCAATAACTAAGTGCTTTGGGCTTACTAAAATAGAAGAAAACTGATAAACATATGGACACAACAGATTTATAAAGTTCGTACACACACTGCTTCATGGATTTACAGATCCCTCTGGAGCATTAACATACACAGTTGATGAAAAATAAAAACTGCATTGTCTTTGTTTCTATTAATTTAGTAGCAGTTATTAAACTGCTTCCTTTCTGGCAATACACCATAGAACTTATTTTTCTCCCTCTCATATTGGCACAAAACCTCAAACTTGCAAACCCTTATGGGCACATGAATAAATGTTTGCAGCATCAGGCTTAAGTTAGGAATCACTCATTAAATTTAGCGAGTTTATGGCATTGTAGGAGAGACGAGCAGGCCCAATGACTTCTATGCTAGTTTAGCACATCAGCTGTCAAGTTCTAACGATGACATTTTAAAGGATGTAACTGTATTGGTTATATCTGCAAGTAATATTTTTTTCTGCCTCAGTATTTTATAATATACTAACATTATTATATGCCTCATTCATTTATATGTATAAACAATTGTAACTTTGCTTTAGAGCGTGTTGTTCCCCTAGGACATAAGACATGCAAAAAAAAGGGAGGAAAGGCCAAGATCTGAAAAAGTGAGGAATCAATTAGCTTAATATCATGAAAATATGTTTTCTTAAAAGTTTTCTGTTTGTACTACAGATCTCAGCCATCCTAGCTAGTTTTATCACCCATGAAAATACAATAAAGCCACTTCCTTATCAATTGTTATAATTTAAAAAAAATGCAGTTTTTAACTTTTGCAGACACTTACATACCACGCCTCCCCCCACCTCCACCCCCCAAATAGTACATTACCCTAATAAGCTCAGAGCAGCCTCTTGGGGAAATTAGCCAACAACCAGGTCTGTGTTTATTCTATGGCTGTGCACTTTGCTGAAGACAGATCCTTCAGAATCTAATCTTTCTTTCAAAATATTACCCTTTGTAGCAATACGTGCCAGAGGCTGTTGACAGCCTAAAACAATAGCTAAGACAAAGAAGTGAATTGCCCTAATCATTTCAGTGGGGTGTGACCTCTAAGACCTTATGTTGGCATTTGTTGTAATCAGCTGTGAAATAGTTCCACATTCATCTATGTGCTTATCCTACAATCCCAAAATGTGCCCTTCAGCATCTCAGTGCTAAAAGCTTAAACTCTTTTCCATCAAGCCGCTTAAGGCAGCTTTTCTGAGGCAGTTATACAAAAACTTGGGCCACAATGAAAGCCTGGATATGTGAAGCCTGTACCAAACATCCAATCAGTACAACAGCCCCAGTGTTTATTATTTGTGCTCACATCTAATCCAAATGAAGCCGAATTCCCAGTCTGCTTCACCAAATTGAGCAGAAACTGGGGATGGTACTACAGAATATGGGTCCTGCTTGCATCAGAGTGCATGTGGCCTTTGGCAGAAAAGTTCCTGGGCCAGATTCAGCCTTGGTTTATGTTACCTTCTGGCAGGCCCTCTCAGAGGTCCAGAAAGGCCCAGGCCACTTCCAGCTTTTGAGACCCCTACCCGTAATAAAAATTAAAAAATGACAACACATGAAAACAAAATAAGACACCAAAAAAAAAAAGAGTGAGACATAATTTGAATATTTATTTTTTATTTAACAAATGCTTTTCTAGCCTTTTTCTGTGCAAATGCACTAATTATTGAGGGAAAATCTAGCTTTCATGCAATGTCACAGTTGATATTAAGCATGGCGAGCCCATTCAAACGCTCTTGTCCCATAGTTGAACGGTGATAGTTCTTTACCTGCTTCAACATGTTAAAGGTGCATTCACCTGAAGCCACTGATGCAAGCAAACTGACAAAAATACACAGTGCAATTGTGATATTAGGAAACACCCCAAAGAGTCCAAGTTCGAGTATTTCTTAAAGCAATTCATTTGGCTTGCAATCCAATTTAAAGTGCGTGGAATATATTCATTTGAGAAAGATGACCTTGTCACTGAGCTTTTTTGAGATTTCTTTGTTGGACTGTTGCTGAAATTGTTCAGCTGCAGAAAGCAGGTCTGCATTACTCAGTCCGTTGAACTGCCAAAGAAACCCAAGAAGGGTATAAATTAGTTGCAGTGACTCAAATTGACATGTAAGACCTGATTGTCTTCCTTGTCATCATTGACTCTATTCATTGACCTTATAATGCTGCTCGGCATCAGATTCGGTAGGTACGTTGCGATTGGTGGAGAACTCAGATGAAATGTCAATATTCTGTGCTACTAATTTACAGTCAGTCAGGATCACATCCCGTTGTTCACGAATCTGTTGAATGTCATTGATAAGACTTTCAACGTTATCCCTCTCGACATCAAGTGTAGCATTGCATGCTTCAGTTACCAGATTAGTTTGGTGGATCACTGTAAGTAGCTTCATCCACAAAGATGACATCAGAAAGCATTCAAATTTGGACACGTGCTTCTGAATAGACTGAAGTTCAGTTGGAGCCTGTGCAATAAGATTGAGAGATTCAGGCTCATTTAAAGCCTTTCTCACTGAATTCAAATGCTGCGCAACTGGTTGAACACCTTCAATCCGTGAAGACCATCTAGCTTTGGACATCCCATGCAGTGAAACAGTAAGATATTGCTTCAGAATTTCCCACCATTGTGGACTACTACTGAAGAAATTATACGTTTGCTGAACAGTTCCAAAGTAAGTAAATGTTTCCTTGCATGATTCAGCACAATCAACACCTACAAGGTTTAGTGTGTGGTTTCCACAACTGGATAAAATACAGTTTGAATTATGCTCGAGCAGAACTGCCTGTACACCTTTGTACTTCCCATCCATATTAGATCCATTGTCAGAGGTTTGACCGATGCAGACTTGAAAATCTAACTTAAAAACTTCTAGAATTGCTAGTACATGAGCAGCAATATCTTTTCCAGTTTTTCTCATGAAATTATCAAACAAACTAAACCTTTCTTCAATTGAAATTTTTGAGCTCTCTACATCTTAACATATCAAATTACCATAGTAGTCTGTTCCTTGTTGGAACTATCAAAGTGCTTTTAGTTCTCCAGTCTTTCCCTTAAAATAATCAAAAAGCTTTTCCTAATAGTAAAATACCTATCTATATATCTTGAGCAAGATAGCATCTCCAAGAGCTTTCCTTCTCTGGTGGTGGTTACTCCACTGAGAAGAAGACCCTGTATAATATAAGACCCAGACTCATCCTGTTCTCAATATGCCCTGCAACTAAGAAGGAAATTAGTAGCCAGGCCAACCATCTTTTTTCAGTGGGAAAAACCTGCTACTAGTTTCTTGTAGGGGGTGGCTAGATTAAAGTTCTAAATGCATATTTCTTTTCTTCTGCCAAAAGCAGTGAGGTAACGCTAGGGGAAAAGGAAACCCTGGCTTCCTTTTTCCTCAGGTTTCCAGCCCTGGGAGCCCCAAACAACTTTTGAAAAAACAAATCCAGCTTCTTTAAAACCATGAAGTCACCTTTCCTAAAGCTCTTTCTGTTTTTTTCACACCGTACTCTGTCATAGGAGGGTATGTACTGGAAAGTAAGTACTTTGTTTTGTTTGCCCTTTTTATTTATTTCTTTTTATTTTTTGTCTTTTTATAAACTCAGAAATTGCAGTAGCAAGTGTTGATCTTTGCATTTATTCTGAAGGTTTCAGGAACAGTCACTTTGGTTAAAAAGTCCATATTTCACAACAATTTCCACCCATTTTTCTCTCTCTCTATAGAATAGAAAGCAGCTATGTGAAAACTGTTAGCAAGAAATGACTATTAAGTTATGACAGTGTAATCGATCTTATTTTAATAATAACATACCTCTCCATAAAGAGAGGCAAAAAGTGTTTACACCTACCCGTCATTATTTGCATCCTTTCTTAGGGGAGGTAGTCATGATGTTACCCAATTCAGCAGTGACCTTTGGGCATGTCTACATTGCAATTAGATACCCATAGTTGGCCCATGCCAGCTGACCATCGCTCACGGCTGGGTTGCAGGCTGATTAATTGCAGTGTAGGTGTTTGGGCTCAGGCTGCAGCCCAAGCTCTGGGACCTTCCCACCTCATAGGGTCCTAGAGCTCAGGCTCCAGCCTAAGCCTGGAAGTCTACTCTGCAATCAAACAACCCCACAGCTCAAGCCCCATGAGCCCAAGTCAGCTGGCATATGCCAGCTGTGGGTGCCTAATTGCAGTGTAGACATACCCTAAATGGCCAGGTTTTTGTCTCAAATTTGTCATGTTGCAAAGGAGAACTTCCTTCTGTGATGTAGAGGCCTGAAGGAAAAAATGTGGAACTGGTATCAGTTCTCATTTTTATCTAATTAATTCTGAATTTGGAAAGACATGAATAAAACTTAATGTATTCACGTATGCATGAGATAGAAAGATCAGGGTTTGAAACGCAGGAAAATATGACCACAATATTATTTTTTTCCACCTCTCAGATTTTTGAATGCATCCAGATGTCACTGCTCAAGGACCTGATGAAACTGGTTCAATAAACAAAATCGCTGACTTTTTTAAAATAGCAGCATTTGTTGGGTAATTTATCTGACTCTTAATATTCCATCAGTAGTTTTTAGTCAAAATAAATAACATGGAGTTCTGTGGACAGCCTTGTCATGTTCTTATCTTTTTGAAAATGTGGGATGTAAATATCTTTTATAATGACAGAAGCCTTAAGACAACTAAATAGTGTGTACATGCTATAAAATCCTTTTGCATCCAAATATCTGTAATATATCAAACATCTATGATCATATAATGCTGTCAAATACCTTTTTGGATAAAGGGAGAGGGCATCATAAGTTCATCCAACTTTTCCTGAACATAGACCTTGCATAAGTATGAGAAAATGTTCTGCTTCTGACACTTACACTGCATAACATTGATAAAATGAAGGAATCAAGCAGTTTACTAACTTTCTAGTGGAATGTAATCTCTGGTATTTGAGATATGGAAATATCTTTGAATGAAAGGACATTACACAGTTGGATTTAAACAAATATCGAGCTCTTCCAGTGACAATACAATAATGGAGCTTGCTTAGCAGGATGGCTGATACCTTATAGATTACATTTTAACACAGGTTTTTGCACATGAAACATGAAGAAATTCTGAGCATGAAGATGACTTAAAAAAGCAACCCCTTAAAATTACTGGGAAAACACCACTGGTCAGATACAGAACTGTTCTATAGGTCTGCATTCTAGAGCTAGTCCATATAAAGGATTCCATAGAATTTACTGGGCTCCAACTTAAATACATCATATGAAAATATTAGCAAAAGATAAATGTTGGCAATGTGGTATAGCAAAGACAATGTTCATGCATATGCTCTGGGAATTCCCTATCATAGCCCTCTTTTGGGAAGAAAGTCATAAAAACAATGCAGTTATTGCTGAGTGTTGATATAGATTCAGATGGTCCTATTTTGTTGCTAGGATACACTAATCCTTGTTATACTCTTATTAAATTAAAAAAAATGGTTCTTGAGAACTATCCTGGCAGTGAAAACATTATCCCAACGAACTGGGAAAACAAAACCATGCCAAACATAAGGTATTGGATTCTTCCCTGCTAAACATGGCTAAGAATCCTTTTGGAGTGCAAAACAAAAGAGAATCCAGTTTACCTGCAACAATAACTTGGACACTGATAACCTAATGTGGACAATTTTTTCTAGAACTACATCCAATTTAGTTAATATATAGTGCAACCTTTCTCCTGACTGCCCAGGGAAAGACGTTTATGGGGATTAACAGATTGGAATAAATGCACTCCCTCCTTCCAGTTCCTTTTCTTTCCTCCTTCATTTCCCCTCTTTTACTGAATATTCTGTATTGAGATAATTCTGATGTATCTACTTGAAGATTCAGATGTCTCCTGATATACTGTAACTTTTATAGTACTTGGTATATTTCAGGCATGGGCACTATGGCACGTATTATACTATCCCAGCTGAAGAAGCTATTTCACAAGGGGTTCTGATCTTTTTTAAAAATGTGGCCTCCCTTGCAGATTCTCCCAGCTAGTATCCAGAAATGTAGGTGCAAATTTGTAGGTGTAAATGTTCACGTAAGCCTGTAGCTACAATACCTGATTGCACCCACAAATGGGTGACATTAGCAAAAGCTTTTGATATGATCTCCCACAGTATTCTTGCCAGCAAGTTAAAAAAGTATGGATTGGATGAATGGACTATAAGGTAGATTGAAAGCTGTCTAGGTCATCCAGCGGAGGGCAATGAAAATGATTAGGGGGCTGAGGCACATGACTTATGAGGAGAGGAACTGGGGTTATTTAGTCTGCGGAAGAGAAGTATGAGGGGGGCTTTGATAGCAGCCTTCAACTACCTGAAGGGGGAGCTCTGAAGAGGATGGAGCTAAGCTGTTCTCAGTGGTGGCAGATGACAGAACAAGAAGCAATGGTCTCAAGTTGCAGTGGGGGATGTCTAGATTGGATATTAGGAAAAACTGTTTCACTAGGAGAGTATGAAGCATGGGAATGGGTTACCTAGGGAGGTGGTCGAATCTCCATGCTTAGAGGTTTTTAAGGCCTGGCTTGACAAAACCCTAGCTGAGATGATTTAGTTGGGGTTGGTCCTGATTTGAGCAGGGGGTTGGACTAGATGACCTCCAGAGGTCTCTTCCAACCCTAATCTTCAATGATTCTTCTATGATTCTATGAGATTTTATTAGATATTTACATTCTGTCATTTATGTTCTTAAATATTTGTGCCTGCAACTCCCTGCATGAAAACTAGTTTGTGAGTGGAGAAGTTAAGGTCCATTTTAAAAATTAGGGCCAGAGTATACAATCTTTGTTTTTTCTCATATTTTGAAAATGATGGGAATATGTCCCAAACTAGAAGATGATTCCAGAAGTAAATAGCTGCAACATCATAAGAAACCCTTTTCAACAGCATTGTGCTGTGGGAGCCAGGACCATCTCTTGGGGTTGTTGTCTAGGAATACTTCCAGTCATATAAAAGTGCTCTCTCAAATCGTATTATCTGTTGTAATAGGATGCATCTTAAAACACTTCCAGTCTGAGAAGACAATGAATATTTTGTGAGCAGTCAGTAATTTTCTACTACTGCAGGTAAAAGTGACCTCCAGGAGATAGTAGGCTAGCCCTGTGCATTCAGATACGTGGAGTAGTAAAAAGAGACAGCACAATAGTGGCACAGGGAAGTGACTCATTGTGTAAAAGTAAGGATTAACAACCAGATAGGCTGAGTTGTAGGCAGCACCTCACTTAGGGACACATGCTTCTAACATAAAGAATAGATACTAGAGGTGGTAGAATCTCCTTAGTTCAATGATTTTCAAACTTTTTTTAGGCTGATTACCCTTTCCAAATAATGTAGTCTTCCACATAAGCCCATCTGTGATAGGGTCATAATATACCTATGATTAGATTGCCAAGACTTACTAAATAAAATGTGTTGTCTGCCATTACAGGATTTTTTTCCATACCTCCTGACAAGAACTTGCATACCCCTTAGGGGTATGTGACCCCAGTTTGAAAACCACTGCTAGCTTATATAGTCCAGCAGCCAATTCACCTAAAGAATCAGAGTTTGACTTTTCAACACCATAAAGAACTATGTAGAACAGAAGCACCCACTGTGGTTCTGGAAAGGAAATAAAGAATCTACCTTCATGGCTTAAATGTATACTATGTTCCTTAGTTAATTTAGTTTATGGCCAATATTTTCAAAAGTAGGAGGCTAAGATTAGGCTTCTTGTCGGGCTCTGAGAATGGAACTTTCAAAAGTGCCTATCTACTGAAGGCACCAGTCTTCCACTGAAAGTAAGTGGGAGGTGGGAGGCTAACTCACTGAGGTACTCATGAGTGCCCTTAGCTCGCCTGATTTTCAAAAGCTCAGATGATACAGCAGCTCTTAGTGACCACAGGGTTTGGCACTTTTGAAAATCAGCTTACTTGTTAGAACACTAGATAAGGCAGTGAGGAGCCTAAATTGTACTGCATCTCAGTGGGATTTGGAAGAAGAATTTCAAAAGTGCCTAAATGATTTAGGAGCATAGGTCTTATTGTCCTAAATCATGATAGCACTTCTGAAAATCCCACTTTGGCATCTCTGAAAATCACAGCCCAGAGTCCTAATGTTAGGGTTCTATATTTTTATTTCTGTAGAAACAGATCGTGCAGTCCTCGGATTAGTAAAACTCCCACTGAAACCAATGGAAGTTTTACCTCAGTGAGGCATGCAAGCCGTAGAGCAACTTTCATGTGGGGGAAAAGCTCACTTTGGAGAATTTGTTGGGCTTGAGATTTTGCTATAGATACTAATCTGTACTAAAAACAAATGTATAAATCAGTTCTCATTAATGAAAAATTCAACAAAGATTTAATAATGGGGTGGAAATGGGGTAAGGAAGAACTATTCTCGCAATTGGCTTCAATGCCTCCAATACTATAGTTATTCTATGCACTCTTCTGGGCTTTCAGAAATTGCCTGTCTCTGTATTCATATCATGCTCATCACTGTGGTGTTTGTGTTCTAGACGCAAAAACACAGAACACGTCCTTAGTTATGTCTGGATGACTTTATGTGAAACCATTCTGCATTAATTCCACTCTTAGCTGAGATTCTATCCACAGAGATTTGACCTCTGTTCTGCTATATCTACAATATCTTATCTTCCGTGTGTTCATATAAACAATTGAAAATGGCGAATAAATTATTGAGGAGAGCAAAAATTGCATTTGAAGCATCTATAAGAATATATATATTCTTATATATCTATAAGAATATATATTGCAAACATTAACTCCAGGTGATTACCAATAGATTGTTGCATATTTGTAACCATTTATGGTCAAGAGTTTATACACAGATTAAATATAGCAAAAAATGATAAACTTTATTGCTTCAAATTTACAGAAGAAAGAAGATTGAGAAATCCATTATCATCCTGAACTCAGATCATTATGTCTGCATATTTGCAGTATGCATGGAGAACTACATGATGGTCATGCTAAACTGAGAGTCTAAGATCCATGGAGGTACAATGCATTGAATCAATAATAGAAGATGCAACTCAGTTTGTATAAAATGGTTAAAATATATTACTAAAATCAAACACAAAGGAAATATAATATTCCTGCACACACACTCATTGGAGTTAAAAGTTGGGGAACTGAGTCAGATGCATTTTTCCTATTGGTTTTACAGTTTCTGGGTCATGTGATTTTATGTCACCCTTCCCTGGATCTTCGCCAAAAAAGGGCTTTTTGTTGGTACAGGCTTGTGTGTTTTTACCTCAAAACTTCTAGCACAATGCTGCCTTTGTTCTGTCAGCAATAACATCATTTTCAGCAGATCAGCAGGTCTATGTAAAAGAATTGGCAAAACTACACTTAAGCCAGCAAGGCCTTGGCCTGAGTGTTACCTCATCTGTACTCTTTCACTATCCATAACTCAAAATCATTAAAATATAAGTAACAAAGCTTTTAATTTTACCATTTAGCAATCCTTCTGTATTTTTATAATTCAGTGTTATGAGTCAGTACATGTTATCCTCTTAGTCTATTTGGGAAGGCGAGTGTGGAGAGAACGCTGATTCTTTAATGTCAACATTTCTTATTCTTTTTAAACATGGGCTTTTCATTCAAAGCCCTTTTTTGGGGAGTGCGAGGACATTACAAAAACTTCATTAGCAATTTTCCTGTGAATGCATTTTGAGGGATGTCTTAATTTTAGGGCCACAATATTTAGTTGCTTTTAATGGTACCCAAACCCACTCATATACATGCAAACTGACTCATTATTATTATTATCGGGGTTATCTTGAACTCATGAGAAAAAGGGGCACATTCAGCCTTTATTATTTATTTGTATTGTGGTAACACCTAGGGGCCCCAATCATGGATCAATCATTGTGCTAGGTGCTATAGAAACCTAACAAAAAGATAGCTCTTGCACTGAAAAGTTTACAATCTAATTTCCACCTCAACCCTTTTTCTGAACCTTTTTTTTTTTTTTGGCTAAGGTTAAGGGACATAAATCTTGTGTGGGATCCACAAACAGCCTCTCTCTTCCTGTGCAGACCCTAAAAATATTGACATGATATATCTTCCCTACTCCACCACTATCTCAGGAGTAGTATGTGCCTATGCCTGACAGTATTTTGCCTGAACCCAATACCACCATGTTTGGTGTTGGCTCACTGTCAAGGCACCTCCAGATCCTTGTGAAAGCCATGCTGCCACCTCCAGAGAAATGGATTGTGGAGATGTCACGCTCATCCATCTGGGCCAAGTATCTCTTTTGAATCAGCCTCCTCCATTCCTCTCCCTCTGCAGCAGAAGCACTGGATGCCTGTATTTTAGGATATAAATAATTCAAGATCAGTTTGAAAGATGTTGCCTGATAGCTAGATTAAGTTTTTTACTTGAGCACCATGAAAAGAATTGGAGGCGTTAAGCTGTTTTGGGGACATCCACCTTAGGCAATCTTGATACCCCCAACTGACAAGAGGCAAGTTTTGTCTGCGATAATGCCTCTTTTTGTTTGTTTGCTAAATGTGCCAGAGTGTTAGTCCTGATGAGCAGGCCAGACACTTGGTTAGATTTCCTGGTGTGGAGGCTGCGAATTAGATTGCAAGCATTGATGAAATTCTCTCTAAACCACTGGGATTCCTTGACTTGAGTAATTCTAACCACCTAGGACAATGTTATATTGAAGAGTCAGTGGGAGGGGATATTTGTAAGTCTCTGAGGTGGCCGCCCCAGCTCCATGGGAAAGAATACAACAACCTATAATATCCATTTTCTAATAGGTCCCACTATTTTAACTTTCTTTTGTATTTTACCTTAAATATATATATTTAAGTCAGTACAAAATGTTAAAAAACTAGATAGAAAGACCTCTCTATCTTTGGTGATAATGGTAGAAGTCAGAAATGATGATATTCTCAGGGTTCAGTGACAGGGCCAAATCAAATGAAAGACACTGCACCATGCCTAAATCCAGGTTTAAATCTAAAGCCCTTAACAATTTCTGTGGTGTCCCAACCATTTTTCTGGGCCATGTCCCAGCCTGGAAAGTCAATTTAGAAAAGAGGAATAGATCTATGCAATGCCCTCCTCACCATTCCCAATCATCCAAATTACTGGAGATGTATCAAGTACCTATGAATAAGTAATGTGTCAGTGGAAGGTAATAGTGTTGGAATTGCCATTGACCGCAAAGGCTTTTTCACTGTGGTTGAGAGAGCAGTATTTAAACTTCTGAGGTATCGGGAGGTGAAAATGATATCTGGGTTACTATACTCAGAAGAGCTCCTATGTCTGTATATCTTTGGCCAGGGTCAATATCAAGGTCTCTACTATTTCTGGTAAATATTAGCACCTTCTCCCTGTTAGACTTTACTGTTGTCAAGTTCAATGGGATTTACGGTTTCTCAGAACCGCTGAGAATCAGACCCTTTATCTGGGGGTGCCTAAATGTGGATTTAAAACTCTAACTTTGTGCAATCAGGTTTGAAAATTTGGGGCTAGAATCTATGCAGAAAAAGCTCTAGAGAGACCCATGTGAAAGTTGGAAAGTATCTAGCAAAATAATGCCCTCACCCTTTATCAAGGACCTCTTACCTCATCCATAAAAAAGCAGCCTGGCCACTGGACAATATAGAAAAACAAGGCTAGGCTGGGGGGAGTATTCATGTTCAATGGCACATTCCCCTCCTCTACAGAAAGACTAAGACAAAATAGAAAACACTGAGAGTTAATACTTTCCTCTGCTGCATCACAAAGTAGAGGAGGAGCCCTGCAGCCAACAGCAATATGGCTACTGATGATGATATGGTTACAGAGAGTGACCGGTAGTGGAGTTAAGTGCAAGCCCTTACGTACATCTGGAGGGATCCAACGGGAGAGGTGGGTCTGGCTCCCCATGAATCCTTTGCCTCTGGTGCCTTTTCATCTCAACCTCTGGCCCCTTTGCATCTCCATTGTAACAATCTACATGGAATTTGGAGTAAGCACAGGTTGCTTGCAGGATGGAAGAGGTTGCGGGAGGCACCAAGAAGTCAGCTGGTATCTACACTGCTGGGATGTTAGCTGCAGTAGTAGTATCTCTGCAATTAGTTCTCTGAATAAAGAGCCAGTTTAGTTTTAGAAACATGGAAACCCATCTCTCATGTTACCCAGCATGTGGTACATGAAACACTCATGGTCCTGCAGACCAGAAGTGAGGAGTGTGCAGCCTGCATTGTCCGAATCATTGGCATTAATTTGCCTCGCTCCGTTGACCTTTGGCAGACAGATAATATATGGACCTTAGCCTCTGCTCCTGCAGAATCAGACAGTGAACTGCAAAAGTGGCAGATCTACTAATTATAGTCCACCAGAATGTAGCATTACCAATTCTTGCGATTATCAAGTCCTGCAACATTTGTTATTTTTCTGGCGTCATTTGAATACATGGAAATTTCAGCTTTAATTTAAGTATGGTTAGCCCTCTTGGTTGCAGAGTAAAGCTTGGAAATGAGAACTGAGTGCAGCCTAAAGTTTCTAAAACCAGAAGCCAAATAAAAGGAGCCCAACATTTATTATTTCTAAAATAATCTCATGATTTTCTAAACTGAGCTCATGATTTTGTGGCCCTGGATTTGGCAGTAATGACTCTGGGAGGGAAAGGAGTACATGCATGCACTGGAACAGAGAAACATGGAGACATCTCACCTCTTATCAGTTGTGTTTTCTTGCTCCATTTTGCCCTGTAGAAGAATTGAAAAAATATGCAGAGCTGTGGAACTTTGCAGATGCCTAAAAATAAGCCTTTATGGCTGTTGAAGGAGGCCTTCTTTATCCACAAAGGACCACTGTCAAAAGCTAGGCCATCTACTGGAGCTTCAACCATTGTAAGTCCCTCAGGATGAGATGCAGAACTGCTTGGATTTAAAGCAATCTGTTTTGCAGTGTGTTAATTCACTACATAAAAGGTTAGGAATTTTTTCAGACTGTTTGTACCATTGATTCAAATTTGGAGTTTTTGTCCCAGATACTACATCAGACAGAAGTGAGTATTATACTCTCTATACTCCAGCCAGTCATGGCATTTAAATAAGTACAGTCACGTTAATTACATCAGAATAACAAGAAGTTGGCAAAGGAAGTTAAGACAAACTAAATTAAGGCCACTTTAAAACTGAATAACAGCATCTGCACAGGGATTTAATTCCACTTAACTAATTCACTTCAAATTCACACCTTTAGTTAATTTAGATTAACTTTCCTAGAGGTCTCATTTTGACAAGCCCTAAATCTCTCCATGCCTTAGTTCCATATCTGTAAAATGGATTTGTTAGTATTTCCCTGCCTCACAGGATGTTGTGAAAATAAATATATGAACGGCTGTGAGGTACTCAGAGGAAATTGTGAGTTTATGTTTCTTAGGTACTTGAAGGTATTAGTTACCATTTGTCAAAATAATGTGGCATGAATACAGAAAAAAGATGAACTTTGATTTTTAAGAATAGATAATTCTATTTAATTCATGGAAATAATGAAAAATTCACTGTATATTTGTTTCCTATCCTCTGGTTGCACAGGCCTAATCCTCTTGGTTTTATATAGCGGAAGGTCAGCTTCCACCTATTCTTCTAATAACGTAAATTATTCAGCGCTGGTTTAAATATGCAGCCATGGGATTTGACTCAGTGATGTCTTATGGCTGTGAATTCCTCAAGGTGCCTGTTTGCTGTGTGAAAGAGCATTCAGTATATTTGGAACAATACTGCTAAACACTTCAGCAATTTTGACAGCTTTCCAAATATCACTTGCAGTTTTTGTCACAACAGAAGAGCAAAGTCTTTATCCATAAAATATGATTGATATATATTGAATGCAGCCATCCCCAAGTTCCAGCTCTCCTGACTCTGTCTAAGATGGCACATGTTTCAGTGTACCATCCATAACCTTATCTGATGATGAAATTTGTGCTTGTTTTCATTAGCCTGCTGCTGGAGTTGTACAGGTGATTACATAGGAAAGTCACTCAGACACACAGGAACCCTGAAACCATTTCATCTAGGTAGGTCAAAATTAGAATTGCACTTGTTCATTGAGACAGTTACATAGTTTTGCATAGTTTACAATAACAAATTAATCTGATAGCTGTCTTTCAGAATTGGCTTTAGTGCGTTCCAGTTAAATTACCTAGAGCTCTCACAATATATTGTGATGGTTTCTTTTTTCAAATTCAGAACTTCAGACTATTTCTCTTACTGTATTTATTTATAACAGTATATCAGATATTCCAGTTTTCAGCTGTAAGAAAACTAGTGTTTTGGTCCCAATCCTGCAATTCTTGCACAAATACCATTGACTCGGGTGTGCAAAGTATGAAAGATCAGCCTTTTTTTAGGCAAATAGTGTTATTGTCTTGAAAAAAATGTTTATTTATTTAGAATTAAATATTTTAGGAGAGAACAATCCCAGGGTATTCTCTTCATAAAAGGGTTTATAGTACATTAACCTACATTCATTTGGTAGCAGTTAAGTGCTGCACAAGCACAGGTAAAGTGCTATAGAAAGCAAAGCTTTGGGAAGATTTATATAGTAAAAATTGAGAATTTGTACTATGAATTTACTTTCTCCCAGTGGTAAAACTTGTGATCCATGGTTGTGATACCATATTGGCCATGTGACTCTTGTAATGCTGTCACAATACAAACTCAGAAATTGTGGTTTCTGTGCGTTTTCAGTAAGGTATGTTGAAAATATATTGACACTTCCCACTGCCTTCAAGTAACTCCAAACGGACCAATCTCCATGTCACACATCAGCACTTCACAGAATCAAGTACTAAATACTTGTGGATTATTTCTTTTTTTAAAAAAAAAAAAGTCATGTCAGGTATTAGAGTTTGTCTAAAATCCAAACTTAATCTTTAACCATCTAAATATTTTTTAAATTAATTGGCCTTTTAAACTGGACTATCTGTGGCAAAAAAAAACAACAAATATTTAGGCCAATCAGTTTAGAAACTGCTCAGCTATTCCATTTTCAAATTATGGCGTTATCTTGTATCTTGCATCAGTAAATCAATACGATCTTCTACTCAGTGTATTTTGGCTAAGATTTTTAAAAATGGGTGCCTAAACTTAGATTTCTAAGTATATGGACTGATCTTTAAAAAATGCTGAGCACTCAGCAGCTCCTATTGAACTGTTTGAATTTAGTGGCTGGAGACCAGGGAAAGAACAACCCACTGACATGGTTCACATGGGAGATCTATGAAATTTTAGTCAATATGTTACAACTGACTGCAGATACTGTGGGATCCTTTGATGTGGGCAGGGGTCTATCCAGTTTCAAGGCAGAGAAATGTAAATCCCTATATGCATGCACCCTTCTCAATGAAAGAATGCACAGAGAACCTCACTGAGTCTCTTGTTCCCTACACTGTGGAAGAAAATGAAGGTATCCATGTGAAGGTTTTGGAGAAGGTGCTTGCCCAGTGGCACACCACCAGAGCTGAGCATCTGCTCCACTGAAGCTTAGGAAGTGTCCAGAACATGTGACTGCTCTAGCTTCTAATGAGCTTCCTCCCATGCATGTTAGGAACTCTATGAAAGTAGAAGTAGGGCAGCCTGGCTGTCTGTAAGCATTAGGACTCCACAGCCAGGGACATGTCTCCTCTGCTTAGGGCCCAAGTTTTCCGGGAGCTCTGTCAGGCAGAATTTAGAAAACTCTGCTGTGCTGGCACCTACTCCAAGCCTCCTGCACGTTTCCGGCATGCAGCCCTCACCTTAAGGAGACTCTCGCCTCCCTCCTAGCTCCACCCACACGTCTCCTGGAAAAGGAGAGAAGATTAGCTCTATAAACCGGTCGGGCTGGGGCTCGTCCCCCTCAGGTGCGGTGGGGAGCCAGGGCGCCTCCTTACACGCAACAGTCTGCGACGATGGGCCGCCTCGGCAGGGTATAGGGACAGAGGGGCCCAGTAATAGAGGTGAGCCCAAGCCCAGCGTCTAAGCCCGGCCCTTGGTCAGGGCGGGGCAGCAAATAGTTCAGGCTCAGCTCTTGCACTCAGGGGCTGAGTAAACAGTCTATGAGCCCAAGCCCTTGGTCAGGGTGGGGCAGCAAATAGTTCAGGCTCAGCTCTGCACTCAGGGGCTGAGCAAACACAGTACAAACAGTGAGTCTATACCGAAGGCCTCCAAAGGCCCAGGAGAGTGGGAATCTGCCACTCTTGGATGGGTGGCAGGGGGGACGCAGGCCCTCCCACTCCACTGCATCCCAGCCCGGGGCCCTAGCAGCGACAAGGGTTTGCTGCAGTCAGTGGGGAATCCTGGCTGCAACACACTGACATGGGTTCACAGTCCCCAGGAGCCAGACTGGGGTCGGCTACCCCCGGGATACTTCCAGTTCCCCCCTCTCCCTGTACCTGGCCTCCGCTGGCGTAGTTCGGGGGGTCCCAGACCATGGGTTCCTCTGGATACTGGGAGGCAGGACACTCCGACGGCTCCTCCGGATAGCGAGCGCAGGGCAGGTCAGGTTGGGGGTCCTCCGGATACCGGGCACGAGGCAGGTCCGGCCAGCGCTCCTCCGGATACCGGGCACGGGGCAGGTTGGGCCCAGGGGGAGCTTGGGCCTCAGCGTCTGTCCTCTTCAGCGGCCAGCTCGCAACTGAGCTCTGGTGCCGGGCTTTTATACTTTCTGTCCCTCCCCTTGACTTCCGGGAGGTGGGGACAGGTGGCGTTGGCTCCGCCCACGGAGGTGCCTGCTCTGGCTCGTCCCCCTCAGGTGCGGTGGGGAGCCAGGGCGCCTCCTTACAAGCTCTAACTTGTAGTAGTAGGCTGGTAGATGGAGCAAAATCCTTTCTAAGTTGTGCTAGAGCCCCTGAGAAAGGGGAGGGAGGCAGGGTGGTAGCAGCAGGTCAAACTTAAATCTACTTATTGACATTTGGTGGGAATAAAGCTAAGCCACTTAGGCTCTTTTGAATTTTTTTACACTGTTTGAGTGTCAGAGTCAGGGATGGGGAGTTCTTTATTGTACGGGAACTCGCTATGTAATTTCAAGGTCTTGCCTCACAATCTGTGACTTATGCTTTGTAGTGCCTTTGGCCTTGCTAACAAGGCAAATCGGCCCGAATTCCAAAGCACTTGACCAAGGGCTTGTCTACACAGAGAAACTGCCTAGCATAGCTATACTGATATCATTATACCACTGTCATTTAGCCTGTGGGATTTAGTGTGTCCCTTTTCGGTTGAGCTTAAACCACTTCCCAAAAGGCCTAGGCTATACTGAAAAAAGGCATGCTACTAAACCCCACAAGTGTGTGTCCACATAGTGAATTATACCGTTATAGCTATGCCAGTCTTCTTCCCTGTGTAGACAAGCCCTAAGTAATGCTGCAGCTGATTGGAGCTCTGCTTTCTTCTGAGTATCCTGCAGCTCCCACTGACTTCAGTGGGTGTTATGGCTGCTCAGCATTTTTGAAACTCAAGCTCCTCTTGCAGTATGAGATGTCTAAACTATGTTACTTGTTATCCTCTTCTCATTGAAGAATAGATTCTTTCAGTATATGTATATGAGTGATTTAAGTATTCTGTCAATAGAAATACTGACAGAAAACATATTGCACATAATGAAATCAGGGAAAAGATGCCTGCCACAGCAATATGTTTGAACACAATACTCCAGTCATTAAGACAATGTGCTGCAATGTAATGCAGATGGCTCTAAATGATATGTGCAGGATAACATTGATTTACTGTAAAAAGTACATTGCTTTATTATAAGATACTAACAAAAAAAATTTAACAGTGAACTAAAGGTCAAGTCTATGCTGAACTCCACTTATGTACCCTCAATTTGTTCACACTGGTTTTAATATTGGGATCACAATATGCCCTGTATAAGAAAATATCTTTAAACATGTAGTCAAAACAAATTTTAAACTATTATATTTTTAGATCAAATTGTTTAATCTTCCCAGGACTCCAGATGGCACTATCAAGTCTTCTCTATGAAAGACTGAGGAAGTTACTGTATATTGCTACTAGTTTTCTGTAGTTCTTAAAATCTTCTTTAATGCTGTTGGAGGAGCAAAGACTTTCCTGACAGGAATAAGATAAATGTGAAGAAAAAGAGCAGAAATAAAAGTGAAGAGTTCAGAAAGTTCAGATTAATTCTCTAGTTGAGGCTTTCACAGACGGCTCTTACTATCAGTCACATTTATAAGAACTGCATTCAGTTGTCATTGACTTGTCATTGATTTCTTACTGATTTTTTCTTCATTAATTTTACAGCCTTGAATTTTCTTTTCCATTGTCCAGAGACTCACTCTGTAAATAAGAGTTCCTAACCTCCTATTAAAACTAGTTATCCTCTTAACAGTGTAGTACCAATTATTTGATGAAAAATATTTAACAAATCACAATTAGTTGTAGGTGCAAACTGGGCAGTTTTAAAAATCATACATTTTAAGTCTTAGATTTTTTTGTATATTGTTCATCATTAAATTCAAATGTTTTATCTGAAAATTATCAGCTGTATCTAACTAATCTGTTTATCTCTGTTTATATTATAAGACACTGCTTCAATGACCCTTAACTTGGAAAGAGAACAGGCACTCATAAAAATGATTACATAGTATGTGGACTGTGACTTGATACAAGAAGCAATAAGAAAAGTCCTGCTAGAGCTTTGCAATGTATGTTTTAATTAAAAATATTGTAATGTTTTGAAACATTTTAGGGAGAATAATGTTAAGTTTATTCTTGGGAAAGCATGGAGAATACAGCAACACAATAATACATTGTTGAAAGAGGACTTCTGACAAGCTAGAAAGGGTGCCCTTAAAGGCTGGATTGTCCAAGTGGCATGTGCTCTGCAATGCGGGCGAGATGCACTGCCTGAGGAGTCTATGGGAAGAGGAGGGAGGATAAAAATTAGTTGGCAATCAGACTGTGCTCCAATAGCGAGTAAGGCTATGGATGTCTAATCTGACGACAAGCTACTGGAACAAATTTTTCACTTGGAAGGAAGAGTGGGTGGCCTGGAGCATTACACACACACGTGTACATGCACAGACAAACACACACTGCAAAGCTAAAGTGACAGTTGGGAAAGTTTTAAGGATTCTCACTAGGTTAACAGGAAGATTCAGGTGAGATGCGGGAGAACTAGGATGGAAAGGATGCTAGAAGGTGCAAACAACATGAGGACATAACTCTAATTTAAACAAGGCTGCTAGACCAAAAGTTCCTCAGATTCATATCTAAGACTTGTTATTATAGAAAGATTCCCCACTAAACCACAGTTAATAAGTCTACTTTATTAAACAAGTGTAGTATTATTGGCTTAGGGTAATAGATTTGAGAAGTAAAAATCAATTTCTTCTAAGTACCAATGTGCTATTTTCTTCAAAGCAGCCTCCCCACATAGAAAAATCAACTCATAAGAAAAAACACTGTGGAGGAGGGAGCATAGCATATGGTTTTTCCAAGAAGACACCAAGGCCTTTTTTTATATATAAGGTACGTAGGTAACAATGGAGTTTTATTTATCTTTGGCACTTACATGACCCTTGCTGCCATGGTATCTGAGCATTTCACAATGCATTTGACCTCACCTCACCCCTGTGTGGTAGAGAAGTGCTATTATCCCCATTTTACAGAGAGGGAGCTGTGACATACCAGGGTACAATCCAGACTAATAAGTAGCTGTGTTGTTGCAGCCCTGTAACCCGGGGTGCCCTTCACAATGCCTTGCTGCTCATAAACAGCCTCCAGCATGTAAATTATTCCCAGCTATGTCTCTATGTGTGCTGCAGCCAGCCAGCCATACCTTAGCTCTTACTAGCTATAACATTTACCACAGGGGGCCACAACACGCACCCAGTCCTCAGATTTTCACCCAGGAATGTATGTCCTGTACTGCCCCGCAGTCTCCTGGACAGTACAAGTATATTGTGTCTGTTATTCCTTTATGGGAATAATACACACACAACTTGTTGCCTCAGTTGGAGTTGCCCAGACATTTCAACTTGAACACCTTTAATTAGATAAAACAATAAAACAGGTTTATCAACTACAAAGAGAGGTACTACAAAGTGAGTACAAGTGAGGGGGCATAAAAGTCAGAAATGGTTACTGGAAAAATAAAGATAAAATGGTTACTACAGTCTAACTTAACAAATTGTATCAGATTCAAGCAAAGTTTCTCACCACGTGATTTTGGCAGTCTTGCTGACCAAACTCTTTAGATCAAGACCCCTTCCCCCAGAACCACTGAATGGTTCCTTTGTCTCTTCAGGTGCAGTGAATGCGATCGGCAGGGAGAGGATGGGAGGATCCTTTGGGTGTGTTTGTCCCTCCTTTTTGTAGTTTCAGTCCCCCTCTTGAAAAACATTTCCAGCTGAGAACCAGGAGCCAAAGAGTTTATGTGGAAGGATATTCCCTGCTGGTTCTTTCACGTTTGAACTTTCTTTGTCTTCCCTTCCTGCTTGATGTCTCTGTTTTCTGCTTAAATGCAAATTATGCAGAGCACACATTCCTTTGTTTAGATACTCGTGTTTGCCAACTTCTGCCTGGGTAGGGCTGTGGAATTTGGGATGTGTTAATAACACCATACAGGGGAATTTTATAACTTCACATACAATGCTGCAACACACTTAATCAGGACGATACTGACCGGCAAATTATGAGTTTTCAAATAGTACCTTACCTTATAGAAAGATTATTACAGTAGGGTGTCATATGTGAACACAGGGGTATAGTTTGTCACAGGAACTTAGACACCAAAGGCCAGGTTTTTAAAGATATTTGAATGCATAACTCTCATTACAAAATCTGGCCCAGCAAGAGCAAATGCATCCAAGGACACACTGGAAATTTGCTGTGGAGCAAGGAATTGAACTCTGCTTTCTGAAGTCTCAGATTAACGCTCTAATCAGTGGACTATTCTTCTTTCCTGTAGGTCAGCATCTGGCCTGAAACCTGGGTCTTTGGATCACTAACCCAGACCTCTACTACTTGAGCAGCAGGAATAATTTAATATTGCACAGCTGGCTAGCTCTTGTAGATAGATGGACAGATTAGATTCCTCCTCTTTAGTCAGTTCTATTAGAACATCTTGGAGAATTGTTGGGAGTTATAATCAAAGTAAATTTCATCTCTGAAGTGTGAGCAGTTTATATTCCAAAATTATTTAGTCTGGGAAAAATGCAAGCCAAGTAAAGCTAGCAGGCTTACTTTATACACGTAACAATTCATTTATTGAGTGAACCCTGAATCAGCAAGTTTGCTTCAAACAAAACTTGTAACAGGAAGACTTGGATAGAGGGCAAAATCTTCATGGTCCTAATTAGGTACATTGTCACAAAATCTGACGCCTTGTTTACTATTCCATTATCTCATAGACGTTCAGAGTCCTAAAGAAACTAATTTAAAGAGAGACCTGCAATATAGACAAGCTACTGCAAATCAAAAACTAGTCATCCAAGATGGAAACAAAAGAGAACTCCAATTTACCTGATAAATCTCTAGTAGAATGTAGTGTTATAATTAATGAACATTAATGAACAGAAAAGCAGAACCACATCAAAATCCTATGGTTCATTAAAGCAAAAACTGACTAGAATTGCAAGAAAACAACTTTGAGGATAATTGTATATTGTGATTAGGTCTTTACTGAAGGAGAATGTGAGTTTAAGTCTCATTAAATATGATTTAAAAGTAAAGGAGTCAGTCAACAGTAGGCTGTAGTAAATGGTAATAGAAGTTTCTGAGTTGAGCTTTCCTGAAAGCGCATGTGTATTTTGCCCCCTAAAATACCACCTCCTATTTATATAGCCCTTTTCATCATTAGATCACAAAGCTCTTTACAAAGAGGTCAGTATCATTATCCCCATTTTATAGATGGGAAAACTGAGGCACAGCGAGCCAAAGAGACTTGTCCAAGGTCTTACAGCAGGAGTTAGGAATAGAATGCTGGTCTCTTGAGTCTCACTTCAGTGCTCTGTCCATAGAGCTGCTGATAGGGAGTAAGGTGATTAGACCCTTAGTCATCAAAGCATTTAAGCACATATTTAAATTATCCCTGTATGTTTAAGTGTTTCAGTGAATCAAGAGCTTTTTGTGCAGGAATGGGTGGTGTTGAGCAATGATACCCCATCTATAATGCTTAGAAGAAATACAAACACAATTTGCAAGTGAACAAGCATCCCCCCCTCCTTAATGATCTTCAAGTAACTATATATCCACAACAGGAAATTTCTTACAGATCTTTTTAAAATGCCCCTGACTTAATTTCAAAACCTTCTTCCTTCAAAGAAGGCAAAGAGCACATTAATACTTACAGTATGAGCATGCTGTGTTTGGAGTCATAAAGTGTGTCTGTTTCTGATTAATCTAATTTTGAAGCGGAACTTGAAAGATTTCTCACCTGAAAAGTTACTACATCTTCCTCTTCCCCCCACCCAAGATATCTTGATGACTTCAATGACTGAAAAAGTGCTTGTGGGGTAAAACTGAGCATGCAAAGTGACAGCTGAAAAGGTATCCATTGAGACATTTATATTGGAAATGGGACTCAAGAATGGCCACCTTAAGAACTGCAACTTAGACACTGAATTGTAAAATTAAATAGGTCCCAGGCATAATTCATGGTTGAGTCAGCTTCTCTGTTCAGCTGCCCTTGTCATAAGGTGGACTGACCTTTGGTTCTTTGTCCCTGTTCTTCATTTCCACTCATTTCAGAGGTATTCCGTGAGTGGTAGTTTCCACTATACATGGGAACTGAAGGCCTGATAGGAAAAGTCATAAAGGCAGACTTCTTTTTGTTCATGCAGCGCAAGTAAGATCAGTGATGTGTCTGACTGCTGAGGTGAGCCAGGCAGAGAGCTCTGGGTTTTTCCCATTAAAATTGGCTTTAGGAGGAACCCTGTGAAAGGGGCCTGAGTGTACAAGGATCTATACCAGGTCCGTAAATGTGTTGGTGCAACTCCCTAGTGTAAGCATGACAGACACTAATGCTGTGTGATTTGTACCAGCACTTTAAGGTGGGCTGAAACTCTGTTGGGAGCATTCAGATCACACTCCAAGGGCTTGTGCAGAAAACTAGAGAATGACCCCACCTGTCCCTCACTTTATTAAGTTCCTCCAACAAAATATCTTGATCCTCTCTGTTAATGGAGGACCACAGATTATGTCAGTTCAACTCAGCTCTGCAAATGTTGCATCCCTGGTGGCTAAAATCCTAGTGTATTCAAGATCTGAAAGGCTAGCA
Organism: Chelonoidis abingdonii; assembly: GCF_003597395.2. NCBI lineage: Eukaryota > Metazoa > Chordata > Testudines > Testudinidae > Chelonoidis > Chelonoidis abingdonii. The sequence continues at coordinate 71,416,235 of NC_133776.1, forward strand.
CCAGAAGGGTTTCCTGGCAGCTCTGGGAGAAAGAAAAGCAGGAAAGTTTGGGATTGGACCAGATGACTGCTTCATTGTTTAAGGCTCCAGGGCTCTAGCCCACAGAAGAGTGAAGCTATGATCTCCTGTATGGCTCTTGGGAGCCACTAGTGAGCATTGCTGTCATACCCTGAAAGAAAGGAAATTTCTCAGTGATTCGCCACTCTTTTTCTTTTTGTCAAGCTTCGTGTTTTGTTGGGTAACGTGTGCGCATGTGCTCTCCTCCTTCTACCAGCTGAGCAAATCAAAGTTTTTAAATGTATTTTTTCCCTTGAGCAATAAAAACTGCAAACTTATTCAACAGAAAATGCTTAATCACTTCTGAGTAAACTTACTAGTTTTATAAGTCATTCCTCCATGTCTCCTGCCCCTCAGATGCCAGCATGAGCTCTCTAATCTCCGCCTTTCCCAGTGTGAGTGCTGCATGATGATCATGTAGATAAGATTCAGCTGGTTAAAATGTATTGCGGCAAGTGAAATGTATACTTTAACCTTTAGCTCCATCTCTCCGCTCCAGTGCACAAATGTTGTTTTCATAATAGCCGTTTGGCAGGCTAAAACTGTTTTTTGCTTCTGGCAAAACCTCTCTGAACTGCACCTCTTCAGAAAACTGGCAAAAAGTCCAAATGAGATGGTCTTGCTTTGCATGCTAAACAGGGAGAACAAAAGAAAGGGCTCAGGTTCACCAGGACCCATCACTCTGCACTCAGGAAATGGATTATGTGCTTGGGAGCTGCTCACACTGCTCATTTTAAATATTATTTTGTATGAACTTAGCTCCTTCTTTGGCTGGCAAATCGCCTATGAATGGATCCTGATCATCTCTGTATGTATCTGTTATGCACAAGATTTCTCAGAAGTTTAGAAAATAATTCTGAGACTGATTACAGACTACCTTATTTGTGTTGAATGTTTGGTGGTGCTGCTTCGGCTCCCTGACTGGATGACTCAAACCTTTTAATCGGGGGAATACCAAACAGTGACCAGTGCCCTACAGGTGCAACATTTCACACTAATAAGCATTCTGGGCTGACATCTGAAACTTTCACTGTTTGTAAACATTCTTACAGATATTTGGTAGTGGCTGTTATGCTTGTATCACATCAGTACTTAGAGAGCACAAACACAAAGTAATAGACAACCCCTACCCCCAAAAGCTTAGAATTGAAACAGATGAGACAGTCCAGAGGTGTGAGGGGAAATGGAGGCACAGAAGTACCTTTTGCCCAAGGTCACACAGCTGTTCAGCTAAAGAGATGGGAATACAACCCAGTCTATTTCTCTGTTTGTTGGACTTTGCTGCCTCTGTTCATTTGCGGTTCACTAAATTGGTTGCTTTTATTCATGAAAATTGTTTTTCTATTTGACCAGCAACTGTAAAATATGACCACTTGCTCTTAGCAGGCCTATGAAGTAATGAGCAGGGAGTGCCAAGTAGTCTTTTTTTCTTGGTAAGCATCATGGGGAGAGTTACTGGGTAATTACTTTAACCATAGTTTAGGAGACAGAATTCCCATACTTTAATCATATGATCTTGTTTATGTTCCAAGATATGTTGCCATTGGTGTACAAGTAGTTGTCTATTTTTTAACCCTGTAAAATGGATTCTGTCACTTCCCCCAGAAAAAAAAGAGAGTTAGAAGCCTCTGACAAGAAAAAAATACCTCTTAAGTATTTCAGTGTAATCTCTAATAGTACGCCCCTCACTCCTGAAAAAATGTAAAGTTTCCTGCTAACACGCAAACCCATTGCAAAATGTTCACATTTCAGTCTGGAGTGGTTGGTTATGCTTGGTTACAAAGGCCCGGTGATATTAGTTCTAGTCCTCCTGATTGATTGAGTCCTACTGTATGCAGATAGGAGGGTTAAAAGAAGCCATTTTGATTCTTGTTCTCTCAGAGAGTGACCGTATTTCTACATGCTTGGTTGAGGTGATCATTATTTTTTTTAAAAGATCAGCCGTGGTGAGGAAGAGGTTCTGGGCTGTTTCCTGTGGAAGTTGGTTGGGGTGAACAAGGCCGGGGGGAGGTTACCTGAGTAGTTCCCAGCTGCAAAACCATTTGAGATTTTAGGCAGAGAACAAAGGTGAGAGTATTTTATATCTACCAAATGATGCTTGGGTGGGGGGAAAGCAGGAACTTGAGCTGAGCTCAGCTGCCCAAAACAAATTGATGCAGACCTCTTGCAGTATACTCTTCTTCATGTTTTTAAAGCCTTTCACACAGCTTTAGTTGCAGCTAATATCTGTAAAAGTTGAAGTAATATACTGTAGCTTGATATAGTTGGCAATCTATAGTAAGCTGTGTTGTATTTAACCTACTGGATCAAATTCATCCCTGATGTAACGTCACTAAGGATAGCTACCTTCAGGGTGTCATGGGCTACTATGGATACTGTTAGTTTACGGCTGTACTTTCTGTATTATTACGTTTAGTGTAATATCAAGAACAGCAGCTCATATTAAGCAATCAGTCATAACTGGACACTACAGCCAGTAAAAACTTTCTGAACAGAAAGCTCTCTTACTGAAAATACAATTTTGATCTAACTAAAAACTTTTCTGAGGAAAATGTCAAATCTGATGAGAAAAAAAATTCCTATGGGAAATGTCCAAATGAAAATGTTCCTTTTGACACGTCATTAAGTTGAGATGAAATACAAACTTTCAGATCGTTCTGACTTATAAGCCAAAAAGCCAAGATAAATTGACACATTTAAAGAAATGAAGTAACATGACATTTATGTCAATTAGGAACGACAATTCGTTTTCATTTTGACCTAATGTTGCTTTGTTTCAGACTGAAAAACCAAAACAAAATTGTTGAAACAAAAATTGTCTTGTCTTGTTTCAGAATGTTGAATTGAATGACATTTTTTATGTTGAAGCATTTCAAAATTTCCCATGGGAAAACCAATTTTTTTTCCAGTCAGAAAAATATAAACAAGAACGGTGTTCAAGATTTTCATGAAGGAAAAAAACTGGATTTCTGTCCAGCCCGCTGGGATATCATTCAACAAAACCAGGGAGGCTCTGACAAGACTAAAGAAATACAAGGCAGCTTGCAGGAACTTTGTAGGGGGCATTGACACCTTTCTGGCATCACCCCTACACAAACCTAGTGTCCCATATGGCAATGAAAAGAGGTATTAGAATCCACGTATGGGAGGAGTATGCTGGACAGCCACAAATCAGTTTCATGTTCACTGCCAAATATGGCCTTAATGCCCAGGATGCCTGTATATAACTCCACAAGCACAGATCTGAAACTAGGCGCTGCAACAGGGTTAGGATTTGGCCTGATGAAATGAGAGAAACAGTAGAAATTGTAGCAAAATTCTCTCAAAGAAGATTTTGTCCATAATTCACTATTTGGTGTCAGCAACTCTTCAAGAAACATTTCAGATAACAATTCTTTCCTTTGTGCCTGGAAGCTGCATGTTTCCACTCTCTGATGTAGGGTCACATCATGGTGTGAAGATGATCTGCATAGAGTTTAGGCTTAGGCAAGCAGGAAATACAAGTCCTCCTTTAAATGTTGTGTTTGCACTGTCCTAAACTTGTAGCTCAGTTCAGGGCCACTTTTCATGGCTGTGCTAGAACAGCCTGAAGGGTGCTCTAATTTATGCTCTGCTGCATTGGCAATCAGAAATTGTAAACACAGTTGAAGATTAAGGTGATGAAGGGACAGTCCAGCTCATCCCTTTTCCCTGCTGTGCTGGCACTGGGATGAGGAGTGGTGCAACAGTGCTCACCTGTGGTCTACACCTTAGCCAGTTACATTCATTTTAGGCCAAAATATTATGGTAGTGTGGTGCAGAGCACTCTCACTGTTGCCAATTCTTGAAATTTAAGTTTGAGTCTCCTGATATGGGGGAGGTTACTTAAGTTCCAGCTCCTGGAGTCATGTTACTATGTAGACTCTCAACATTTCATTTTAAATTAAGTTTGAGCTCACTATTGTGGGGAGAAGAGCTAGAAAATATGAACCCTCAAGCCTCAGAAACCAGAAGGCAACTCCCCATGCCCATCTCCAATTTTGTAAATTATTTTAAAGCCCATCACATGATTTTGGGGGGTCGGGTTCATGATTTTTAAGCACTTGGAGTTTGCAATACTGTTCTCTGCACCAGGGAATCAGATCTCTAGTATGCCTAATGCCAGAGACAGTTTGAAAAGGAAATTAGACATAAAGCAGTAAAATACATGGTTTGCAAAAGGTGTAGATGTGCGATCTGTACATTTACAACAGACATAACCAAAACTAACTACACTAGATTTTTTTTTCAGTTGTTCTGTTCTCTTTAGCTTGCTATTCTGTCAGGGAGAGAATGAACAAGAACATGTTTACTTCCTTTCATGCTGGAATGAAAGTTTTAATTTTGATTTATGCTGAGCTTCTCAAAGATGCAATTTTTATGCAAACAAGTCTGAGGCACTGGAAGACGTTTCTCAGCCTGCTTCACTTTTGATTCTTTATTACAAACCGTGCGCCATTGTCTCCAGGCTCTTTTTGGAAGGATCTTCAGCAATTGGATGATTTTCTAAGATGCTCATTGTGTGTTTAGTGTTGAATAACCTCACAGCCAGGAAATTTTTATTGCATGCTATCCTTTCTTTTTAACAATAAAGATGTGGTAGATCATCTTGGCTTTGCAGTATTTAACTTGTCAAGTTTGGTTGTTGTCTTAAGCCTTGTCTACACAGTGACTCTAGCCACTCTTGTAGCTGAACTGGTACAAACCTCTGATTAGAGTTGATTTGGACCACTGCAATTTAATCTGGTCTCATGTCAAAGTAAATTGCACCAATGCAAATTGCACTGTAGCAGAACACTTCATATCTACATTAGGGGTTTGCAGTGATGCAGCTGCCTCGGTAGACAAGCCCTTAGTCATTTGACAGTGTTGTTTTAGGGACAGATTTTCAGCCACAAGCAAACAAATTTATATTCATAAATGTGTGTACAATTGTACATGCACACATGAATATTTGCAAGTGGGGCACAAATTCCAGTTTTACACATGTAAACAGTTGGAAATGGAAAATTAACGGCTCAGTTTAGGAACACTAAAAAGCATCGTCCTCTTCAGTACAATTAAGTGGAGTACTGAAACATTACAGAAAATATCTGAAATATAGTTTCAATATTAGTCACAGCCCAAGCAATAAATTCTTTTTAAAAGGAATTTGTCAGAAAAAAAATCTGCACTAATATTTGTAATAACTTCCTAAGAAGTATTACAGGTTTTCCATTCCTCCTTTATTGTTTATCTCTAGAAACAATGTCATGATCACTTTATGGCCTTCTTGGGTCAGAAGGCATTCTGTAGCACGGGATCCCTCCTACAAACAGCCTACCCCCATTTCCTGCCACAAGCTGAGGAAAGTCCCTGAGGTAGCCTGGCCTTTGCCATTGAGAGCATTGATAGTGAGAACTGTGAAGCAGATGCACAATTGAATAGTGAGACCGCACACAGTTTCAGTCTGAGGTGACGTCCCAATGAGGAAATGAGCCAACACTCTGTATTGGGCCAGAAGAAGCTTATGTCCTTAGGGTTAGATCTAGGCAGAAGGCCTTGCATGAGGGACAAAGCAGGAATATTGTGGCTAGGTCTGCTTTTCAGAGAAAGGGAAAAGACTCCCTATTAATGAAAAGATGGAAATGTTTGGGTGTCTAGATGTAGAGAAGAGTCCAAAAGGAATCCGGGACTATGCCTACCCTACAAGCTAGGGCCATGATTCTGCTGTTCATGTTCACATACTTGCACTGCCGCTCGTCGAGCTGTCATGAGTATCACTGCCAGTGTAGCCATAGTAGCACTGTTAGAGGGAGCAGAGGCATGCCTGGGCCGTGGCAAGTACAAACCGGTGGGTATGCACTCTGCACAACTCAGTCCTGCCTCTTCTGCCACTACCCATGCTACCGCAGCTACACTGCAATTGATACTCGTAATAGCTCAGTGTGAGCTAGCACAAATGTGTATGTGTGAGCAGTAGACTTACAGCCCTAGACTGTAGTGTAGAGAGAGCCTGAGACTGCAGCCCTCTTGGAAATGGAAGGCACATGCCTCCAAAAGAAGGAAATTTGCTTTCTACCTGATCAAAGCATTTCCCTCTTTCAACTAGGCTTAAGCCAACTTCTTTCACCCAGGAGGTTATTTCTCTCAGATATTCAGGCAGCTGGGTGGTGATTTGTTTCCTCCTGATGCATGAGGTGTATAGTTAGGTGTCATTAGCATTTCAGTCTGGAACCTCTTCTATTGCCCACTAGTGGTTTGACAGACATCGACTAGGATAGTGTCAATTCTTATGGGACCTGGCATATGAAAACACTCAGGTACCAAAGAGTAGCTGCCCATCTCAAACCTCTGGAAAAAGAAACAAGTGAAGTCAGGCTAATGTCAGCCTCGTGATTCACTGTGTGTGTGTGCGCGCGCGCAGCTGGGCCAGCTATACCTTATGATTCACTACATTGATATTAGGACAGTAAACCCCAACATTTTCCAATGCTAAATATCTGATGCAATATTACAGAGAACATGGCGCATAAATTTGATATGGATCTATTTATATGAAGGTGTTAGATGTCTCCTGGAATTTTCATATAAGAAGGGTTGTACCAAAATCAGCATGGAAACTGATCCTTGCCTATGGGCAACCGCTTGGTCTCATAGCCAATCAGAGTTACCTCTGTACACCTTCCAGGTCCACACTTTAGAAGTGTTACTAAACTAACAGTTGCTAAAACCCAGTTTTGAAAATAAAATCCCAGGAAAACATGTGCTTAAAGATCAGAATGTTTACTCAGAAGTTGCTTGTGCAGATATATTCTGCTGTTGAAGTGTACCGAAAATAAAATACATTGAAAAGGTTTATTTTTAAGACTCAGTATTAAGAGTGCATGCCCTGAAAGAAAGAGCTGGTTTATATTGTAGTAACTGTAAAAGCAACCAATATGATGAACGCAGTATAGACACAGGAGAAGAAGAGAGAGAGAGAAACTGATTTTCAGAAGTAAATATAAAATAAAACATTTTCAGGAACTAACACAAAAATACTCTGTTTTGACACGCAAAACAATTCAGGTCCCCCTTAAATTATAAACCAAATCTGCCACTTATTAATCTTTGATTGCTGTGAAACTGCACTAACTCATTTAGGGACTGATCCAAAGCCGATTGAAATCAATCGGAGTCTTCCAATTGACTTCAGTGGGTTTTGGATCCTGAAGGTCCATGAGCTAGGTTTTGGGTCCTAGCTCATGCAAATCTCACATCCCAGAGCAACAGAGATTCTGCATTAGTGCAAAAGATTTAAAAGGGGGGATTTATGCTTTGTTCAAAAATATATTAAAAACATCATACGGACAAAAAATGTGTCTGACCTTCAATTTGCACTGCAGGATGCTATCATCTCATTCGTTCCACACTCTGCCATTTTTGAAACAAGGGGTTGTTTTGTCAGACAATTCTCTCTGAAACTGCAACAAAGTTCTATCATGGGACTGAAAAGGCAAGTAATACTGCTGTTAAAAGCCAGTCTCACTGAAGAATAAATCCACTGACATTACTAAGGTTACCCTTCCAGTGTATTGCAATGTGTTTTACTAGATTTATGATGAATACATGTTGATGCAAAAATAGATTAGATTGGATAGAAGATGTGACAAACAGTGTAATATATTTTCTTTGACTCTGCTTTGAGCTGCTCTGTCTATGCTAAAGTGAGTGCTTGTATACACACAGTATATCACTTCCCTTCAGCAAAGATAATGATATATTTTTCCATACAATATTTAAAATTAAAATGGCTCTTATTTACATTTTAGGAAAACATTATAGAACAAGTTCAATGTATACATCATGCATATTAAATTAAAATGTATATCTGAAGGAAATTTGCATATAGTCAGGGCACAGAGAATTGTTTTTCTTGAACATGCTCCAGCTTTTTCAATATGGTTTTTGACACACAAGCAGATAAGATGTTTACCCCAGGGTCACAGCACATAATAGCTAATGGGAATTCTATTTTATGTCACTCTTTCATTACAACTAGGAAAGATATCCATTGTTCCATCTTGCATTTTTCTTCTTGGGATAACTCCATCTGAAGGAGAAATTCCCTGGTCACTGCTCTTCTGCCACAAAATACAAAGCTCATCTGAACCGATGCCCATTGAATTTAGGGGCAAGAATCCCATTGGCTGCCGTGGGCATTGGAACAGGTCCTAAGGGCTCAAACCTGCTCTCACTGAAGTCAGTGGGAGTGTTGCCTTTGATCACTGGGAGTAGGATCAAGGCCCTAAATAGAGCCTTGGGAAATATCACCCTCCATGACGGAGGCTGCAACTTCAAAGCACATGCAAGTGTGGGGAAAGCTGTTGAATTCCTCAGCTTGTTGGCCAGTTTTCAAGTAGCTGTTTGGTGTTTATACTTTACAGTTCAGAGACAATCCACTACTCCTATAGGTGGGCAGGGAGCTGTGAAGTGATGTGAAAGTTCACCGTAACTCACGTGATTAAATTGTAGGTCTAGTTATAGCTCCTTCATCCTTACTGACTAGTGGATCTGATCTGTGGTGAACAACCTTGTTTTCTTAGAAACACCTTAAGACTAGCATGGGAGCCACCTCCCACCATTTTCCTGATCGCTGTTCCCTTTCACCATGCCCTGACAGAGTTGCTAAGTTTCTATTTCTTGTGCATGCGTGGACAGTCTCTCTTTCTCAGATCAGTACCAGTCCTGGAGATGGGCTGCCAGCAGGGCATGGACTAATGCCAGGTCAGCCATCTCCCTTCTCCCTCTCCTTTTATTTTTTGCATGATCTGAGACTGTGGTAAACGTCTGTCTCAAATCTGGACTTAGCGTTCAAAATCTGAGTGTTTACTGTAAACCTCCCCCAAGCTTATACCCAGCTTGGATCTTATCTCGCTGCCACCAACCAGGATTTTTAGGGTCCCTGGTCCCCCCCGAGTCACCCCAAACCTTTCCTTGGGGGACCCCTCCAAGACCCAGACCCCTGGGTCTCCCCAGCTCTCCCCCCCCTTTTCCCTGGGTGAGCCTGGGCGATGCTATACTTAGCTCCTTGAATGCAAAACCAAGAGAGCTATTTACCTCCCTCGAGGCGATGCATTCAAAGCTAGTCACAGCTATCACATCAGGAGATTTACCCTCCCTTGTCTCGTAGCAGTAACTAGAGAAAAACCTCAAACACAAGAGAACAGAGTTGATTCTTTCTCTCTCCTTCCCCGTAACTTTTTCCCGCCCTGGGACAATAGGAAAGGAACCCACAGAGCATGGGCTTTCCCCTCCCCCCCAGCCTGTCACCGATATAACAGAACTCTGGGCACAGAAAGTCCTCTCCCCTCTGCCTCACTAGGAAAAGAAACTCCCACAAGTTTAAAAAAGAAACTTTATATAAAAAGAAAGAAAAATACAGAACAATAATACTGCATTAAGAGATCAATACAGGCTCTTGCTTATAAGAAAATATGAATAAACAGTCTGATTTAAAAGATAGCCCAATTAAACCAGTCCAGCAAATCAACACCCATGTAAATACAAATCAAAGCACATCACAGCCGATTACTTTGTTTCCTTTGTACTCACACCTGAGTAGAATATTTGAAAGAAGATGGAGTTAGAAGAAAAGCTTGTTTACTCACAGCCGAGGAAAACAAAAAGACCCCTGTTTCCCGTTCCCTCCCAGACTCTTAAAAAAAATCCAGGTCTCTGATTGGTCCTCTGGTCAGGTGTTTGGTTCCCCCTTTGTCACCCTTTACAGGTAAAAGAAAATTAACCCTTACCTATCTACTTATGACAGAGACATAGACACCTCTGTGGAGCATCAAATCCCCAAGTGCATGAGAACCCATTTGGGGCAGGCAGGCATTGGGTAACGTGAACAATTTTCACTAGTGGGGGAGCAAGGCTGAAGCTTGGGTGCTTGCAGATAGTAGCAAAGTAATCCTTCTTTAAGGAGGTAAACAAATACCAGAAAAGGAGCCCTGCAGAGATTGTTCAGGACAATATCAAGCTGCCAGTCAGTCAGGCCTGTGCCTAAGGCCACCTTGGCTTTGTTGCTGTCAGAGTCTATATGGTGCACTCTTCAGCCTGAAATTCTCATTACACTGTGATTGGCAAGTTTTCAAAATTTATGTTCTTTATTCTGCAAAGTGAAACCACATAAATGAGGTTAACAGCCTCTCCAGGAACTAGACATATTTACAATTCCTTATTTAAAACTGTAAAGTAAAACTTGCTTTATGTGAAGTAAATTGACAAAATAAACCACGCTACAGCAGGCATTTTTTGGCATGGCTGCAGATCTCTGGTTTTCATAAGCTAGAAATGAAATACTTGCTCGCATACCAACCTTTGACCACTAAGAAGGTCTCATGTGCGTCATGCCTGTACAGCATGCAATAATGAAACGCTGCACTCTGTTGAAAAAATTCCGAGGGTCTACGCTATCATGCTACAGCAGCACAGCTGCATAATTACTCCACCTCAACAAGAGGCAGAAGTTATGTTGGCAGGAGAGCATGTCCCACCAACATAGCATGGTGTGGCCATGCTCTAAATCAGGTCTGCACAATTTGTAAAGCCATATTACTCCAAAGAAAACAACTGAGGGCTGAACCCACCTGGCCCCGCCGACCCCCCCCCAGCACCCCGATACACAACAGCCCACCCAAGTGTCACCTAGCCCACCCTGAAATACTCCCCCCCGCCAGCACCGCCCACCACACGGAAACAAACCCTCCTTCCCCAGCACTGCCCCCCCCCACGGAAACAGCGGTATTGAACCTTGGTAATATGTTATAGCGGGCCCCTAAGGTAGTATAATATTAAGGTAAAAGAAAAACGGCTTTTTGCTAGAAGTAGAATAAGATCTTCCTTCCACTTTGTAATCAATTGTCCTGTTGAATGAATGAGGTGTGAATGAGGAAGGCGTGGAAGACAGGCACCTCCAGACAGCTGCAACCCTTGGAGAGGGGATGGGAGCCAGACCAGATCAGTAGAACAGGTCAGCCATGACTCCTCGCTCACCTCCTCAGCCCCTCACCCCTCTGGCTCGCCTCCTCACCCTCCCGCCACTGCCCACCCGCCTCTTCAGCCCCCCTCCCTCACCCACCGCTTGCCTACTCACCCCCCATGGGCCACACAGTGAGCCCACACGGGCCACATGTGGCCCCCAGGCCGCATGTTGTGCAGGCCTGCTCTAAGTCAATGTAACTTATGGCACTCGGGGGGTGCCTGTTCCTGAATAACGTAACTTACAGCAAGTTAAGCAGTAGTGTAGACAAGGCATTAGTGTTTGCCTGCCAGAGAAGGAATTGGATCAGTCTTGTATTCCTGGTAAACTGTCCACTACATAAAGAAGCACTTATACAGGGCCAAATTTTAAAACCCTCTGCATACCTTCGGAAGCCTCCAGAATTACTATGCAAGGATTGGAAAGGTGAATTCTTCAGTCTCCAACATACCATGCATCTGGATTTCACATGGGGACCTCTTTGCGAACTCAGGAGGGGGACTGTATGTGGGATGGAGAGTTTTAAGATATCACACTGCATGAGTTGATATGCTGGATTTTACAACCCTTAGAGGAAATTAAAATAGTGAGCTGTAACCAGGCTATGCTGTTACTCTGTGCCCTATATCTTGTTTGGGGGAACATTTGGTCTGCCCTCAACATCTGCATAGCTCCCTAGTAAACAGGCTAGAATTTCCCTCTTCTTATATGTTGGAAAATATGCTAAAGTAGTCATTATGTGGGAAGTGAATCCTGTGTTATGGCAGTGACTGAAGTGACTCCTAAGGGTGAATCCCATGGTGCATATTCTCAAGGGTCCAGACTTTGAAAGGGACTGTCCTGTACTGCTAACATATGTTCCTTGAAGCTTGTTCTACAAGTCTGAACCGTCAAATCTTCTCTGTAGTCACAGTGGTTTTTTGCCTTCCTCTGCAGCATTGGGGCATAAGTCACTTGAAGGTTTAATCTAGAGTAAATGGTGGATTCTCTGTAACTTGAACTCTTTAAGTCACGATTTGAGAACTTCAGTAACTCAGTCAGAGGTTAGGTGTTTGTTACAGAAGTGGGTGGGTGAAGTTCTGTGGCCTGCAATGTGCAGAAGGTCAAACTAAATGATCAAGATGGTCCCTTCTGACCTTAAAGTCTATGAGTTGTGCAAAACCACTTGCATCTCACTACAAGTCTGGTCCTATTGAAGGCTGAAGGTATGGCTACAGTGCATTATTTTCCAAATATCAAGAAATATTTTGCAGGTTTTCCTGCAAAAATATAGTGATAACCCACCCTTTAATTTTTTTCTGATAAAAGTATTTTTATGATGAGATAACAAAGAAAAGGAAGTATAATTTTTCTCATTTTGCCCTGGGAAACTGAAGCACAGAAATGTAAACTGACTATCCATAGTCACACAGCAGATCAAAGGCAAAGCCAGGGACAGATCCTAGGTCTCCTGACTCCCAGACCAGGACCCTTCTCACTGACCTATGCGGCTCCCTATAATCAACATTCATTACCTGTGCCAACTGACTTTCAAAAAATAGCTCTCATGAGTCAGGTCAGTCTGAATGTAGATGTTCACTTTAAGGATGTAGCTTGAGTCCAGAATAAATCCTCTTCTGGTTCTCTGAAGGAAACCCTGCACAATTCTGTACTGTTCTGTCTAGGTTCTCGTACCACATCCTGCACTATGATATCTGAGTGCCAAAGCAACATTCCAAACAGGATGCTACAGTATAGGGTACTCCCAGATCTATAAAAGGAAACTCCTTGAGACAAATAAGTGATAATGTGTAGGAAATGGCCAAGGAGGCAAGCTAGGATGCAGATGTTTTTATTACATTCCCAGCCCTAATTCTCTGCTGCCTTGCCCACTGTGTTGTCACTCACAGACATACCAACAACTACCAAATCAGAATTATTCACTCTCTCACAGCACGGTCATAGATTGACACCCATTTAATATGTCTTTTAAAGGGGCATGCCAATGGCGAATAAGAGTCTCTGCATCAACTGGCATAAAAGTCTATTGCACTGGCATAGTATCTGGCTGCCTGGCTTGAGGATGATGCCTGTCCCTTATGTCAATATTCTCAGTGTGTGACTCATGCTCCTTTAAGAGGCCATTGCATGATCATAAAGGTAAAAGAGTCAAGTAGCCTATTCTGGGGCTTCCTGCTCCTGGAAGGCATGTGAAATATTCACTCATCAGTATAAAACCCCACTCCCCTCTATGAAAAATGAGTGGTTAATATGACTGGGGATTTCTTTTGTTGCAGTGTGAATAGAATATTCAAAATATTCAATTTGAGTACAATTTGCACTAGTTGAGGTTCTTTGAATAATTCAGATGCATTCATTTACTTTTGATTAGTGGATCACATTCTGCAAAAAGTGAGTATTTATTTTATTTTATGATATGTAGCATTAATAATGTATTACTTTTCTCACAAGCAGCTTTTTAAAGAAAGCAAATACAAAAAATTTCAGGGAGACAAGGCTTGTGAATAGAGATTAAGGAACCATGGAGACACTTAAACTGTCATTTGAAGAGGTCTATTGTAACTGCTATTCCTCAGGGAAAAAAATATGCAAGCCTGATAATCATGAGAGAGTGAATACATTGGGTTAAACAGGTTATACAAAGTTAGACAGTTATAACAATGATTTCAGTACACATGAAAAACAAGTGGCAGAGGGGAGGTGGTTTTCCATAGGCTCTTTGTGACAAGTACTTGCTCAGCGGGTAACCTTTTATATTGTGCATGACGTAGTAGACTGAGCCTCTTTGGATTATCAAGTAATTAGTGAAAATAGTAATGGGTAAATAAAGAAATAAAGACAATTAGTAGGGCCACTGGAAATAGTCATCCTGGCAAGCGAGCTCTGCATCACAAATTAAGGGAGGTTGGGTATTTCTAATACATTCTGCAGAATTTTAAGCTGTTATTCAAAGAAGAAAGAAGTTTCTCTAGCCTCCGGTGGTGAAGATTATCCTTCTGAAGATTCTGCAGACATAGTAGAGCAATAGCTCTCAAGAGATGTGAACTGTACCATTCATCTCAGTTAGTCGTTAGCACTGTTAACTGTACAATTGTACTCAGTGGGCATCATAGTTGATATTTTCACTATTGGAATCATCCAGCTAATGGGCTTTATTCTGTGTGGTTGGATTTATTGGCAAGCATGTGCTAGAGCGATACAGTTAAGTTTTAAAGATACTGTGAGAGGCTGAGAGAATCTCTTTGAGATTCAATAAAAGCTTCTTTATTTAAAAGTGTCTTTAAACAAAAAGTGCAGCACAATACTAAAAACATTCTTTATACTGTTTGTGGGAGTTTTTAATCACAGAAGTTTATAACCCAGAGGTCCAGGCTAAAGCCTGGCCTTTACTGGCCCCTCCAACGGAGACAGTCGCCCACATGCAGCCCATCCCATTTATGAGCTGAATTTGCAACCATTCGCTTAAAGGATTGTAATTTTCTTTAAATCTCTTATTATCCTATTTCAATTCCCCCAAAATAATAATGCTTCCTTTAACTGATTATGAACAGACAGCCAGAAAAAGCGAGCCACCCAGCTTTTCAATTACATTTCTCAGGTTACCATAGGCTTTTAGGGTAAGATTTCGTGGATGCTGACCAGGAATAAATGTTCTAACCTCTGAGTTTCCCTCCATTTTAGGGCGCTCTAACTGCTCCAACACCCAGGGCAGACAACTGTGCTCCAGTTCACCCTGGGTAATCTAACTGGATACACAAACCACTGTACCATTACAGGAGGGAACCTTTCTGACTATTGGTGCATTGACCTATATCTGTCCTTTTCAATAGACTTTTCTCTGGGCTAACTCCTTTGGTACTAACTCAGAGGTCTCAGAAGACTGGGAGAAGGGCAAACATGGTATCTAGCTTTAAAATAAGGAAACAAAGAGAACCTGGAGAATTATAGACCACTCAGCCTAACTTAGATACCTGAAAAGATACTGGTAAGCACCTCGAGGATAGGATGAAAAGTAGCAGCCAACATGGATTTGTCAAGAACAAATCATATCAGACCAATCTAATTTTCTTCTTTAAGGAAGGAAGCAGTAGACATTATATCTTGAATTAAGTAAGGCTTTTGACACTGCCCCACATAACATTCTCATAAGCAAACTAGGGAAATGTGGTCTATATTAAATTACTATAAGATAACTGGTTGAAAAACAGTTCTCAAAGAGAGAGAATAATACAACTGTAGACATGTAGGGCTGGAAGGGAATTCAGAAGATCATAAAGTCCAGCCCCTAGCACTCAGGCAGGACTGAGTAAACCTAGACCATCTCTGACAAGTGTTTGTCTAAGCTGGTCTTAGTAACCTCCAATGACGGGGATTCCACAACCCCCTTTGTAGGCTTATTCCAGCGCTTAACTATCCTTATAGTTAGAAAGCTTTTTTCTAATATGTAATCTAAATCTCCCTTGTAGCAGATTAAGCTCATTTCTCAGCCTGCCCTCAATATATAGATCACCATCCTCTTTATAACAGCCCTTTGTCATAAATAGATAGCTAAGGGTTAATGTTTCTTTTACCTGTAAAGGGTTAACAAAGGGAACTAAACACCTGACCAGAGGACCAATCAGGAATCTGGATTTTTCAAAGTCAGGGAGGGAATTTTTGGGGTCTGAGTCTTTTTTCTGTCTCTCAGCTATGAGAAGGTTCTTTCTATCTTCTAATCTTCTTTTTCCAAATTGTAAGTACAGGTAGAAAAACAATATAGGCTTTTATGTTGTTTTGGTTGTATTTACATGTGTGTAGCTTGCTGGAATGTTTCAAATTGGATATCTTTGTGAATCAGACTGTTTATTCACATTTTTCTTATATGACACCCTTAACATATTTGAAGGCTGTTATTGGGTCCCCCCTCAGTCTTCTGTAGGATTGAGCTCTAGAACATGAAAATACAGACATCAAAAGGAAACTGATTAAAAGAAATAATATTTTTTGCTCCCTCTAATAATACAAGTTATCATAGTTTTCAAGTGAACTAAGCCAAAGGGAAGGAGTGGACAGTACATGAGTGGAAATAGCACTCAAAAGTCATATCAAAAGCAATAGCCACAAAACTGTCACTGTCAATTTGACTATGTGGTAGGCTCAGTGAAAACTGCAGCACGCAGTTGGCAAGAGAGGAACATTCCAACTGAGTTTAACACCATGAAAAGTAGTTATTGCTTACAACAAATCCTAAAGCAGGGAATTCTGTGTACACACTGAAGTTTGGTGATACTTATGGAAGTAATTGCACTTTAGTTACCGCAGCTGCCAAAACTAACTAAGGCTATTGCCAAAGATGTGCCTTTTTCATCAATATTATTTTCCATTTAACTTTATCTTGTGTGTATTATTATGGTAATGTTAGTAGCGTTGTAAAGATAGCTGTCCAAAGAAAGAATTCTGCTAGGGGTGTAAGTCCCTGTAGCACTTCCACAGCTAGCAGTGTTCCTTCTCTTTATTTGCAAATATCTCTGTTAGTTTGAAGTGTATATGACAGGAACTGCTGAATGTTGAATAGTTTGGAGAAGATGCAAGAAGTGTGACTCAGAGGCTAGAGCAAGACAAGGTTACGTTAGTCCAGATGAAACGGACTGTAACATGAACCAGGATTTGGGCAGTGAGGATTCAGTGAAGAAGATGGATTTAGAAATGTTGAAGGGAGGAGTGACAACAGTTGAGAAGACCTTGGATGTAAGGAAGAGGAGTAGCTGAAGATATCTCCAAGGTTTGAGTGATGGGGATCTTTACAGTAATCCTGGGCATAAAAAAGAGCCAAGAGGATTAAGGAGGACTGACCAGACATTCATGTTTGCCATAGTTAGTTTATGTAACAGAGTGGTTTTCTATGAGGCAATATTGAGGAGGAGTCTGGACAGACTGGACGCAATCAGTAGGAGAGGTGGATTTGAGAATCGCTATCTGTATATAAACTGTATTGCTCGCACTTTGTGAGGTGGCTGATGTGAAAGATGAAACATAAAGAGAAGACGCTATCAGGAAGATCACCCACCTTTCCAGTCCCTTTACACCTTGAAAATCCACATTTTTTCACTCCTACCACCCTTTATTGCCTATGTCTGAGCAAACTTCCTCCAAATAGCACTGGCTGAAGCTGTTTCCAGGATTTGTTGTGAGCACAGCTTGTTCAGACACAAGAGTGCCAAGTACTTTACAAGCAGGTTAACTATTTTAAAAATTAAGACTCCCTTCCCACTGTGTGATTCAATTTTAATGAAATATAGACTATTTGCCAACTTGTTTTTACACTATAGCAAACTGCTCCCAGCATCTCTCTCTCTTTTTTAATTTCTTCTACACAAGAAGAAATATATATTTTTTGGTTGGTTCCTTTGTTCTACAGGTGCACACTCCTAAGCACAGCTGGCTCCTATGCCCTTTCAGAAAGATTTTTCACAGAAAATAAAGCTAGTTGTCAATACAGCATTTAACAAGAGGGGTAGGGGCAGAAAGGCAACAATTGTAGTTCCTGCATTGTTACTTTTCTAAAATATGTTCTATTTGACGCTACAGGTGCACACTTTTGTGTATGGCTGGCTCTTGTGCTTGTTAAGTAAAACTTGTCATGAGGAAAAAAATATTTGCCAACTTGGCTTTAATGAAAAACATACTATTTTATATACATCATATATCAGCCTTCCAATGCACCATTGACAGGAGGCTGGCATGAAAAGGAAAACACGACCAGTGTACCAGCCAAAATGTTTTGCAGAGGTTAGCAATGACAACAGTGTTGCTTTCTTTTTTCCCCTTGCAAGCAGAGATTCTGCTCTCAGCTGAGTTGGTCTAGCAGCTAGTCAATCTCTCACAATCAGTTCCCATTGTTCTCCTTTCAAGCTATAATATATATAAAAATTAAAACCAATTTATAATTTCTAGAAGCTGACATTCCTAGTGTATTGTGGCTAATCTTTTTTGAGGAAGCACTAGTTACATTAAGAGCACCATGACTAATCTCTCAAATGTACCCAAATGTAACAACTCATTAGAGCCTCCCTCAAATCACACCCTCTCACCCTCTCTAGTTAGTTGCTAAGACCCTGGCTTAGCCATATGCCCCTAAAAAGAAATAATCTTTTTGATCTGCAACCATCTCACTTTAGCTCATTCCTATTTGTTTTTTGGCATGATCCTTTTCCTTTCCCCTCCTCCTTGGCATCACAAATTAGGATTTTAGCTCACCCCTGACTACAATACAGTATATTCAAGTGCATTCATTCATTCTTTATCCAATTTTGTACTGGGGATTTCATAGCCTGGCAAATATGCAGCAACCTCTGCATTACTGATAGCTAGGAAATAAAGCTGCCTGCAGCCTAGATCCAGTTGATATTCTGATTACACTAGGGAATCTCTTGGCTTCAGTCTCCAGAATTCAACTGAAGCTGTAGTTTGTCAAAGCACTGTAAATAGACACAATTCAAATTAAGAAAACTGACTATTCGCGTACATATACTAGAATGAAGTAAAAGTTTTAACTTGTGCATCTCAATACTTCTGATGCTCAAAAGGATGAGACTACTGTAATTAATTTTTATTTAATTTTTGACTTAGGATAGAAAATCAGTTAAGATGCCTGTCAAAAACTCTAACCCCCTTTTACAGATACTAAAAACACAAATTGTGCAAACAGGACTAAAACTAGAGATCCCTTCAAATGTGCCAAATCATCAGGACTGATACTGGCCACATAGTACTTGAGGAAGCTAGTTTTAGACCTGGATGTTTTGACAATTAAACTTAACTCTGCGATTTCACCCAGCCTGACCACTCTGTCATCACTCCAAATGTATAACAGCTTAATGCTGATTGCACTTAAACTTTTAGCCATATTTTAGCATGTTAACAAGCACATACTAACGAACATGAACAGTGTGAATTCTACTGTAGACATTACACAATTTTTTTTCTAGGGCATGAACAGTTGTTGCTGGTTGTGATGTTCCCCAGGGGTACAAGACACTTCACTTCTAACTATCCTTGCATGAGAAATTCTTATCTGTGCCAACTGTGGGTCAACTCCCCACCAGCCTGTGGCAACACAGGCACTGCCTTCCAGGCCTCATTCTCTCTCTATAGATTAGCAATAGACACACACCAACCTCTGAGCATTCCCTGGAGCGTCCAGCCTCTTATCTACTGAAAACTGAGAGAGTTTACCAGACTGTTCTAAGGAACACTACATTTTATCATAGAAGTTTGGGGGTGGAAGAGACCTCAGGAGGTCGTCTAGTCCAACCTCCTGCTTGGAGCAGGACCCACCCCAACTAAATCATCCCTGCCAGGTCTTTGTCAAGCCATGCTTTAAAAACCTCAAAAGATGGAGAGTCCACCACCTCCCTAAGGTAACCCATTCCAGTGCTTCACCACCCTCCAAGTGAAATATTTTTTCCTAATATCCAACCTAGATGAACTCCACTTAAACTTGAGACCTTTGCTCCTTGTTCTGTCATCTGCCACCACTGAAAACAGCCAAGCTCCATCCTCTTTGGAACTCCCTTTCAGGTAGTTGAACATAGAACACAGTTCTGCTGAACACACACCACTTGGATATGTAAAGAAAACAAGAAAAAGCTTATCATCAAAGACCAGAGATTCAAGTGAGTAAGAATATTGGGAATAAAAGGTGTATTTCTTCCTGCTACTTTTCTCTTTGAAGTCTTCACAATCATTCGTTAACATTCAGTTCAGGCTGAAGAGCAGAAGGACCAGTGTGCACCACACAATAATCGGTTTACATGTAAACAGGCAGATAGATAAACATTTCTTGCTTGAAAGAATACCTGTTTATCCACCTTTCCTGGTGACCTGTGCCTAGACACTGACCTTACATATATATTGAAAATGATATTCTTAACTCCTTACACAACATCCATGCATCCATTTGCCAATGATAGATGACCAGTGTGATACAGGCTTTTATTAGCACCTCTGTCATGGTATAATTCCCCACTCTGAACCTTAGCGTCCAAAAGATGGGGTACCAACATGAATTCCTCTAAACTAAGCTTAATTACCAACTTAGAACCTGTAGTGCTGCCACCAACCAGGAATTACAGTGCCTGGTACACTCTAGTCCCCCCAAAACCTTGCCCAGGAACCCCCAAGACCCAGACCCTCTGGATCTTAACACAAGGAAAGTAAACCCTTTCCCTCACCGTTGCATCTCCCAGGCTTCCCCTCCCTGGGTTACCCTGGAAGATCACTGTGATTCAAACTCCTTGAATCTTAAATAGAGAGGAAAATGCACCTTCCCCCCTCCTTCTCTCTCCCCCTCCCAGATCTCCCTGAGGAGCAGTAATCCTAACACAGAGAGAAGTGGCTCGTCTCTCCCTTCCCTCCTTTCTCCCCCATCTGGGTGAATTTAGACCGTCCCTTGGGGTCTCACCAGAATAAAAAAACAATCAGGTTCTTAACACAAGACTTTAATTAAGAGAGGAAAAGTAAATATCTTTGTAATTTAGATGGATCAGGTTACAGGTTTCGCTATAGACACTGGGATACCCTCCAGCCAAGTATACAAGTAAAATTAAATCACGGTTAGCAAATCATGTTGAATCTCCCAGCCAATACAAATTTGCAATCAGAAAAACAAACATAAGCCTAACTCGCCTTATCTACCTAGTACTCACTATTCTGAACTTATAAGAGCCTGTATTGGAGAGATTGGAGAGAAACCTGGTTGCACGTCTGGTCACATCAGAACCCAGAGAGAACAACCACCAAAAACTAACAGCACACACAAAAACTTCCCTCTCTCCAGATTTGAAAGTATTCTGTCCCCTGATTGGTTCTCTGATCAGGTGACAGCCAGGCTTACTGAACTTGTTAACCCTTTACAGTCAAAAGAAATATAAAGTACTTCTGTTCTATTAACTTCTTCTATTTGTTTATGACAACCTCGCAACAGCACCTGTGGTTTGGTGAACTAGAATGTAAATACCAAACCAGAGGAGCTCAGTAACCCCTATTCACACCCTTCCGTACTCTTGCCAGGTGGCACTGGGCGGTTCCTGGGGCAAAGTTGTGTTTAATGGTCATGTTCTAGCTGAATTTGTGTTGGGTAATATGTTGGGGCACAGCTAAAGATTTTTCTCAACTAGAATTTAAAGGAGTGTTAGAAGGGATTCAAACATGTTCAAAACTACAGTGTAGATGAGAGCCTTCAACTCCATCCACTTAGCATATGTTAATGTCTTCACTGCCTTGGTTATACAGGAGTATCAGAATCTATTAGCTAACACCATCTAAAAATGCAGCTTTATCTCCTAGTCAAGACAAACCCCGAAATTCAATTGTAGACAAACCTGATGAGAGTGGAAGACAGGACATAAGCTTGATATTTTCTGAGCATGTGGGTCACTCCTTGAAGGAGACGCTGCTTAGAAATTGTTTGCTGGTTCCACATTTAAACACCAAGTTACTGACTATAATTGGAAATACACTTGCCAAGACCTTTTATTTCTGATATTAAATGGACAAGAATGGGCTGGATGTGTGTTTTTATTCTAGGTCTCTGGGCTAAGTTTGTCTTTAGTGTAATTGCTGGTACTTATGTGCAACTACAGTTTGCTCTGAGTTCTGATAGCATAAAGCACAAAGCCTGAGTGTCTGAATTCTCCCTTGCTGCACAGAGTCTAAAAGGCACTTATATTCCTGACCCCTTTGCATACAAATTCACCACAATTTGACAGCTTAAGCCCCAAACATTGTTCACTTTTTAGATCCCTTCCACAAATTTTAATAGTATACTTTGATGGAAATTAAGACTTGCATTAAAAAAAAACACACTAGACTGCTAGAATTGCTCTTTATATGTTGGAATGACAGCTCCTTGGATTAGAAAAATAAACATGAAGTTAATTTATCTGTATGTAAATATTTAGCAGTACTACATTGTCAAAACACTTCTGCAATTCAATGGGTTGAAATACGAAAATGATAAAAGATGTTAGAACAAATCTAAGTAGACTGAAGTATAGTAATTGAGAAAGATGCTCAAATTAAAAGGCTACCTTAATGTACTGTCTTACTTTAAAATGTTCACTCCTGTATGAATTAGACTAGGTAATACAGCACATAATCCTCAGACATGATTCTATGGATTATTCTGCAGCATTAGAATACTTGTTTAGAATATTTGGAACTTGTTTTCTTTGCCAGTTTCTTGAGCGCATTTTTTTTTTTTATGAAGCCATCAGCCCAGTCTTTCTAATCTTCTGAGATGTCAAGGTCTCACATTAGGCTTCCTACATTACTGGGCAGCAACAGTGCCAAATGTCTTAGTTGCTAGAACTGGCTCATTTTTTTAAATTAAAACAAACGCTCATCATAGGCAACTTCAAGTCTGTGTCCATTTACAAAATTATACAAGTCACTTTAGTCTTACACTGACTTTTACATCTTTTATTTATGGTGCACGAATCTTGAAAGCAAAAGCCTATTGGACACCAATTCAGTTGAATGGTAAATGTATGTAGATTATGTACCTTATTGTGTTTCCTAATGATTGAAGTCCCAATTTTTAAATTTTAAAACCTGTCTGCATCTTGTACTCTCTTTAGTTAAGATCATTTGAAATAGCATTGATGACACTGATCTTCCATATTTCCATAACTCAGGAATGAATTTTAAGCTACAGACATTACCTGTAAATGGTGAGACTGATACTTGGACTGGAGATTTTACATCTAAAGTCATGCCCTCTTTCCCCGCAAGAAGAAAGAAAACTTTCATATAGGGACTCTCTGATATTAACTAAACTTTAACCTGTAGGCCTACAGGGGAGTAGGGATTTTTCAAATAGGCAGAGCCATATTCTGGAAATCTCTAGTATTTCATTACAAACTTTGGTTGTGTTATGGACCGGGATGTAGGCAAGTCTGGCCTAGTAGTCAGAGAAGCAGTTATGGCTAGTGGGTGAAGCAGGCATCCAGGTTGGGGAGCAAAGCCAAGAGTCCGCACCAAAGTCAACTGCCAGATACCAGAGCCAGGGCTCAAGCCAGAGTCAGAACCAGAAGTCAAAGCTGAGGGTCAGAGCCAAAGGCAGATACCAAATCCCAGAGCCAAGGGTCAAGCCAGAGTCAGGGTCAGAAGTCAGAGCTGGAGCCAGGATGTGATGATTGGAGGTGAGGCAAGCATCAAGCATGGAGCAGGAACACAGTGAGACCAGTAGTGGAGGCAGGAATAGAGCAGGAATTAGAAACAGAGTTGGGTGCAAGAGACAGGCACAAGCAGGGTCCAATTCAGCCACAATACAACATCACTTGTTGCTCAAACTTCCTGTGCCTCTTTCTGGCTTAAATAGTATAGTTGGACCAATTGGTGGAGCTGGTTATCCTCCAATCAAGGTTCCTGTTGGTCATGCCTTGGCTGAGGCTATAGTCCAACTAATTTCTCAGACCATCAGGTTTCAGTAGAGATATTCAGGCGCAGGATATCCCAGGTTTGTTTTTTCAATAGATGCCTTTCTACCAACTTCCCCCCCTCCCCAGCAAAGTATATATTGTTCACTAACCAAATTAACACTGTAGCCTGCAATGGCTGTTCACTGCAGTTTGGCATCTTTGTTTACAGTTTGGTGAAGCTGATCCTTTTACTTTACTTCTGATTCCTTCCCTTCCCCCCCCCCCCACCACACCCTTTTGAGTATTTCATCCCTCAGTATACAACACAGTCATTGTTTATCTTCAAGCCATGTAATCTTGTTTCATTGTTCAGTGGGTACTTTATTTCCCATTTGGTTAACCTACCAGCACATAAGCCATTTCTTTACTCTGGATATGTTTCTCCCCCACACCTGCAAATTAAAGCTGGTCTATGAATGTTTGGCTAGCAAAACAGACACAGTTGCGCAATGAATAACTTGATTCTAATCCCCTGGAATATTTTTGTATGCACTTACTATAGACCACATTAGAGCTGAAGAAGTTTGATGCAGTGCTTCCATGCCACTTGATTATCTATTAATCACGTAGTTTAGATGGGTATGCATATTATATTGCATTATTATAGGGACTTAGGCTGACTGTTGCAGTGTGTACAGTTTAGGCATTTTACCTAAAGTAGAATCTTCATGCATTGCACAGGGAGAGTTAGGTCCTGAAGAATAAGATTCACAGAAGCCATGAAGCTGGACAGGGAGCCACCTAGGCTAGCCAATAAGAAATATAGAGGAGAGCTGTGGCTTAAGGCCTGCCCCACAAAGGGACTTTTGTCCCTAAAATGGCAGTTAGCTGCCTAAGTCCCTTTGTGGATCTTACCCTTAAAGGCTTCCACATCAAACTATTTACTACTGTTGTCTAGAGGTAAAGGCAGAATCGTAAGTAGATAAAAGCTCCAAATATGGTCTTCATGACATAAACATTAATTTGAAGTAAAAGAGGTCTAGGGTTCAGGTCACATGCACATCACCCAGTAGGTCCTGTGTTTCAAATCTAGCCTTGGTTAGTAGTGAACAAGATTCATTACCAGCAGGTGGCTGTTAAGTGACTAATAATAATAATTATTATTATTAATAATGAAACTATGTTCTCAGCTCCATTGTAGTGGACAAATGTTCACATCACTAAGACACCCCCTAAACATGCCATCTTGTCATGCTTGACCAAGAGTGCATGGGTTGAGTGGGTGTGGGAAACTAGCCCTTAGAAGGTTTAGGTGTTCTGACACTGGTGAATCTGCTTTTAGTATAATGGATGACTTCAATCTCTGGTGCTGTCACTTTGGCAGCTTCCACCCATACAGAATTTAATTATTTTTAAGTACCAAGAAGATGCTTGAATAGCTTCTTTATATACATATAAAACTTTTTTTTAGTTTAGTCAGTCATACCACAAAGGAGGATGTGATGCAATACCTTTGATTACAGTTGCTTCTAAAGATACTGTTCACTCAAAAGAGCCAGCAGTGCCCTACTCCACACTCAGTTTACTCCTGAATATTAAATTGTGTGACACTAGAAATGCAATGGCATCTGTAGCTAACGTTAACAGGGTAGCGATTATTATGTTTAAGATATCTATTCTTTTTGGACGCCGCTGCCCCCTTGTTTCCTTCTAGCCTTCTTTTTGTTCATGCTTCAACTATTCTTGCTGGTCTTTTGTTGATTGATGCGATGGCAATTTAGCGTGAGAACAGGCCAGACTTCACTAGTTTTCATGCAGGTCTGGTATCTCAGGTGTCTTAAGAGGCAATGAAGCCTGTGATCCACAACTTATAGTTTAAACCTTTAAGTTACTTTCTTGCTTCTGTGATTTTTGGAGCATTTTGCCCTTGCTATTATGTCAAACTTCTGATGCTAACTGGTCTAGTGGCTACTCATCATAATTACTCCTCTTTATATGCCCTTCTGTGTCTCACTGGGTGAGTTTTCAATGTCTTAACTTTCTCTAAACCTCCCTTGCAGTTTAAGTATTAGAGAATATTGTTTCCTAAATATGTAATGTTTATCTTTTTAATTCTTCTGGTTCCAGTAAGATACAATAGTGGGTATAGTGGAAGGCAGTGTCAGAAACAGTCTCTGTTTCACATACTGTGTATGATGATGTACAAGTTATTTAATGTTTCTGGGCCTCATTTTCTCAACTGTAAAGGGGGACTATTTCCATCTTTGCCCTTATATAGTGCTTTTTAGTCAAGGATCTTAAAAACATTGTCCAAAGTCTTTCCATCTGACTATGGGAACCTACTGGGACCCTAAGTGCAGGTAAGATGTATGGTCTCTCCACAAGCTGCTGCAAGAATTTATCATTTTAAAATATAGAAAAATTGCTTCTCTAAACCTCTTCCTATTGTGATATAAAAAGAAACAGTTTATGTAGCAATAATTGAAGGCACCTTTTAGTACAGTTTTATTATATTCAGTTGCTTTGTGATCACCTTCAGCATTGCACATTGTTTTTTTCCCAGTCTGGAGACTCATAGAATAAGCATGATTAATTGTACTCTTATTGGAATTTGTTTCTATACAGGTACTACTATATGGTTCTCTTCACTCAGGGTACATCTACACTGCACGATTATTTCGAATTAGCTTAAACCGATATTACAAAACAGATCTAATAAAATCGGTTTAGCGCGTCCACAGTGGGATCCCGAAATCGATTGTTTGCGTCCCGTTACGCTTGTCACACAGCGCTGTGTATCCTGGAGTTTTTTATTCAAACGCTTTGGCATTTCGTGTTCTGTAACGGAGCTGGATACAACAGATTTGTCTCCCCATACAGCGATCAGACCTAGTATCTCCCGTACGGTCTATGCTGGAGCTCTTTTTCGATTTCAAACTGCATCGCCAGCCGTGCTGATCAGAGCTCCACGCTGGGCAAGCAGGAAATGTAATTCAAAAGTTCGGGGCTTTTCCTGTTTACCTGCCCGCTGCATCCGAGTTCAGATTGCTGTCCAGAGCGGTCAGTGCTGCACTCTGGGATGCCGCCCGGAGGCCAATAACGTCGATTTCCGTCCACATGAACCCTAATCCGAGTTATCACTATCGAATTTAGCGCTTAACTCGATATTAATGACGACGTCGTGTGAACGGATACAGCGTTAAATCGGTATATCGGCCATTAAACCGATTTAAAGTCGCAGTGTAGACCTGGCCTCAGAAAGGTTATCTCGTTACATTCTGAGGTATGTTTTAGGAGTAGTCCACCCTAGAACCTAAACTTCACAGACAAGTATTCAAGTATCTCCTTGATACGTGACATAATTTCCATTCCAACAATGCCTCCGTACTCTTTCATAGCCAGAAAACCCTGTTGCTGAGTGTTGTGTCCTTTGCTCATGCATGGGTCTCTACCGTATGTGGCTGTGGTATGAAATTCAGTTGTGACCTGCAATATCCTTGAAAAACCTTATTGAATTAAGTTTGTGTCTTTGGAATCTATTGTATTAAATGCAAGGGTTATGTATTATTCCTTGCCAGGTTTGTAGGTAACTCTCTGCTGGGAGATGTGATATGAACCCTAGAAAATGTTATGAACTTCAAAGGATGTGCTTGACAAGAATGTGCTTGACAAGAATGGACTTTGGGGACAAATGGTTTGTCTCTAGGGGGAGGTGAATGCAAATTCCCCACTTCCAGTTATACAAAACCCAACTTTTGAAGATATGCCCTGATTACCTGTTCCCAGAGTCTCAAGATCAAAGGTTCAAACTGTAGAAAGGAAAGACTAACCTATTCATGAGGGTGCTAGTTCTGAGCTAAGGCTGTTCTGAATTCATAATCATGGAAAACCCCCTTTTAGTCCAGTCCCCTACACTCAAGGCAGGGCTAAGAATTATCTAGACAATGCATGACAGGTGTTTGTCTAACTGCTCTTTAAAATCTCCAGTGATGGAGATTTCACAACCTCCCTAGGCAATTTATTCCAGTGTTTAACCACCCTGACAGTTAGGAATCTTTGCCTAATGGCCAACCTAAACTGCCCTTGCTGCAATTTAAGCCCGTTGTTTCTTGTCCCATCCTCACAGGTTGAAGAGAATAATTTTCTCTCTCTTCCTTGCAACAAATTTTATGTACTTCAAAACTGTTATCATATCCTCCCTCCTCAGTCTTCTCTTCTCCAGACTAAACAAACCCATTTTTTTCGATCTTTCCTCATAGATCATGTTTTCTAGTCCTTTAAACATTTTTGTTGCTCTTCTCTAGACTTTTTCCAATTTGTCCACATCTTTCCTGAAATGTGGCACCCAGAACTGGACACAATACTGCAGCTGAGGCCTAATCAGCGCAGAGTACAATGGGAGAATTACTTCTCATGTCTTGCTTACAACGCTCCTGCTAATACATCCCAGAATGATGTTTGCTTTCTTTGCAACAGTGGTACACTGTTGACTCATATTTAGCTTTTGGTCCACTGTGACCCCCAGATCCCTTTTTTCAGTACACCTTCCTCGGCAGCCATTTCCCATTCTGTAGGTGTGCAACTGATTTTTCCTTCCTAAGTGACATACTGTGCATTTGTCCATATTGAATTTCATCCTATTTACTTCAAACCATTTCTCTAGTTTGTCCAGATCATTTTGAATTTTAATCCTATCGTCCAAAGCATTTGCTATTGTTCACAACATCTATAAGTGTACTCTCTATGCCATTATCAAAATGACTGAAGATATTGAACATAACTGATCCCTGCAGGACCCCATTAGATATGCCCTTTCAGCTTGACTGTGAATCACTGATAATTACTCTCTGGGAATGGTTTTCCAACCGTTGTCCATCTTATCATAGCTCCATCTAGGTTGTATTTCACTACTTTGTTTATGACAAGGCCATGCAAGATAATATCTAAAGCCTTTTTAATGTCAAGATATACCACATCTACCACTTCCCCCTCATCCATAAGGCTTGTTATCCTATCAAAGAAAGCTATTAGGTTGGTCTGACATGATTTGTTCTTGACAAATCCATGCTTACTGTTAACTATCAACTTATTATCATCTTCTAGGTGTTTGATCACTTAATTATTTGCTCCATTATCTTTCCAGGTACTGACGTTAAGCTAACTGGTCTATAATTCTCCAGGTTGCTTTTATTTCCCTTTTTATAGTTTGAACTATATTTGCCCTTTTCCAGTCCTGTGGAATCTCACTTGTCTTCCATGATGTTTCAAAGACAACCACTAATACTCAAGCTAGATGTTCAAGTCACCAGGGCCTGATGAACCACATCCTAGAACACTCAAGGAGATATCTGAGCTAAGTCATTTTTAACTTGTTCTTTCCCTGTTTTAGCCTCTGCTCATACCTCATTTTCATTGGCATTCATTAAGGTAGATAAACAATTGCTACTAAACTTTTTTGGTGAAAACTGAAACAAAAAGGTCATTAAGCACCTCTGCCATTTCCACATTTTCTGTTATTGTCTTCCCCATCTATTTAAGTAATGGAACTACTCTGTTCTTGGTCTTCCTCTTGCTTCTAATATTTTTGTAGAATGTTTTCCTGTTACCCTTTATTTGTCTAGCTAATTGAATCTCATTCTGTGCCTTGGCCTTTCTAATTTTGTCCCTACATACTTGTTTCATATTCATCTTTTGTTATTTGATCTCGTTTCCACTTCTTATAGGATTCTTTTTTGAGTTTCAGATCATTGAAGATCTGATTAAGCCAGAGAGGTCTCTTGCAATACTTCCTATGTTTCCTGTGCAGTGGGATGGTTTGCTCTTGTGCCCTTAATAATCTCTCTTTGAGAAACTCCCCACTCTCTTGAACTGTTTTCCTCTTAGACTTGCTTGCCAAGGGATCTTACCTATCAGCTCACTGGGTTTGCTAAAGTCTGCCTTCTTGAAATCCATTTTCCTTAGTTTGCTGCTTTCTCTCCTACTATTACTTACACTCATGAACGCTATCATTTCATGTTCACTTTCATCCAAGCTGCCTTCCACTTTCAAATGCTCCACCAGGTCTTCCTGTTTGTCGAAATCAAATACAGAACAGCCTCCAGAACGTTCCAAGAACTTGGTGGATAATCTGTGCTCTGCTGTGTTATTTTCCCAATAGATGTCTGGGTAGTTGAAGTCCCCCATCACCACCAACTCCTGTGCTTTGGATGATTTTGTTAGTTGTTTATAAAAAAGCCTTATCCATCTTCTCT
>NC_133776.1:71446960-71538137 GCF_003597395.2 Chelonoidis abingdonii
AAAGCTTTGCTAAAGTCAAGGAATAACACACTTACTGCTTTCCTCTCATCCACAGACCCCGTTTTCTCCTCATAGAAGGAAATTAGGTTAGTCAGGCATCACTTGCCCTTGGTGAATCCATGCTGACTCTTCCTGATCACTTTCCTCTCCTCTAAGTGCTTCAGAATTGATTCCTTGAGGACCTGCTTCATGATTTTTCCAGAGACTGAGCTGAAGTTGACTGGCCTGTAGTTCCCCAGATCCTTCTCCTTTGCTTTTTTAAGGATAGGCACTACATTAGCCTTTTTCTAGTCATGTGAGACCTCCCCCAATCGCTGTGAGTTTTCAAAGATAATGGCCAATGGCTCTGCAATCACATCCACCAACTCCTTTAGCACCCTCAGATGCAGAGCACCTCCAAGTGTGATTTGGCCTTCCTAATTTCAATCCTGCATGCCTGCGCAATATTTTTTTATAATCCTCCCTGGTCATTTGTCCAGTCTTCCACTTCTTGTAAGCTTCTTTTTTGTGTTTAAGATCAGCAAGGTTTTCATTGTTAAGCCAAGCTGATCGCCTGCAATATTCACTATTCTTTCTACACATTGGGATAGTTTGTTCCTGCAAGCTCAATAAGGATTCTTTAAAATACAGCCAGCTCTCCTGGACTCCTTTCCCCTTCATGTTATTCATTTGTAGCTCTTCTTGGTTAGGTGGTCTGTAGTAGATTCCTTACCATGACATCACCCTTGTTTTTTGCTCCTTTTATCCAAGTCTGCTTCCTGTTTCCATCTCAACCTCAGTCCAAGTCTATACTTTTTTTTTTATATAAGGCAACACCGCCTCCGTTTTCCCTGCCTGCCTTTCCTGAGCAAGCTGTAGCCTTCTATACCAATATTCCAGTCGTGTGTTATCTCACCAAGTCTCTGTGATGCTATGTCATAGTTTCTTTATTGACTAGCATTTCTAGTTCTGTTTATTGCCCATACTTCTTGCATTAGTATACAGACATCTAAGATACTGATTTGATTCCCCCCCATTCTCTCTTGTCTCTCCCTTTTACCTGTACAGTTGCCCTGAACTGAGACTTAACCCTGAGGCATTAAAGCATTCCATGGAGAGTTGTTCTAGAACTGATGCTTTCATTATGTGGTACACTGTAATTGCCAAACTGGTGGTGATCTTCTGCTACTTACTGTCCCTTTATCAGGATTCAGAGAACATTGCCTGTCATGGGAAGATTTGTTGCTGTGTGTCAGATCTTCCTCAAATATAAGTGGCCTTGTTGGCTTGAAGCTACACACTGAGGTGTAAATTTATGCTGCCATACTTCGTCTATTCCCCTCGTAACCTGGGGGGATTGACCTTGATGGAGGGCCTCTTTATCATGAGGAAGGGCTCTAAGGTACATTGAGAGCTTGATAAGATTCATTACAACTGAAACGTCTGCTGGCAAAGAAAGACTCTAGTCTGAATTTGAACTGACATGTTCAAAACTAGCATTGGGATGATTGAGCCTTTGTACTGTGGAAAAATCCACTCCTTGCAGCCTGCCAAATGTGATGCAAACCCATGTCTATAGCATCTGAGTGTGTGAAAGGGCTGGGGGTTCTTCCTCCTGTAGTTTTCATCTTGGCTACCTGACATCTTTTGCTGTGTTCGGACTATGTTCTTCAAGCAGTGGCAAGGATGAATGCAAGATGTCCCTGTGGAAGCTGAGGGAAAGAAATCTCTGTAGGTAGGGTGGTAGGGTAGCTACTGAAGTGGTTACAGCAGCTGGTATGTTGCCCATCTTTTATATAGTTTCTCAAGCCCCCTCTCAAAATCCCACTACATGCTTAAGCAGAAGCTTGCTTTGTACAAGGGATGTAAGACATCAACCCCCCCTTTATGTTTCTGCAATATTTTTTGAAAAAGGCCTGAATCTGGCCTTTTATCAGGTGGTGAGGGCTTGTGATACCCCAGATAGGGTACTTCACTGCCTTATTCTGCATCTTCTCTGATTTAATATACTGCTTGCCTGGTCCATCTGGTCTTTGAATTTGAGGCTTCTGATCTAGAGCCAAAATAATCAACTCCTTCATTGAAAGTTTCTATTTTGAGTTCCATTCAGACAGATCCCTTCAGGTTTTTAAGTTGAGAGCTAAATATATTTCCAAGTATTGTATGGTAGCCATCTCCTGATTTGATATTAATTTATTGGCAATGTGACCATGGAAAATACTGAAGTGTGTACAGTTTTGATGGCAAAATGGCAAATTTATGATGGTAGCGGACAGTGGAGCAGGCAGACAATCTACACACACAACTTCCTTTAAGAATATCTGCAAGTGAATAAGACAAGGTCATTATTACAAAAGTGTCTTTTGAAATACTGTACCTGGGTATTAAATCATTTTGAAGTAGGAAATCAGGCAGTGATGTCTCTTGCTCTTTATTTTGATTGTGGCTTCATCACTTTTGTACACAAGCTGAGAGGATGGTCTTCTTAGCTCAGTAACATTTTATGCTCAAATTTGAGATGCTATACTTTAGGTCTTTAAAAGAACCCAAACCTTTTTTTAATGAATTACAATGAAAAAGAAGCATGTCAAATAAAGAATTGTGTGTGAAGTAATTAATATTAACCCCAATCCTAGAAACTGTAATACTCAACTTTGCACACGAGTAGCTCCATTGACAAGCCGACTACTACTCATCTACATGAAGCTGAACATTTGTACACAAAATTAAACACTTGCCTGATTTTTATTTATAAATATCTTTACAGAGGAAGAATTTGTGGGGGTGGGGAGGAGGAAGAGAATGTAGGAGAATTTATTTTAATTTATGAAATACTATTTAAAACCCACGTGTTCCTAGAAGGGTAATCATGAAACCTAAAGAATAAAACAATCGAGAACCGCAACCTTTGGTTTTGTGATCTAGTTTATTAACAAGCATCTTAATTAACAAGACAACATGCTGTACAGAACCTGGAATAGAACTACTGTGGATTGACTGGACTTCAAATGCTGTTGGACTATGGCATATGATGTCCAACTGCACAATCTCTAAAGTGTGATTAGGGCTGTCTCAATACACAGACATACACTGCTCACTTTCAGATCTGGTAGTATACTACAGAGTGGGGAAATTTCCCAAAAATACAAACTTAAATATTTACAAAAGGTTTTTACTATCGCTCTGAACAAGGGTAGACATAAGTTATACACATTTTTCCTACATTTACCAAATAAAATCTTTGCCTTCAACTTTATTTTGTTTGTTTCTATACAAACCAATTTCCTCCATTATTAGTCTACCAGTGTGGACCTATTTTGGACACAAAGGGGTAACCCATCGGCTAGAAAAATTTCATTGCAACCCTGTTAGGTACAGTTGGTGGTCACCACCAGGTGGGATGTGAAGTGATGCCATTTTTCTGTATCACACAGATAAACAGTACTGGGGATCCAATTAGAAAAAATAATAAAATCACAAAAAATGGCCATAACTCATAGAAACATAATTTAATTTGGGCCAAAATTGGCAGAAAGCCTCTGAATACAATTGATAATGCAACTATAGACTCAAAATATTGCTGTTTTGGAAAATATTTAGCCCACAGTGATATATTTATGCATTTTTACTTTTTCATCTTTGGTTAAAGCAAGTCTGTAGTCACACGACAGTATGAGCTTATTTCTACGATGTTATACATCAAAATATTTGTCATTGTTTGTAGAATAGGCTGATTTGAGAAAAGCTTTTCTGTCTGCTATTTTGATGAAGTTATGTACACATAAGACCTCCTACCCTATGATTATAAAAAATGTATTTTTGATGTTATCTGCTTGGCTGGAACCATAACTCTAAAGCACACATGATACAACTGTAATGATCTTCTTACGATCACCAAATCCAGTGACAATATATATAAACTACTTATATGACAGTCATGACTCTAAGTAGAAGGTTTTGTGTGAATAACAATGTATAACCATGAGCTACTGCATGTCCAATGCATCACCACTTCAAACTATATATACTCACAAAAATAGTCCCAGCAATTTGCAGGCAGTTGAAATGTTTCAGTTTCCTCTCAGAAGCTGTGTCTGATGTGTTAAATGCTCTGCTGCTGCACTTGCTGTCACATTTGCATGCACTGGAGCACATCGAAGCTTCCCTGTGGCATTTGTACCTCCTTGTTGGACAGCTACACTGCACCAAGGTGAGGATGGCTTCTGGAGCACGTAGCAGGCAGCACCATCATTTTAGGATATTCCATGCTGTCTATCACCCATTTGTTGATGACAGGAGACTTGAAGAAAGTGAACTGTTATATATGTATGATTGATAATTTGCACGTTTCTGGTGCTGCCTGAAGGAGGCTATTGTTGGTGGCAGTTTCTCACTTGTGGTGTTCTTCTTAGCAAACACATAGTACACATTATACAGAGAGGATTTCTTCTTATCACAGTACAATAAAAATCCCAGTGAGAATTAGGGTGCTGACTCTGAAAAAGCTGCCATTACCTGTCGTCAAATCTTACTAGTGATTTTGTTTGATTCAGCTATTCACTGGTTCTTCATTAAGTCTCTGGTTAGGTAAGGTCTGTCCATGCCATGAATTCAAAGTAGTTGTTCCAATTTATAAAGCCATCAAAAGGCAGAGGCATCACTACCTCCTAGACTGTTGTATCAGCTTTTGAAATGTGATCATGTCTCAGTGTTTCTGCTCTTTGCCCTCAAAAATGCTCAAGCTATAGGTAATAAGAGCAGGCTTACAAGTCACAGAAT
Organism: Chelonoidis abingdonii; assembly: GCF_003597395.2. Lineage (NCBI taxonomy): Eukaryota > Metazoa > Chordata > Testudines > Testudinidae > Chelonoidis > Chelonoidis abingdonii. The sequence continues at coordinate 71,451,719 of NC_133776.1, forward strand.
GCAGTTAGGTTACTGAAATACCACAGCTGATAGCTCATGCTTGTTCCTGAGAAAGGAGGAAATGACTTTTCTTTTGAACAAAGCTAGGGGGGAAATGAGCAGCATCCACATGTGTGTGTGTCACGGGCCTTCCTCTGAGCTGACCAACACACAGCTAAAAAAAAACCTCAAAAAACCTAAGAATTATTAGCCTTTCACTTTGATTCTACACAGTGGTGCTGCTGTGAGCAAGACATGGACACATGAGACACACAAAGGATGTGTAGCATTTGTGCTTTCTAAGGGCTCTTCATAAGAAGAGTGAGATTGGCTTGGAGAAGGCTTTGGGTAATATTTGTGATGCACATTTGGGGTTATAGTCAAGAGACTCCTGAGATACAGCTCTCGTCCCTTCCCACCACGAGTTGTGTTTAATTTTAAAGTGCTTTAAAATGCAAATGAGGAGACTGAGACGTGATATGCCAGACAAAGACCCAGAGTATTGTCTGGGATACAATTTTTGGGCCAGACAGTGACTGGAGCATCCCTCTTCCCCAACCTGTTTTTACAATGGGACAAATTACTAAGGGAACTCCAGCAGAGTTTTAGTTGGTGATAGAGACAGCACTGATGCAATGCTGAGCTGGGGCATGAACTCAGAATGCGTGTGCTCCATACATGTCATGAGAACACAAAACCAGATCCATAAAGGGCGTTAGGTACCTAAGTTCCATTTTTACACACCACTGTGATCCACAAAACTGCTGCTCAGCTGCCACCCAATGCTCTAGGTGCCTAAACTCACTTGGCACCTACGTTTTTGCTCTAAAAGTTTTCTAGGCACCTGTCTTTGAGCATGTTTTCTGCTACCTCAGTTTAAGCACTAGATGCGTATCTATCTCATGCCTAAGACCCAGCATGATCCTCTACCAGGGGCAACTAGGCCTTGCCAATCTTCCCTGTGGGACTTGATCTGCTTGATAGGTATGCTCCAAGGCCACCTAACTCCACACAAAGCAGCCAGGGAGGAGACAGCCTCCCTTATAAGGTTTAGCTCAAGGGTGAGGGTACCAGTCCCAGTTTCCTCAATGCCCTGCAGACAGAGGAGAGATCTGCCGCCTCTCAGATGACTGTGCTGAAAGAAAAAGTAGCTGTGTCTCATCTTTAGCCCAGTGGGTAGGGCACTCACTTTGGATGTGGTAGACTCTGATTGAGTTCCCTACCCTGCTAGCTGAGAAGGCTTCTTCCATCTTTCACGTGAATGCCCTAAACTAGGGGATATTCTGATGAGGGTTGCTCTTCATCTCTTGTTGAAGCCGTTCCACTTTAATTAAATATTAATTTGGCCACGGAAAACATAGAGGTCATTTTATAGTCCAGTGGCTTGGGTACTTGCCATGGACATGGGAGAGGTTACTCAATCCTCCTACAGTGTTGAGAAGGGATTTGAATGGCAATCTCCTTACCTTTCATATGAATGTCCTAGCAGCTGGCTAGTGGGGCTCCCTCTAATTAAAGAAGAGCAGCTTCAAGCAGAAAGAATTAAACAGTAAGTGGGCCAAAGCAAACATGAGAAGCCCTCTATAGTTCAGTGGCTTGGGTACTGAGCCAGTAGAGTAGAAATCCTGCTTCAGTCCCTGGGCTGTGAGGTAGTCTGATACAGGTTTTCCTCTTGAAGCTGTTCGACTTTAATTAAATAGTAATTGGGCCAAATCAAGAACCTGATGTGAGAAGAACTCAATAGGCCTGTAGTTAGGATATGAAGCTGTGATAATGGACATGGTGAGTCAAGTCCTCCCTGCCCAGGCTGTGGAGGAAAAAGCATGCAAATAGGAAGGCAGCATCTCATGTTTCACTTTTAAAATAAATTTTAATTGGGACACATGAATCTTTTGTCCCCAATGGTTAGGATACTCACCCAGGCTGTGAGAGACCCCAAGTCTTCATCCCTGCTCTGTGAAGGGATTAAGACAAAGCCTTCCCACCTCTCTGGGTAGTTGGAGATCCCTGTTCCAATCCCTTCTTGAACAGGCAGAACAGGTTTTTGAACCAGGACCCTCCCCCAAGCAAATACCTTGATCACCAGACTAGAGAGTGAGTCTAACCCTTTGGCTGGTCCAGACAGTACTTAACAAAAGTGGAACAGCTTCACAGTCAAGTCTGAAGGAGCCCCACCTCTCAGCTGTAGACCTCTTTGTCCAGTGATTAGAGCATTCAGCAGAGAGGGAGTGTACCCATGTTCAAAGCCCTTCTCGTCATCAGGCAGAGGGGAAAACTGAATCAGAGTCCTCCATATCATATCACTGAACTAATGGTCACAGAGGACACTTCTGCCTCCTTCCCCCTCTCCCTCCGGCTGTTTTGGGGGTGTTAGGCAGGGCCTTCCCAATCTCCTAAGAACTGGTTTAGGCACCCAAAACACCTCTCTCCAGAACTTGGGTTCCTGGCTGCAGATTGCAAGCAGAGATAGGCATCCAACACCATGAAAAACAGGACTTACCAACCCGCCTCCCTGCATCGCTTAGGCTGCTCACTGCCTAGCAGGCTGCCTTTTGTGGATCCCATTCATTGACGAGAGAGCCCAAGTTCCTAATTCAGGCTTTGGAGATCCCATTATTTTTCCAGTTATTTTCTAGACATCTAAAAGTTAGGGATGGCAACACTGTATTGCCAACTGTAAGTCCCTCTCTGGCTCTGGACCACAGGGCTGAGACAGGGTATACGTGTTCCATATCACTGACAAAGAGCACTGGGACTGTAAGAGAACTGAGAATGGGCATAACGCAGGCATATAGCTCTGAGATCAGAGGAGGGTGTTGCTGAGAGTGGGCATACTCAGCTCATACCACAGACACATCACTAAGACTCAGGGTGGGGAATGCATAAAAGACACCATCAGTGCAGGCCACAGCTTCACTCCCAAGACAAGGGTGGGGAATTGAGAATAAACAGATTGCTGCTTTTATGGCTACACTGAAAGAATCGTGTGGCATCTTATAGACTAACAGACGTTTTGGAGCATGAGCTTTCGTGGGGAATCCCATTCGTCAGACGCGGAGTGGAAATTCAGGGCAGGTATATATATGCAAGCATAAGCAAGTAGAGATAATGGTTAGTTCAATCAGGGAGGATGAAGCCTGTTCAGCAGTTGAGTGTGTGAAAACCAAGGGAGGAGAACTGGTTTTGTAGTTGGAAGCCATTCACAGTCTTTGTTTAATCATGACTGATGGTTCAAATTGCAGATGAACTGAAGCTCAGCAGTTTCTCTTTGAGTCTGTCCATGAAGTTTTTTTGCTGTGATGGCACCTTAAGATCTGCTATTGGTGGCCAGGAGGTTGAAGTTTCTCCTACAGGTTTTGTATATTGCCATTCTAATATCTATTTGTGTCCATTTATCTTTTCCGTAGAGACCTGGTCCATTGGCGATGTACATAGCAGAGGGGCATTGCTGGTATATGATGGCATATATTACATTGGTGGACGTGCAGGTGAATGAACCGATGATGGTGTGGCTGATCTGGTTATGTCCTGTGATGGTGTCGCTGGTGTAGATATGTGGGCAGAGTTGGCAATGAGGTTTGTTGCATGGATTGGTTCCTGAGCTAGAGTCACTATGGTGAGGTGTGCAGTTACTGGTGAGAACATGCCTCAGGTTGGCAGGTTGTCTGTGTTGTCTGTGGCAGGCCAGTCCTTGTCACACACCCCTGAAAGCTGAAATAGAGTCACATCCACTGGCAGCATGAATGTTTGGCAGCATAAGATACTTGTTCATTCCTAGCTCTGTGGCCACTCTGTGCACAGGAATGAATCTCTTCTTTTGGCCAACACGAGTTTTGAAATGGAATTCATCTGTCTCAACAATAGCTCAAGAACTTGGGCACGTACATACAACATCTGAGTCCAAGCTCCACACTAGCATCCTGTTTATTTAACATGTTTGCTTTGCATGAGCAACATCCAAGAATATGTGTGAATCTGCTTTCTCATGATCTGCCTCAAGTTCTGGTTTTGTAGGCACTACTTTCACTGCTCATGCAATGTCATGAAATCCATCAGCAACATATACCTTATGACCAGGTGACAATCTCTGGTTACGCTTCATGAACCAGCCACTAAGTAGAATGTTTGCAGTGGTCAATTTAGTCTTTGAATTTGCTGTCATCCTCAATCATTGCTTTGGTAATGGTGTTAACATGGTTGGGTTCCAAACTTCTTGCATTTGGACATTTCCCCTGCAGGCTGTTTCTCTGGATTTGATTGATTCTTCATTTGCATAACTGTCACCAACACCACCGGTGTATTGACATTTGCATCCAAGGATAATGTTCAGCAGCTGATCAGACAGCTCCCCAAAAATTTTGTGCTTGGCACTATCAGTGCACACCATCTGTAGAAGCATCATGAGGTCAATAATAGTGAATGCTGGCTCGTCGGATGCTGGTATCTAGACCACTGACAGATTTTTCTCTAGCCAAGACAGCGTGTTGCTCTTTTGGGTCTTTCCTAGAGATCCATCCAGAGGGAAAGTGGGACAGGTGCCAGCTCATACTTCATCAAACACTAAATACCTATATCTCTGGACTGGGAAATAACTGAGAGCTTGCTTAATATCTGATGAGCAATAGTTATTGCTTGTGTTGTCTGCTTCTCTTTTTGTTTGATTGTTTTGTTGTGATTGATTTAAGATTATGCCGTTTTATGGGCTCAGAGAGATCTACCTCACTCCTTGTTAGCCTACTGGTTACAGACTGCTTCATTTCTTGTGTGCCATTCTCTCTTATCATGCACAAACTTTCTGCAGTTTCAGGTGGGGACACAGTAGATGTCACAAGTGGCTGTCTGTTGTCTGGGTTTATGTCAGGTAACTGCAAAAAGAATTTATCATTCTTTAAGTCACAACTTTTATACTATCTTGGACAGTAGTTTTGTCTGCGGCCATATGCTTTGTGGTGGCGTCTTTGTGGGGAATCTGCTGGTGAAGGCAGCATTCCACACATCTGTTTTGTCATAGCTGTTACAGCTGCCTTAAAACGTGTTGTCAGATGATACGTGGTCAGAGCCTTGTCTTTTGTGCAAACATGCTGATGCTTCCCACGGTCCCTGTTGAGAGACTGTTTGATGGCCATGTCATGCCATAAACCACTGAAGGGTAGGGCAGTCCAGTATACTACTCCCTGCCTATAAACTAGGGCAGGGGTTCTCAAACTTCATTGCACTGTGACCCCTTTCTGACAATAAAAATTACTACAGGAGGAGGGACCGAAGTCTGAGCCTGCCTGAGCTCCGCCGCCCCGGGCAGCGAGTCAAAGCCCAAGCCCCACTACCCCAGGCATGGGGGCCAAAGCCCAAGGGCTTCAGCCCCAGGTAGGGAGCCTGTAACCGGAGCCCTACTACCCAGGGCTAAAGCCCTCAGGCTTCAGCTTTGGCCCTAGGCAGTGGGGCTCAGGCTTCGGTTCCAGGCCCCAGCTGGTCTAACACCAGCCCTGGCGATCCCCTTTGAGTCCCGACCCACAGTTTGAGAAACGCTGAACAAGGGCATGATATATATCTGGCTTCTCCTCCTCCAGTATTCTGGCTTCTGCTACATTTACACAACCCCATTTAGCATAATTCACACAACCACACTGCAAGTCAAGTGTAATCATCAGTGCAAATGTCCATGGATTGTTATTGTCTCTCTTACCTACTATGTAATCATCAGTAGTTGGGAGAAATCTGCTACATTTTTGTTCTGAGAACACTATGTAGTGGAATAGGTTTTTTCCTTGGGTAACCTAAGTGTCCATAAGCTGGTGAGGAGTGACTGGGTGCTGTTCAGGAAGTCTGTCAGAGCATTCAGTGCTTCCAATCTGTTTTCTCTGCGTGCTTTCTTCACATGATCAAATGTTTCAATGCATGTTTGAGCTTTCTCCAATATGCATCTCTTCTCATCTGCTGGGGGATCATTGTTCATGGAATCAACACGTGCAATCCATTTCAAGCAACTCATTTCCTCATTCATAAATTTGTGGATTCTAACACTATTGTTATATGTTTTCCATCTAAGAGCATGGCTGTTGACTGAAGCATCACAGATACTGAGTTCTACAACAATGTCACCAAACCCAATTTCCTGTATCACGTGGCCTATGTACTCATGAAATTCATTGCATGACATATACCTCCCATTTTAAAGCGGTCATTGTCAAATTTGTTGTGACTCGTCTATTAAATCAACTTACGTTTTGCAATAGATTGTTTCATCATATACAACATAGGTCAGTTCAGAGAATCAAACGTATCTTGAAAATATTTCATCATGTTTTACTGATCAGTTGCCAGTGCTGGAATCACTAGACAGTAGCCAATAAAACAGGAGACAGAAAAATTATTCTCAGATCATCCCATTCTACAAATAATGGCAAATGTGTTGATGTATTACATAGTATAAACAAGCTCATACTTTGTGTGACTAAAGACTTTTGCTTTAACCTAAAGCAAAAAAGTCTGGGAAAAATGCATGCAACATACCACCTGGGGCTAAATATTTTTCAAAACAGTACTATTTTGATTACATGGTTGCACTATCAATTGTATTCAAGGACATTCTGTTAATTTTGGTCAAAATTGAATTGCATTTCTTTGAGTTATGGCCTTCTTTATGAATCAACGATTTTTTCAGATTGGATTCCCGATAACATTTAAACATTATGTGATATAGAATAACTGCACTGCTTCCTGTATTTACATCCGTGCTGGTGATGACCACCAGATATGTGCCTAGGATAATAGCAGTAACATTTTTCTAGCTGATGGGTTACCTTAACTCTTGAATACAACCACTTTTTCAATCTGACTGGTAAGACTATATTATTATGTAGCCTGCTAAATATTGGTTATTGATTGCAATGATTTAAAAAAGCTACAAAAACTGATTTCCTTTAAAGACTCCATTTCAAATATCTTTGTCACAGTAATTGCCATGCAATGTTGTTTACTTCCTTGCCCAAATCCAGAAAATGTTTGTTCCCATGAAAGGAATAATATTTTCTAGACAAACTATGCTAATTTGTAATACAAAATGATTGTTGCCAAAAAGGCGGGAGGTGAGGGGGGCATCTGAGGAAAAAAGTGTCATGATTTCTTTCATGAAGGAAAATGAAATGTTGACATTTTTGTAATACTAGGCAACAGAAAATGCAGTGCTATTGCATAACTGTTATTCCTTCTTTCTTGGCAGAATTAAGTTTACAGTTCAGAGTGTTTGAACCATTCTTTAAAGTACATCCTTCAAGGCTGGTTTGCATGTTTTACTTCAAAATGGTAAGCCCCTGGTCTACAATACAGAGTTAGGTTGATGCAAGGCAGCTTACATCAACCTAACTCTGTAAGTGTCTACACTAAAATTTCACTCCTACTGATGTAATTTTCCTGCTGCACCAACTTAATAACTCCACCTCCATGAGCGATGCAGAGTTAATGTTGATGTAGTTAGGTTGATGTAGGGTCAGTGTAGACACTGTGTTGCTTACATCAACTGTTGCTGGCTTTCAGAAGCCATCCCAAAATGCCCCATCCTCAGGGCCAGCTTTAGGAACTGTGGGGCCCAATTTGAATACCTGGCAGCGGTCCAGGTCTTCAGCGGCATTTCGGCAGCAAGGGGTCCTTCACTCACTCCGGACCCCCGGCTGCCAAAATGCCGCTAAAGACCCAGAGCAAGTGAAGGACTTCCTGCCGCTGAAATGCTGCTGAAGACCCAGAGTGAGTGAAGGATGCCCCACCGTTGGAGTGCCACTGAAGACCCGGACCGCCCCTGGGTATGTAAAAAAAATTAAAAAGGTGCCTAAGGCACGGGGCCTCTTAGGCACGGGGCCTGATTCTGGGGAATAGGCCTAAAGCTGACCCTGCCCACACTGTTAGTTCAAATGCACCGCTGACACAAGGAGTAAAGTGTAGATGGTAACAAGTGATGTAATTACTGCAGCAGCTGTATGCTGACATAAGTTAGGTCAACTTAATTTTGGAGTGTAGACATGTCCTAAGTCTGTACATAGTATTAAAAAACAAAATGAAACAATTCCTCTTCCTGACCTCTTTAAAATGAAGAAAGGACCTTCTCACTCCCCTTTTTAATTAAATGTTTACAAATCACCAGCCATGCCTCTGTCAGATTTTTTTTAAAAATTACAGTTAAGACTGTGCAACACTCAGTTTGAAGAAGGCAAAGGTTTTCTTTTATTGTTACACTGTATGAAACAAATCTATTCATATAACTACCATTGTACTGTATACCATATATAGGATTGTTTCTTTTCTTTTCCACAAATTCACACAAATAAAGTAAAATAAGTTAAATGACTAAATAAGATTACACCAAAAATGTACAGTCCATGTCTGGATAAATTGTTTATATGTAAGATGTATAAAGAGTCTACAGTGATGTTAGTCCTCTGGGTACTGACACAGGGCATTTCCGCTTGCCTTTTGGGAAAATGTTGCTTCAAGCAAAAAAAATTAAAATTATATATATAACATTTTTAATTATTCTGTTGTTATTGCTTGTTATAAGCAAGTCATAACATCATAACTGATTTCTGCAGCCTTATACTGCATTTTCTATGGCATATTTATTGATGCTGAAAAATGTTTTACTTCTCTTGTGACTCCTTTATATTCATATATTGGAATTTCTTAAGCAATACACCATACAACTTTTGAAACATTTACAGGAAATCGCAGTCATACTAAATTTAGCCAAAGCTGTTCAAGTAGGCACCTCTTTCTTCTAACTAACAGAAAATAGGTAATTTTAAAATTTATATATCGTTATAGGCTGATTAATGCAAATTCATAACTAGGCAGCAACAACCCACAATATATCAAGTTTGATTTCACTGTAATTCTGGGAGAAACAGTGAAATGTAAGTGTAATTCTTTGTAAGTAGTAGTACTTAATTTGAATGTCACACTTAAAATGATCGACAAAGTTTGAAATAAATTTAGAGTAACAGCCAAAGGAGCCATTCAAATGGAATTCACACCTTTCACAGAGGACCACCAATGAAGAAATAACTTACAGATTTGGGGACAAATGTTGAAAATGGATCCTTCTGGAGCTCCCTTCCTTCAAGGGAGTTTTGTGTGGTTGCAGGAAACTTTCTTCAAGGGAGTTCTGTCTGGGGCAGGATGCCTCTGGCTGCAGGATCTCATCCTACACTGATCTGTGTGGGTAGACTCCTGTGTGATACAGCGCCTCACAAAAGCCAACAGGACTGTTGCTTGAGGAATAACAGTAAGACTTTTAAAACTTGAATCTTTGTCTATTCCAAGTTCTACTAGATGTAGCATGAATCTTGAAAATTCTCAAACTTCTTCACAGGATGGACTGTATCTTAACAGAGAACATTTCACTGAAAGCACTTGAGAAATTTGTCATTGTAAGTTTTTCTTCTTTAACTTCTTAGTTTTGGTGAAAAATGAGACTTGAAATCAAAATCATTTTTTACAGCATGACTGCATATAGAAAAACTTTAGGTCTCTGAAAAATTACCCTTAAAGTTCTCTGGGGAAGGATCAAGTCTGTTTCCTAAACATTACCATACTTCAGAAAGCAGAGTTGTGTAGAGCAGCGTTTCTTAATCTTTATGATACCAGGGACCAGCTTGCTGCCTTTCTAAACTGTGTCAAGGAGATCTCAGGAACTGGTGCAAGTCCACAAACCAATTCTTGAGATACAAGGGTATAGAGAGTTCAGTGATCCAATTAAACCACTTCATACAGAAAGGGTGTGATTTTTTTGTGGGGAGGATAAGGTATGGAGAAAATCAACATGAACAACAATAAAAATAGACTAAAAGGACTACCGAAAACTGAAAGTGATTTTTGTTTTGATTTTGGAAAAATTCTGCCAATGAATTTCCAATTTACATCCAGTAATTTTGGCAGTGAAATGCTGCACCAGAGAATATTCTCTTGCAATTTCCAGCCTGACTGGAAATCTTACAGGAAGGATTATTTTTGAGAGTTTTCCAATAAAGAAATACAGAAGCCTTTATATAGATTAAATCTGGATTAATTTGTCAAATTCTTACTTATGCCTGAACTAGAAGTAGCTATTGTGTGTCAATATCCAGAGGATTAACATTTTTTCCAGGATTTACATACAACTGGAAGACAGTGTGCCACATCTTTCTTAAACATTATTGAGAAATATATATAAAAAGGAAAAATACACCATTAGATATTCTGAGGTTTCATTAATTAAACCCTATCAAGAGGTTAAAAGAGAAGCTTCTTTTATTTTGCACATTAAAACTAAATGTGATTTGAATAGATTTACAGTGGGGACAACAATATATAAAGCTACTTATACCTGCTGGGCACATAAGAGAAGCTGTCTTAGCATTCATTGGAACCCTGAACACCTGGAATTTCTATAAATTTTACAAGCAGCTTATATTACAGCATTTTTACACACATTTTTGTTTATAAATTACAGGTTTAAAGTTACATTAAGAAGCCTACACAGAATTCCATCCACAGGAAGTAGCCACACATTCCCTTCCCCCTCCCTCCCATCAAACTTAGATTGTCTCTATATTTAAAGTAGCATTTTAACTGATTTTGTTATGAAAAAAATTGTTTTATAGTGGAATGTATGTATCGTTCCTGACATAATGGATGGACAGAAACAAAATACCAGGAGGAAAATATTGTAATTCTTTCATCTACGAAAGACATCTTCTTTGTGTCCAATATAGGATTTACTAGCTTTCTTTTATGCTATGTAAAGAGTTCTCATCCAGCGCTAGGTTCAGGCAAGACTGCCTAATCTTTCCAGTACATCATCTTGAGCTCCTGTAGAATAGCATAATTGGGGTGTATTTATAATTACATCCATCCAACGTTCACCTCCTGGCTTCCTCTTTCTTTGCAGAGTAATGTCAGTAATTTTCTTCAGTAAACTAAGCTAGAATGACAAGAGCACCTTACTCTAATAGGTTTAGTGTGCAGTATCTAAGGTTATATTTAATTCTTCACTGAAAACCTGCAGTGACTGACTATAGGGCTGTAAAATTAACATTTAAATCACCATAATATTCTCTAGATAACAGTAGTTTACAGCCACGGTACTGCATCAGCTGTAACATCTACCCAGTTTCCTTCTGTGTTTATGTAATCCCTAATTCACAAAGACATTAATCAATATGAAATTTGCAAGGTAAAGACATGATTAGTGATGGACTCATGGCTGAAAACTGGCAGCTGGAATATGGGTTGCGACTTAGCTTGCATTAGTCTAGAAAAACAAATCTTGGAAAGCAAGAAACCCTCTTTGTAAAATTGCAGTCCAGTCATCACTACAGACGTATCTATTTAGCAACAGGACATTAAGGTCAAATAAAATATTCAGTTTCATGCTTCATTTAAGCAATTGTTTTTCCAAAATTTGAATACAGGTAAGCTGAGTGAGTGCAACCTTAAAATAAAAAGCGAGAGAGATCAGGAAGACTTTTAACACACTTCTCTTTCCTGTCACAGAAAACATAAAATATTGTAAAAATGCCTTGCATCCAAAAAATTAAATCACTCATTTAATCACTGATTTTGAGTAATAGATTGACAAACTGCCTACTTGATCTCTTTTTTGCTATTGACTGATGAACAAATGGAAATGTGCCTGATGAATGTGTTAAATATAATGTAGATATAAAACAAAAAAGAGAATTTGAGAGTCATCTATATGACTATTATATAGATTGTGATAGTGCCCAAAATGTGTTAGGAAATTACCAAATAGAGGAAGGGTCCCTGCCCTAACAAGTTATTATTTGTGCTATGATGACCCAGTTGGGGAAATAAAATGAACAGGGTTTTGTTTGTTGTGCATACTTTTGACTAACAATTATGGTAAATTTCCTTTAACTCAGTACTAAGGACTCAGTTCTTCAAATTCAATTCAGAATTCTATTTACATAAATATCCACAAGCCTAACAGATTTGTATATGCACTAAAGTTAACTGTTAGGCTGTGACTATATACACTTACACTTTAAAGCCTGAAATAGCTGATTTTGATAGACATGTTTTTATAGCTGGTGCTCATGTATAAAGGTATTACTCCCAGACACTGCTGCCTGTTGAGATGGAGCGAAGTTTGCCAGGGGTATCACCTTGACTGGATCTTCAGTGGTGCAATGTCTTTCACAGGTGTTGTAGAACTGGGGCCGTGGACCACCTTGGCTTTTGTCAGTATCATCCTTCGGCATGGGCCTCCCAAGCGCGTGTCTTCCCTCGGGTATGGTTCCTCGACCCCATCCTTGCTGGAAGCCAAATGATGGCAAAGGAGGGTTGGATTGTTGGTACTGTGTCAAAGAAGGTGGCATCCAGCAGTTGTCAGAATGGCCTAGGATAAGACATTCTTGTGTGCAGGTCTCGGAAGCTTCAGCAAGGGCTTTTTGGAGATTAACTTCAGTAGCTGGGGAGGGGGAAAAATGACAAGAGATTATCTAGAGTTCAAGAGATTCTGTTGAGAACAGATTGAGGCATACTGATGTGGGCCCCTATCCTGCAAATGCTTATATGTGGTTGCAAGGAAAATAAGCATATGTGTGTGCGAATGCGAAGGGCCATAGTGCCATTAGCAGGTATACGAAGAAACATTAACATTTACTCTAGAGACTATACCACATCTTGTAGCCATATAATTAAAGTTCTCACAGTTCTACTATTTTCCCTCCCTGGACACAAAACTATCACCTGCATTATACATCAACCTGTAAATTCACCCCCTATTTACTAGAAAGTTTGCACAGAATTGGCTTGTACAGAATTTACCATGGTTAAATAAGACCTTTTTGAATAAGCTCTTTGAATATTTGACCCTTTAAAAAAGGGCAAAGTAAAATGAATCTGGGCACTTAGTCTACTGGGATTCAAAGATGTGCTTGAGAGTTTTAAGAATGAAACACTGTAAAAGCTATCATAAAGGAAATTGATTTCTCCATGCCTTCTATATTTGAAACCTTGACGAATCAGAGGGTAATAGGAGGAAAAACTGTAGCCCTCTATAAAGTATGAGGTGTTGAATCACGATAACTTGTGTAAATGTAGCAGGTTTCATGCACTTGAAAAAGGATGATAGACATTTTAATTTGTTCAAAGATATGTTACTTAAACTACATGACAAATTTTTACAGTACATAAAATGTAACATACTGTACCTGAAATAATGCTGGTCAGTTATGTTGAAAGGTTAACTTTGCTATATAATGAAACTTTTAATGATGCATTTAGTTAGATCTACCAGTGCATTATATTCAAGTGTTTTCAGAATGTATGTATTTTTTTGTGAGAACACTGTTTGAGTAATCATCCCAAAACAGCCGAAAGGCATTTAAAGAAAGATACTTTGTGTTGGCTACATATCACTAAATAAGCAGGCCCTTACCAAAAAGGATAATTTTTAAAATCTTCTTTAACCTCTGAGCCTTTATCAAAAGAACTTTTAGAAATGGATTTTACCATATTATATATTTAAAAATAAATTATGCAATAACTAACCTCTAAAACTAAAGCAGTGCAAGGTTCTGAGAGAGAGATTTTTTTTTTTTAGGTTTAAACACTGCTGATTTTGGATATTTTTAGGAAGTCTGAGTATGGCTAAAATGTACAATACCTACCTTCATGCAGTGGCTGTACATCTATGCTTAGAGATGTACTGTAATATGTATATACTGTTGGACATACAGAATATAATTATTTTAATTAGACTACTACTGCCAAGTAGGAAATTGTCTGCTATAAAATATCTTGGCTAGCATTATGAAAATACCAAACTCTGGATTACTCCACATAAAATACACTGAAAAAGTGTGTGTTTGGTAATGAAATATCTGGTTGTTCAAAACAGCAAGTTTGTTCTGATAAACTGGGCAGTTCAGCATCTCTCTCATCCATCTCTCTCAATAATTTTTTTAATTTAATCCTGACAATGATTTGGCACTTCTGAAATACACATCCGGTTATGCTGGGTAAGGGCCAGATGGGTAGTACTAGGCATAAATGTAGGAGTCAGTGAAGTGTTAAAGGCCAGGCGCGCACACACACAGACACACAAAAGTTATTACCAATGGACTATTCCAGTCCTTCCAGCATCTCACAGTAACTTTTAGTAGACGCATCTGCCAAGATACATGTAGTCAAGTTTACTTTAAGTTCTCATATAATGGGATTGTGTGTACTACTCATTTACATGTGTGTAAAATTGGGGTAAGTCACATATATGTCATTGACTTCAATGAGTTACTCTGGTTTTACACCAATGTTAATACAAGTAGAATCTGACCATTTTCAAGCATTAGCGAAACCTTTGATATTTCCAGCACCTATGCTTAGTCCCTCATTTTAAATTAAAATGGACATGTGTCTCTGTACACATAAATACTTAAAGAAATCAAATTGTTTAAGATTTTTGGCTGTATACAAAAGATGATATAGTCCTTAACTGTACTAATATCTCAACGTCTGGAAGAGAATAAGCATAGCAGTAAATGGCAGACAGCATGATTTCCAGTGAAGACACTAGATGAGGCAATGGTGGACTATAGGCCAATTACGGAAATGTCCGCTACAGCCATTTTGGCAGATCAGTTAGAGCGATGTTTTGCCAGATTAACACTGGCTTCTAAACACACTTTAAATCAAGGATCTCAAACTCAAATCACCACAAGGGCCACTTGAGGACTAGCACATTGGCCCGAGGGCCACACCACTGACACCTTTTCATATAAAGATACAAAATTCCCCCCCGCCTGCCCTTGGCCTCGCCCCCACTCCACCCCTTCTATGAGGCCAGACCCCTTCCCCACCCCCATTACAATCCCTTCCCCAAAGTCCCCACCCCAACTCCGCCCCCTCCCTGCCCCTATTTCAACCCCTTCCCCCGATCCCCACCCTGTCCCACCTCTTCTGTACCTCCTCCCCTGAGCGTGTGGCTCCCCACTCCTCCCCCACTTCCTCCTGAAAAGCACTAAGCACCACCAAACAGATGTTTGGCAGCAGGAAACACCTGGAGGTAGGCAGAGGAGTGGGGATGTGGTGCGCTGGAAGGGGGAGGCGGCAAGGGAGGGGAGCTTGGAAGCTGCAGGAAATAACTCCAAGGGGGCGGGGAGCTTGTGGACCACAGCAAATAACACTGCGGGCTACCTGTTTGAGACCCCTGCTTTAAATGTTTGCAGAGAGACATTCTCTTAACTGACAAATATATTTCTCTGATTTTCAGCATAGGCAGAAATTTAACAAAAGAATCCTGGCAAAATCTAAGTATAGGTTATAAGTCATAAATACTATACAGTTATTCTTAGACCGCAAACTGTGCAGCTCTGATCTTGTGTGCAGGAGTGAAGCCCTAGATCAGTGGTGGGCAACCAGCGGCCCATGGGCCGCACGTGGCCCATCAGGGTAATCCACTGGTAGGCTGCAAAATAGTTTGTTTACATTGACTGGCTGCCACTTGCTGCAGGTCCCATTGGCTGGGAACAGTGAACTGCAGGCACTGGGAGCTGCGAGAAGTCAATGTAAATAAACTGTCTTGCAGCCCGTCAGCAGATTACCCTGATGAGCTGTGTGCAGCCCGTGGGCTGCAGGTTGCCCACTTAGATGGTAAACTCTTTAGGTGTGTCTACACTGCACACTAAGCCTTGGTCTGTGGGACCCAAGTTTGTGGACTCAGTGTTTCCAAGACTTTGCTTGAGTAGGGTGACCAGATGTCCTGTTTTGAAAGGGATAGTCCCGTATTTAAGCCCTCCTGCTAGTGTCCCAACTTTTTCTTAAAAATGGGTAAATTGTCCCCTATTTTCTGTCTCCTCCCCCATCAGTACTGGTGGGCCCTGCTGCTGACCAGATTCCTGCTCACCAGCTGCTCAGGGTGGGTTTGTAAGGCTGGTGGTAGGATGAAGATGCAGCTCCCCCTGCATGCTAGCTCTTGGCCAGCAGGGCCCTGCCCCACCCCACCCCACTTCGTCCCTGTTCCGGCTGGCAATGGCTGGCCCAAGACTTGCTGGCCAGGAGGAGCCGAGCCCTGCATGTGCCAAAGCCCCACACAGTGCTGGGATGGGGAAGCCTTTCCACCCCTCAGCTAAGCTCTGGAGTGGCGGGAAGTGATTTCCAGCCTGGTCATGCTCCGAACCTGCAGGATCCACAGCAGCACCCCAGGCAAAGGCTTAGCACGGTCTTCAACCCCCTCTTTCCTCCCCACCCCCAGGTTCTTCCCCAGGGAGCACCGTCTCCTGCTGAGCCACGTCTCTGGCCAGGTTCGCTGAAGTCACCCTATGCTTGAGCATCCACACTGCATTGTAAACACTTTACAAATGCTGGACCTGGGTCTCATAGTCATCCTGGGTCTCATAACATTAGCATCCACAATGCACTACAGAAACTTTCCGACTTGGGTCTGAAGTTTGAGCTGTGCCCGCACTTCAAAATGGCAGGGCTTGGACATGAGTCACAGCTGGACTCAGGTTCTGACCTTCCCCCCACACCAGGGTCCTAGGACCTGGGTCCTTAGTGCTTGTTAACCCAAGTCAGACTGAATTGTGAATGGAAAGGCTTAGTTTGCAGTATAAACATACCCTCAGTGCCCAGGACCTTACCTATCTATATGTTTGCACAAAGGCTAGCACAGTGGGCCCTTGAGTGTGGTAGTGCCTGGAGACCTAATCATTATAACATACGTATAATGTACAACTTTCATAAATTGTACTGAGGGATAACACCATCTCAGCTAACCATCTTTTCTGGGGAGTTGAGGGAGCAGAAGAGGAAATAAAATACATTTAATAAACTTAAGCAAACCCATAAAATCTTCTCTGCAGGATATCTGACTTTAGAGTAAATGTCCCTCACAGTGTAGTCAACTCTTTGTTAAATAAATGTATATATTATGCTCATTTTAAAAACACAAATTGCTTATAAGGATCCTTAGCTAATTGTCTTGCTTCAAAAGAACCAAAGATCTGAAAGATAAAAGATATATATTTTTTAAAATCTAAATTGACTGTGTATAGGAGGTACCATCAGTGTAGCTCTGAGACAATCATTCTCAAGAGACTGAGTATGTTGCAGGAAATCAAAATAATTCAGGATGTCACAATGAATATATTGTGAGACAGGCAAGGTCCCTAATATTTACATGTAAAGGGATCTTGGAAAACCTCAGCAACTGATCTTCAGCAATAAAATGTGCCAGCAAGGATAATTGGGATGCAAAACAGTCTGTGTTTGGTAAGGAGCAAAAAAAAAAAAAAAAAAAAAAAAAAAAAAGACAGCAGTATGAAATATTATGTTTTTAGCCCAATGAAATAAGAACCATTGTTAGAACATAATTCATCAGCTCTTGGCTGAACCTAAAATGAAATATAGTGAGTGTTCTGCATGAATATTCACCAGGCACCATCTTTTTTGTACCTGCTTTTTCCAAGCAGTGTTATATATCTTTTTTCTTTCTGAGACTAATTCATTCTCCTTTTTCCTTCTACTGTCATTCTCTTTTCTTTTCCATTTTGGGCCTCTCTGAATAGCAATTTGGCACTGGTGCTTCACTGATGTCTAAACTAGGATTTAGTCATACTTTTTTTTTTATGATTCTCTATTAATAGGAAAGAGGAGCTTCACACAGGTGAAATATTATACTAGGAGTACCAGCTGAACCATAAATATTGCACCTGATTTCTGAGTATTCTGATTGTGGATCATTGTTACTGATCTAGAACAGAAAAAGATCATTGTCTTTATGCAGTTATGTTCCCACTTACCATAAGATTTAGCTTCTCATTCTCAGAATGGGGTTGCTGGTTGAAATGAGAGGAATAAAGAGGCTGCACAGCTAAGGTAAGTGTGAAGTTCAAAGTTTAGGAGACCAGTTGCCAGAGGCAGCATGACTGACCATGGTGCTTTCTGGATTCACTCCCTTGGCTTCCCTCTAGTGGCTGTGGCATTGGTGTGCATGTACATACCTGTGACAGGTAGAGCTGGGCAAACATTTTTGTCAAACTTTTATTTTTTCAGAACTGCCAGCGAACTAAAAATCCATTATTCACAAAGCTCGATTGGTAAGCAGCACTGACAAGTCACTGTTGGATTAAGGGTGAGATGGAATTTTCCTGAATCTCTTTTATTGATTGATAGGCGAGGGGTTGAAACACTGGTTCTCATTCTGTCCCTTGCCTCATTAGTATTTTTGTGAGAAATCATGGGTACGTCACCTCACCAATCTCACTGGCACCTGGTCCTGCCTCCACCAGATGAACTGAAGAAGGCCCTTGATGCTTCCTGCCTTGTAGCTTTTGAAGATCATATTTTCAATAGCCACGTGTTGCTTTCTACTTGCTACTGCAATGCAGAATCTCTATATGCCAGAAGGAATGGGGCTATTTTCCCTGAAACCAGGAAGAGGAGGATATATTCTCAATATCTGCATATAAAAATAAACAATATTGGAAAAAGTAGACCTAGATTGGGTTCTGATATTTCTGTCCTTATAGACTCCCGCTCTAGAGCACTCATCTACCCTCACCAGTTCTTGCATCTTTCCCATTTATAGTGTGAGTTGTGTTTTAAAGAAAGAGAGCATTTTCAGTTCACAGAATGGACTGTACTCATTCACAAAAATACACTTACTATTTTTATTTGAACCTTAGATTGCTTTTGGCAACTAACTGGGGGATCATGTTTATTTTATTTGTCTGCCCCAGAATGAAGAACACTTTTAAAGGACTACTCTGCCACGTGAATTCCTGTCTTCTCAGAGCAGTCAAGTCTAACTGGAAGCACAATAGCTAAAAAGCTTCCTTCATAGTTCCACAGCCTTTGTCATTTGTAGGGCAAAGCAGTTTTCAATAAAGATATATAAAAGCCAAGTTTCAAACACCAGTATTTCCAGTAGCCAGTCTTCAGTTCAAAAACTGATCATTTAACCTTATTTGCTTTTCTAAATATGTGTAGATAGGCTTTTTACCAAAGAAAGAGCAGGACGGTACATACAGTACGTGTAAATGTTGTTTGACTACTTTTCCCCCCAAGCATTAATTGCTCAGGTTGAAACAAAGAATCATAGAAAGGTAATCTTTTCCTCTCAATACATAAAGGAACCCAAGAGCTCAAAATTCACACAAACAGGCATAGACACATGAAATCTGTATGTTTGCAACAAAACTGTATATTTCAGCACCGCTATTTCAAAGCAACATTCTCTATATTCCACTGTGAAGAACACTTTTTTCTGAGAGCGTTTTAAAAAGCCAGGGTTATCAACTGCTAATTCTCATTAGGTTTGGTTTTGATGTAGAACTTCTGTTTCTCACTGTTGAGGTTTGTACATGGTTTATGAATGACTATCAGTTCTGTGACACTTGATGCTGAAAAAGATGATCATATGGGTAAGAACCAGTCAAGACATCTGGTTCCTGATACCATTGTGCCACAGACTTTCTGTATGCCCTTGAGTGAATTACTTGGGGTCAGATTTTCAAACATGCTCAGCTTCTAAGCTTGATGCCTGAGTTTTCAAAAAAGCTGAGCACTCAATGTGCTAAATTCTTCTGAAAATGCCCGTACCTCAGTTTCCCCATCTGTATAACATGGGCAAGAATGCTTATCTATCTCACAGGCATGTGAGGCTTTATTCATTAATGTTTGCTGTGCATGTGGATATCTGTAGATAGAAATGTATAGACATATCTAATCTACCTTTAAATGTACTGTGTCAGTGCTGGCTTTGTGCCTGCTTTGGTGCACATAGAGGACTACCTTTAAAAAGGAAAATTAGGAAACAAGTTAAACACATAATTTAAAATATTTAGGCAGCCTAGGTTATCTAGTTGAAGTCTTAACAAAAAGCCAGTCAGGCCCCAGCCTGTAGCAGGGGCCTGAATATGACATGTTCCGGATGTGACCCGTCCAACATTACATTTAGCACACTCTTGTTTCATTACAAAGCAAGCAACAATTAGCACATAATTAAGCAAATTGCCCATAATTATGCCATCACTGAGCTATTTTTCATATTTTCACAACACAACCCATACAAAATACATAGCTTGTGGTGCCAATGCTATTCTGTCAGCAGCAAGAAGTGCCTCTCATTTACTGAAGCATTTCTTATTAAAAAAGCTCCAGTAGCATTTTTAGTGCTATCTGCTCAGCAGGAACTCACCAGAGTGATGCTGATGAGACCCTTAAACTGCTCATGTTGGCCAACAGCTAATAAAAAATGGATCTCTCTTTTTTTGTGCAGGAGGTGCTACTCAATCTAAGATGGAATGCAGCCCTAATATAGGGAAATTATGTTCCAGAATTACCCTGGTGACCAAAACTAGCCACTTGGGTAACACATTTTAGAAACCTTAGCTATGTAAGAGACCAGAAGCGACAGTAAAAATTGAGGGGGTAAAAAAGAAAGTTGAAATGGCCTGTTAGTATAAGCTGGGTTGCTTTAATGAGGTCAGCAGCAAGACGCTTTAATGTAGAAATCCTAAATGATTGCTGTTATAATATACTCTATCTTTTTGCTTTAATAATAAAATACCTTTGGGAGCAGATTGCTATGAATATTTAAGTTTCAATACATTGAAGAAAAATAAGAGAGAGAGTGATTATTCCAGGCTTTGAAATACTTTATTCAAAGACCCACTAAAGCACTAGGCAGCTTTCTTTAATTCTTCAGTCTGATATACAGGTCCCATTCTCTACTGCGCCAAGACAGAAATCGTACATTAATAATGGGAGACCTTCCATCTGTTCTGTTTGGGTTCAATCTGAATGTGCATTGAAGAATTTAGATACTTATCTGAGCTATCAGAACTTTCTGAGCCCGCAGCCTTAGGTTGGAGATTTTTCAAGAACAGGCTTCTTTCCACCTTTGATTTCAGTCCAACATGAAATGAATTGTTTCCTGACAGGGGAGCAAAGCCCACAGGTAAGTGGGGAACATGGAGACCTGGGAGATGGGTCGGAAACAAGAGGGAGTGTGAGCTATAACAGCAGAGAGAAAGGAGGGTCAGGGCAAAACTGGGAGGCAAGATCAAACCAGTATCTTAGATGCCTACATACAAATGCGAGAAGTATGGGTAATAAGCAGAAAGAACTGGAAGTGCTAATAAATAAATAAATACAACTATGACATTGTTGGCATCATTGAAACTTGGTGGGATAATACACGATTGGAATGTTGGTGTGGATGGGTACAGCTTGCTCAGGAAGGACAGACAGGGGGAAAGAGAGGAGATGTTGCCTTATATATTAAAAATGCACTGAGATGGAGATGGACATAGGAGACGGAAGTGTTGAGAGTCTCTGAGTTAGGCTAAAAGGGGTAAAAACAAGGGTGATGTCATGCTAGGAGTCTACTACAGGCCACCTAACCAGGTGGAAGAGGTGGATGAGGCTTTTTTTTAAACAACTAACAAATCATCCAAAACCCAAGATTGGTGTGATGGGACTCAAATCCAGATATGTTGGAAATAACAACCGCATCGGCACGGATCTATCCAATAAGTTCTTGGACTTGCACTGCAGACAACTTTTTAGTTCACAAGGTGGAAAATGCTCTGGGGGGCATGTTCCTCGACCTTGCTTTTAACAAATAAGGGGAGGAACATCATGAGAATCTGAAAGTAGAACAGGCAGCTTTGGTTGAAAATGATCATGAAATCAGAAGTTTGCAGATTCTAAGGGAAGGGGAGAAGGAGGTATAGCAAAATCAGACAATAGAGGTTCAGAATGTGGTTCTGGTAACTAGAGAGCTGATAGGTTAAGGTCCCATTGGATCAAGACTGAGGGGAAAACAACTGAGGAGAGTTTGCAGCGTTTTTCAAAGGACACTTTAAGGGCCAAAAGGCAGCTATTCCGCTGGGTAGAAGTTAAAAATGTGCAAAAGCCACCTTGGTAACAGAAGATCTTGCATGATTTAAAAAAGAAAAGGGTCATGATAAAGATGGAAACTAGAGACAGATTACAAAGGATGAATATAGGCAAAACAACACAGGAATGCAGAGGCAAGATTAAGAAGGCAAGGCACAAAATGAGCTTCAACAGGAGCTACGGAAATAAAGGAAACAAGACGACTTTTTTTTCAATACATAGAAAGCAAGAGGAAACAAGGACAGGGTAGGCCCCTGCCTCATAAGGAGGGGAATGGAGTAACAGGAAACGTGAAGGCAGAGTGCTTAATGACTTCTTATTTCGTCTTCACGAGAATCTGAAGGAGCTCCTAAACTGAGAAGTGTTATATGCGGAAGGGGTAGAGTTTAGAAGATAAAATAAAAAAAAAAAAGTTAAAATCACTTTGAAAGAGTTTATCCTGCAGGTCCCAGGCCGAAGAAATGTATCCGAGAATACCAGGCGCTAATAAAGAGTATCTGAGCCTCTAGCTATTACACTGGAAAATCATGGAGCGGGAGAGATTCCAGAAGATGAAAAGGGGAATATAGTGCCATTCTATAAAAGGGAAATAAAAACAACCCAGGAAACTACGGATCCGTTAGTTTAACTTCGAGTGCCCAGGAAGATAACGGAGCAGTAATTAAGGAAATCATCATGCAAACATTGGAAGGTGGGTATGTGATAGGAATAGCCAGCATGGATTTGTAAAGAAGCAAACGTGCAACCAATCTGACAGGCTTTCTTGATAAGATTAATGAGTTCTGTATGGATAAGAGAGAGAAGCGGTGATTTTGTTAACCTAGACTTTAGTTAAGTCATTTTGATAGTCTGCATGATATTCTTATTGATATACTGGCAAATACAATTTTAGATGGTGCTACTATTAAGTGCGGGTGCTAACTGGCGGATAACCGTACTCGCGAGGAGTAGCTATTCAATGTTCCAATCCTGGGCTTGGAAAGTTATAACAAGTGCGGCTTCACAGGGTCTGTCTTGGGACGAGTTCTGTTACAATTATCTTCATTCAACGACTAGATATTACACTAAGAAAGTCTGCTTATTAAGTTTGCAGATGATACCAAAACTGGGAGGGATTGTGCAACTGCTTCTGGATGTAGGTCATAACTCAAATGAACCTGGACCAAATGGAGAACATGAGTTGAGTAAACCGTATGAGTTCTAAAGACAATGCAACGTGCTCCACTTCAAGGAAGGAGCAATCAGTTTCACACATACAGATATGGGAAAGGACTGTCTAGGAGGAGTCTAGGCGGAAAAGATCTAGGGGTCATAATTGACCACAAGCTAAATATGAGCTGCAACAGCAAACGTGTGATACTGTTGCCAAAAAGCAAACGTGATTCTGGAGATGCATTAACAGGTGTGTTGTCAAAAAGACATGAGTAAGTCATTCTCTCGCCTACTCTGCGCGTGGTTAGGCCTCAACTGAGTATTGTGTCCATTTCTGGGAGTACGCATTTCAAAGAAGATGTGGAGAAATTGGAGGGTCCAGGAGGAGAGCAACAAGAATGATTAAAGTCTTGAAACATGTACCTATGAAGGAAAGCTGAAAGCATTGGGTTTGTTTAGTTTGGAAAAGAGAAGACTGAGAGGGGACATGATAGCAGTTTTCAGGTATCTAAAAGGGTGTCATAAGGAGGAGGGAGAAAACTTGTTCACATTGGATAGAACAAGAAGCAATGGGCTTAAACTGCACCAAGGGAGGTTTAGGTTGGACATTAGGAAAAAGTTCCTAATTGTTAGGGTGGTTAAACACTGGAACAAATTGCCTAGAGAGGTTGTGGAATCTCCATCTCTGGAGATATTTAAGAGTAAGTTAGATAAAAGTCTATCAGGGATGATCTAGACAGTATTTGATCTTGCCATGAGGGCAGGGGACTGGACTCGATGACCTCTTGAGGTCCGTTTCAGTCCTAGAATCTATGAATCTATGAATGTTACATCCTGATCAGAAACTGAAAAATCCTTCTCAACATTTTGATACCTTGGACAAATAGTTTAATTCAACATCATATCTCAAAATGAGCAGAACTGGGGTGAGGCACTTAATCCAAAATGAATTGTTCAGTTCTATAAACAGAATCTGCCCTTACATTTTGGGAGAGTTTCTTTGGATATAGCTCTACAACTCCCACTCAAGTAAATGGGAATGCTTTAGTTCAACTCCTGACAAATTTCAGAAAATGTAAAGGTAGATCATTGGCAGGGTTGCTGGAGGGTGACGGCTCCACCTCGCTTCCATTTTCTACCAATGCATTCCTATTCTGAAATAAGCAGAGGCTATGTCTTCACTGGAAAAAATAAAAAAGGTGTGGTTTTATACTGAGATAGCTAACTTGATTAGGCATCTCAGTGTAAAAACCTAGTGAAGACAAGGCCTGGGTAGTTTTACCTTGATGTAGTAGCTCAACACAAATTCAGGTGGCAGTTATAGAAATCACCATGACTAGCTACACTGAGGTTAAAAACTCTTTGTGTCCATTAGAGTTTTATGCTGAGACAGCTATTTGGATGGATAAAACCCCACACTTTTTGCAATGAAGACAAAGCCAGAAACAAAACTCTAATAAACAGTTCAAAACATAAACCTTTTTAGGAGACTTCCAGGACCCTGCATCTCCTTGCTAAATCTGGATCCTTACAAAGGTAGTGAAGCCTGGGGCAGAATATAAATTCATTGGATTGTGTCTATGGGTTAGTGACACGCTGAGACTGGGCTAATGGGAACAGCCAGGCAGTTGATTTCACTGTTTGTTAGGGAGGGAAGATATTTTTGAGGTAAAAACAGTGCCACCAAATATTTTTTTCTTTCTTTCTGTTAAGGTGTACCATGATATATAAATCCCTTGCTTATGAAGAAGAGAGTAGCCTCTTTAAAGTGGAAAGGTGTAATTGAATAGTTTGTTCTCAGTGACCAAAAACGTTATTTATGCTCTCATCAGATGTTTCTACAGCATGTCAAATCTTGGTTAGATGCAACTCCTTGTTTTCCAGTGAATGTACCTATCCTTGGTTGATAGAAGACAAGGACAGACTTGCTGGGTCTCAGATTACGATGCTATTAGGTAACAGTGAGCATTCAAGAATATAATGCAGTTCTTGGACCCGATTTTTTCAGAGGCGCGGCGTACCCACAACTTTAACTTCAGTGTGACTTATGAGTCCTCAGCAACTGTGAGAAGCAGGCTTTCAATGACTACTTAATGAACCACACAAGCTAGAAAATACTGCTATGCACACTGCTACAGTAATTCACAAACATATTGAAAACGACCAGTAGGCCCTCAGGCCAGGCTAAACAAACAAACAAAAATCAAACAGGGCAGCACAGGCCATTTATTAGATTGATCAGGACGTTTTTTCAACATGTCCAGCATCCTGGGCCAGTGTGCCCTTATCAAAGAGCCAATCCAGGGTCTGGTAACTGTGCAATTTTCAGCCTTCCTTTACTATGACTGGCCAGCCCAATCCATGGTATTTCCAATCTAAAAAGCTTCAAAATCATGACTCAGACTCCCAAAATCATGATATTATTGGACAAAACATGAGTATATATACAAAGATTATACCAGTCCTTTTGGTTAGTCTTTTGATTTTCAAACTCTCTCTGCCCCCCACCAAAGTGTGTATGATTATTACAGTGTTGCCTAAATTTATACACCAAGATGATGATGGTCTCTACTAAAGGAGTTCTTGCTGGAAGACCCAACTGAGATCAAATTACAAATGATACAATTATAACTTGCTGTCTACAGGGACTAAGCCTCCAACTTCTTCCCAGACCCTAAAATTCTAATGAATTAATTTTGTGCCCCCACAGACTGACATCTATCCTGGCCCTTTGGTGTGCCTGGTCTTCTCCTGCAGCTCTAGGGTTTCTTCACACCACCCTCACACTTTTTGCCTGGATGGAGAGAGGAGTGACATAAGAATGTCCCTTTAGCTAGTCAATGTGTACAGGTAATACAGGATTGTCCATTTAAGAGTACAGTCACATTTTATATATTATTTATAAATGAAAACTTAATATGCAAAATGTCAGTAGATTATAAACATGTTACAGACACAAGTAGCATGTGGTACTAGATGTTTATCAGCACATCATTAAAAGGGATTATAGCTAGTTATAACTAGTGCTTATAAGTACCCTATTGGCCTCTGGACTCTATAAGAAACAACTGATTAAACAGCTATTAATCATTTACTACCTCTTTATAAACGGAGCCTTCATATAAAGTACGACCAAGATTAAAACTGGATTTTATACTAGGCAATAATTTAAATTACTACACTGCTCACATCTGTTTTATGGGATTCAGGGTCAGATTTGTAATCATAATTAACCACCTAAAATGCAGACAGGAGTTTAACACAGTTTGGAAGTCAGGGCCCAGATTTTAAAAAGTATTTAGGTGTTGCAATGCCTAACTGATTTAGGACCCTAGATCTCATTTTCAAAAATGTCTTAGGCACTTAAGCCCAGATCCTCAAAGGTATTTAGATATTTATATGGGAGCTAGAAACCTAAACACCTTTGAGGCTCTGGGCCTTAGGCACCAAAGTTCCATTGACTTTCAGTCAGATGTGAAAGTAAGCCAGTCTGGTCTGGTACAGCGTACTGGCAAGAGCCAGTACGTCATGCTGGACTGCACCGGCTTCCGCTGCTGGGATTAAAAGGGCTCTGGGCTCCCTGCAGCGGTGGGGAGCTCTGAGCCCTTTAAATCTCGGCCTCAGCCCTGCCGCCGGAGCTGTGGGCGGGATTTAAAGAGCTCGGAGCTCCCTGCTGCTGCGGAGAGCCCAGAGCCCTTTAAATCCCGCCCGCTGCTTCAGTGGCCAGGCTGGGGCCGGGATTTAAAGGGCTCAGAGCTCCCCGTAGCTGCGGGGAGCCCAGAGCTCTTTAAATCTTGGCTCCAGCCCCACAAGGCCTGGGGCTCCCCGCAGGTGCAGGAGCCCTGAGCACTTTAAATCCCAGCTGGAGCTGAGGCGGGGATTTAAAGGGCCTCATGCTCCATGGCAGCCGGAGTCCCGAGCCCTTTAATTAGTGGTTCTCAAACGATGGACTGGGCCTTCCAAGGGAGGCATGGGAATATGTCAAAGGAGGCAAGAGCTGTGTGCCTCTCTCTGTCTTTTTTTTTTCCCCCAAATTGCTCCCACTGTCAGCCCTGGGTGGCTGGGGCTTGTGCAGAACGGCCATGAACACCCGTGAGGGAGCAGCGGGGGATACAAGGGACAGCTGCTCTGGGCTGGCAGAGGGAGCCAGGGGCGGCACTGGGGGAGCTTACGGCAGCTAAAGCCACTCGAAAATTTGTCATAGCCCTCTGTAGCCACCACTCCCAGCACAAAAGTCAAATGGGCTGAACCAAGCCAGTGCTGGAGCCGTGCACACCCATGCCCACTCCCCAGTACAGGGGCAGCTGTGCTGTGCTCCAGGGTGCAGTGCATCCCCAGGTGGCTACTTGTGTAGCTGCAGCCCCATCGTCAGGACCATCTCCAGCTGGGTAGGGGACAATCGAGGGGTTGGGAAGTGGAGTTCGATGTGTAGGGCGGTGATTGGGAGGTTAGGGAAAAGGAACTGGATGTGGGGCCATCACCACCTTTACTTTTCCACTGCTCCCATATTGTTTTACTAAATGATAGGGAGGTGCAATCATTTTCTCATCGCTCAGGGAGGCTCACTATGATAAAGTTTTAGAATAAAGTAAACATGTTAAAGTAAACATCTCAATACAGAGATGAATTAGGCTATGCATTCACTGAAATACAATGCATCTCTTCTACTTACAACATTGTATGTTTTTTCTTGGACTTCTTGTTCAAGTGAAAGACAACAAAAGTGATTAGCTAGGTATACAAAAGTTGTTTTACTTCCAGACTAATAAGTTTGGACTGAATGATACGGCAGCATCTGCAGTCTTAAACATTCCTGCTTGAGCTCACTCAGCCTCTAGATTCATATTTAAATTAGTGCCTGGGTTTTGTTTTGTTGTAAATTATTCCAAATTATAAATATGACACTTTGCTAAAGAGTCCCATTGCTAAACTTGAATTTACTTACATATTTAGTACTGTGAAGTTATGATTAACCCTTCAGTGTTAATATAAATATGTAAGGTGTAATGAATAGCCTAGAATTTAAAGTATATTGATTAGAATAAATGGCAATATAAGTGCTTCATAAGTTTTAAGGTATAAATAACATGTTTTATTTAATATTTAATTAGCCAGCTCGCTTTTGTACTGCTCCTTGATAATTATTGATAAAGGGTTCATTTATTTAAGATGTACTATAAATTTAAATCATTTAGGATATAAGGTGAAGCTACAGTGAGATAGATGGTTCATGCTCTAGTAATAACCGCTGAGCTAACGGAAGAGAAAAGAGTGAAATTTACAGTTTCCTTCATGTCTAAGAAGACAATGGTGACTGTGGCCTGAATGATATAAAGTTAGTTCTTGTAATGAAGCAGAGTTTTTGGCAATAAACCAAACATCTGGGTATAAACATGCAGCAGGGCAAAGGGTTTCAGCTGCCATTTTTCAGCCAGCCCATGGAAAATATCATTTTTACTTTGTTTTGTCCAGGGCATTTGTGACACTGCAGATGATTTACTGTGCCTTTTGGTCTATACAACTTTACTCTGTATCTTGCGAGATTTAACTCCTGTTTAGAGTAAGAGAATGAACTCTTCAATGTGAAGCTGTAGCAGCTTAAATAATTATCAACAGAGATTGACTGCCTCATCAACTGATGCCCCTAAAGTTTAGGCTAAGAATTCTGCCCCAATAGCATTAATGTGACAACATGGACGATCACAACTGTAAGTTTCAATTTCATATGCAATTACATGGGTTTAGCTAACCATCTAAGGAGGTGCTTGCTTAAGTGCCCATATATTCTTAGGCTTGATTCACTTTAAGGCAGTGCTTCCCAAGTGTGGAGTGCAGAGAACTAGCTCTGGGTCATGGAAGGAGTTTTCAGTTGTTCTCTAGAGTCTCAGCTTTCGTGTTTTACAGAACAGTCAGTCTCTAGCTGGTATGGTTGCACAGAAAATCTTCTAAATGTGAAGTGAGTGCAATCAATGTATAGGTATCTGCCTGTGTTTGGAGAGAGCCTGATACAATAGCTATCACAGTAATTTCAGTGGATGCTAACTCACCTGATGATACTTTAAATGCCAGTTTTGTTTGCTATTTCACTGCTCATAAACACATGTCAGAAAGGAGAGGAAATATCAAACAACTTCATCAATTTTCTCCCCGAAGTGTGGGGTAGAGAACATGTATGAACAGAGACATATAGGGCTCTAATACTACATCATTGGTGGATTTCAGAAGGAAAAAGTTGTGCTTAATGTCAATTTCCTGACGTGGGGCTTTGTTTTCAAACATTTGGGAAACACTACTCTAAGATCTGCCTAGCTTCCACTGCCATGAACTTTAGTAATGGAACTGCTGCCCAGAGCAAGCCCACTTTGATATGTGGGAGGACGGGATGGCAGTGCATGTCCTCTGCAAGCACCAGTCTGTACTGGCTGGCTCAGATTTGTTCAGCAGCATCCCAAACTGGAACTGGCTAGGGGAGTGGCCAGCTGATTTAAAAAAATCCCTCCCCTAGGAAGACACACAAGGCAAGAATCTGTTTTTTTCTGAGACTAATCTCAGTGGGACAGTGGTTCCCACTGGGGTGCAATTAACATGTAAACCACGATATTTACATGACTACAGTGATCCTTATGAAAAGATTCCTGCTTGGAAAAGGAAACCTGCTTGAAAATATCAAAGGAGTATCATTCAGCTTAACAAAAAGAGCTTGCAAGAGAAATAACTGCATGCCTATTTTCATTAGCAAAAACACAGCTGGATATGTTCTCTGCAACAGAAAAGGTGGTGCCACGCAAACATGGCACTTCAGAAACAAAAGAAGGGATAATTGACAGAAAACTGCTTAAACCCTGGACATTTTGTAAAAGTATCTATATTCACTTTTACCATCACTAATTATTCAAGTACCGTACCTCATTAGGAAAGCATATAAGAGTCAATTACCATCAATTAAACAGATGTGTATTCACTTAAATTCAATTATTTATTTAATCAAGACCTAGTACAACATGGTATGTACTTTCATTACATACATTCTTTAGGAGAATCTTTTGTCTTCTGGAGATTTTTGGTCAATATTATTATTTTAGATGAACTTGCGATAAGGTAAAAGCAGAATGAAGAGAGAAAAGGAAAGAAATCTTGAATACTATGAGTAAAAACCACTTTTAGATTCCTTTACTAAACATCATTTTAATTCAGATACATTCTTGCATCCTATTAAATGTAGTTTATCATCACTTACGTACAATTATTTTTCAACTATTTGGAAAATATGCTGTACAGATGAAATCTGGTTTTACTGCTGTACTGAAAACATGGCAGTTTTTCCCTGGAAAAACTGAGAAACAGGTGAAAAAATGTAAAATGCATGGGATTTTTGTTTTACTGGTAAGGATATCCTTTACTATGCAAGAAGTCTGTTTGCTTCAGAAAATGTAAATGAATAATCCCCAGTGCAACTTTTTGTATCTTCTGCATATAAACCTGGGTTAAGTAAAGTATGTAAAATAATTTCTTGATCCCTTTAAAAGTACCAAAACTGTTATATAGCTGCAGGATTTTACTAGAAATTACTGAATTCTCCACATGAGGTGGAAGAAGTTGGTATACAGAGAGCTCAAATCCTTAAATCTTTATAGCCTCTCTTGCCTTGGCAATATTGAATGTTACATATAAGATGTTCCTGTAAATGCGTCTGCTACCGACATCTTAACTGGTTTCAGGCTGAATAATTTTCTTCTTCTCCAAATGTGCTGTGCCATGTGTGAACACAACTATGTACCCACCCTTTGTCTATCATTTACTGAGTTTAAAAAGGAAAGAAGAAGTGTGAGAGTGAGAGAGCTCAGATCTCCCAATTCTGGAAAGAATAAGGCTAATCTAATTGAACATCTTTCAGTAGGTAATTTCTAAGTGCTATTAATGGCAGTGTGATGCATTCCATATGTTTTATGAAAATAGGTTTATGAGTGTGAATATGATGTAACTGGAATAAGCTTTATGCAAAAGGTCTCTTGTAAGGTAACATGACAAAGGTTATAACCTACTGAATATATTCCTTCTATTTGTATGCATGTATCATTCTTGTATCTGAAGCTAGAAATATGAAGTATAGCTCTGAGGTCCTATTGTAATTATGCAAAATGTGGTCCATTAATGGCGGTTTAGAATCTTGATGGCTCCCACTGACTCGGACAATTGGTTGTAAATGGGTTATTTACCTGCAAGACTTCCCATGTATATGTGGGCCAACCCAGGAAGAATGGAGACTAGGGGTCTTACAGTGACATGTGACCATGTCACATGATACTGGAATCCATCTTAATTCTTTGAGGTGGGGGGGGACAAGCATAGACAAAAGACTCCCGCCTTGTGCCAAAGCTATAAAAGGGGGTGTAGCAGGACAAAAGAGGCTGCCACTCATGAGAAAACCCCTTCTTCCCACCTGGGATGTCTGCTGGAACTAACAAGGACTGTACCAGAGGAAAGGATTGGACCCAGACTAGGAAGGAGTCTAGTCTGTGAAAGAAGCTTATTGGAACATCTCTGAGAGTGAGATGTTACCTGTAATCAGTTTCTTAATGTATTAGGCTTAGACTTGCATGTTTTTGCTTTATTTTGCTTGACAACTCACTTTGTTCTGTCTGTTAGTACTTGAAACCACTTAAATCCTACTTTTTATATTTAATAAAATCACTTTCATTTATTAATAAACCCAGAGTAAGTGATTAATACCTGGGGCAGCAAACAGTTGTGCATCTCTCTCTATCAGTGATATAGAGGGCAAACAATTTATGAATTTACCTTGTATAAGCTTTATACAAGTAAAACAGATTTATTTGGGGTTCAGGCTCCCAGAAAGGCTGAACACTGGGTGTTGGGAAAGTCCCTGTTAATTGAGAAGCCCCTGGCTGAGTGGATCTCAGTTAACTGCAGAGAGGCGTAGCTCAACCTCTGGGTCTGTGCTGGAGCTGACTGGAGTGTCTAACTCAGCAAGACTGAAGTAGAAGGGCATCTGTTCTGGCAGGAGGGTTGTTCTCAGTGGTATCTCAGCTCATTGGGTGACAGCCTCAAGGGGAGTCTCTGTTACCAGATCCGTCACGAGCAGTCCTGGAAAATGAAAGACTCTATAATCCATAGACTAGGTACAGCACAAGCAGGAACAATGCAGACTGCACTAAGCCTGAACTGCAGGAACAACTTCTAAGATCTCAGTGCTCACCATACCATTCAACCTTCAAACTCTCCACTGATGATCACTGAAATGAGGCCACAGGATGGCTAGAACCTGCTTTTGAGATATGTAAGGTTTTCTTTTCTTTGTAACTAAGCAAAGGAGGAACCTTCCTCACTGGGCATAAAGTATCCTGATGAGGAATGTATTGCAAAGTATTTCCTCTCTTTTTTAAAAATCTCTTTAAGATTGTTACTGTTGAATGGAAGAATTTCATACAGACTGCCATAAAAAGAAAAAAATCCTACAGCCTCTGGAGGAAGGTTGTGCTGAGTGTAAGGTCTTTCTGGAGGCTAAATTCAGGGTCTCCAATCCTCCTCTTTTACAGTGTATTACAAGGGGCTATGGGACCTTGCTCAGTAATAAGGATTGTGATGTACACAGATATAATAAACAGTAGTCAGTAAAGTTGAGCTGACCTCTTGATTACCTGGTCCATGGCTCAGTGCACAATCTCCTATTCTCTGGTGTATATATACAGTGAATCCCCTTCTCTCAGAACATTGCCCAGACTTGGCAGTGCAACAGAAATATCTGAAATACAGAGTCACGCACAATTCAGTACAGCAGAGAGCTGTGTTGTTCAGTGTCAACAAAGATACTAGTAAGACCCAACTGAGTCACATAGTTTTATAATGTGGACATCTGTCAAAATGAAAATAGACTGAGGCCACTAATTTGTTTTAAAAACTGGTAGGTCACTACCCAGATAGTAATTGCCATGGATAACTTTGGCCCCAGCACTCGTATCAGCTTTGCGTAGGCAGACCCTTGCATCTGTATGGAGTCTTGTTGACCTAAGTGGGGTCTGCCAAGGCAGATTGCAGGATTGGGAACTTTGTTTTTAATTACTTGGGAATCATTCCAAATGGGGAATTCGATGTAGGCACTTGTTAGTCATTGCCACTCCCTTGAGCCATCTATGGCCCTGCTAACATGTTTAAAGAAAGGAAAACGATTACATTTGTTTTAAAATCCCACATGCAATCAGCTGACAAATGGTATGTATGCAACTCAAAGGGATACATTTAGAAGAAGAGAGGCCCACTTCTGCTCTAAAATGTGCTCATACTGTTTCTGCTGACTTTACTGACAGTTGCATAGGTACATCCAAGTGCAAAACTTGGCACTAAACATTATTTAAACCTGTCTTCTTTAAAAAAAGAATATAAAAACACAGAGTTGAATGTGTATTAATATTGTATTACATTAAGGTTTTTTTAAAAGAGATAATTCAATTAAAATTTAATTAGCTTTAACTACACTGTAGCAATGAATTTCGGCATCTACCCATGCCGCAGATATTTTCATTAAGACCTAATATTCAAGACAAAACAATGAATGTCTGCTGCCAAAAAAGCTAGTGTACATTCTGCCTTTGAGTTCTCAGCCAGGGCTGGGAGAGAATGCTTTGAAATTATAGTTTCATTTGGATGCATACTGTCATCTAGAAAGCAGTCTGAAATCAGATGCTGCTCTAACCGCAAACACTGGGACAGCTATAATAATATTCTAAAAACCTTCATATGGATGTTATACTGCTATTATAATTAAATCTGCATTTTCTTTATTAGTCATAAGATCTAGGAAAGTACTCAGTTTTATTCATGTATTTAGCTTGATTTTTTTAAAAAGCCAATTCCAATGGCTCGTAACAGTTTAAAATAAATAAACAGTTTAAAATAAACAGTTTAAAATAAATAAAATAAATTAAATTAAAATAATATTAATAAAATAATATTATATTAATAAATATTAATATATTAATATATTAATATATTAATAAAATAATATTAAATGAAAATTAAAATAAACAGTTTAAAATAAATAAACACTTTAAAATAAATTAAATCTTCCTAGAATAATCCATTACACATAACTTAACTCACACCATCTCTAAATTCCTGATTTAAAAAATAAGCATTTTTCAGCATTCCCTAAAGATGAACAAATATGGATTCCACCATAATAAGGGCATGAGTGGAGCACCTTAAACTAAACTGTGATGGGGCGCCACACTGGGCTGTAAGGTAGTGCTTCCCAAACTTGGGATGCCGCTTGTGTAGGGAAAGTCTCTGGAGGGCCAGGCCAGTTTGTTTACCTGCCCCGTCCACAGGCTCCGCCGATGGCGACTCCCACTCCCAGTTGGCCTGAAGCAGCAGACTGCGGCCAGTGGACTGCAGTTGCCACCAAGGGAGTGGGTGGACAGAGATTGCAGGTTCCCTGGAATGGGGGGACACAGGTTGTAGCACAGCCAGAGTGCAATGTCACTGAAGAGATGCTGTAGTCCTGAGAGGGGCACGGATCCTGGAACAAAAGTGATGGCGGGGAGGCAACATCAGAGAATGGTGCCCTAAGCAGAGCTAATTCCCATGACAGCTGGCAGGAGGCACCAGAGTGGTGAGACCCGCCCTGTCACAATACCCAGAAATCAGTACAGAGCACTCAGATAACGTGTTCTTTGCACGCAGCACCTCTTAATATTTGGGCAGTTGCATTCTGTATTAACTTTAGCTTGCAAAGTGAAACATGGAAAACCACATATAAATGTATGTGTATGCACATGTTTGAGACAGTGTGACATCACTGAACTGTAGCTACTTCTTCTAGGATGTTATGTGGTTGCTCTTTATAAGCAGAAAAACACCCTATAGAGTGCAATTCTGGATAGCAATGACGAAAACCACATCTGACCAAAGGCACAGGAGGTAGAGTAATTACATATAATTAACACTGGTCCAGGACATGCATTTAGACACACCGTTATTATGAAAAGTGCCATGAGACTTTCAATTACTGGGAGTGGCATAGTGCTACCAGTAGATTGTAAAGACACCACCTCCAGCAGCACAATTCTTGTCAGTGCTATGCATTGGATATATAAGTACTCTCAGCTTGCTGAATGGCTAGAACTTACCAGTTCACTCATATCCCTTTCAGCTGGGCAAGAACCAATACCAGTGTTACAGTGAAAAATATGCGTTAAACCAACTGCAGTCGTCAACGTGAAACAGAGATGTGGATGTACAATTCAATTCACCAATTTCCTTCCATGTTTTATTTAAATCTTAAAAGTGTATTGAAAGCACTTGGAGTTTGGGTGGGTATCACCTGGATATTACCTTTGATTGGCACATTATAAATATGCACATCCAAATATTTTGGTTATAGCACGTACATAGAGCTGGTTAACATTTTTCACAGAACAGTTTTCTGTAGGAAAATTCAGTTTTCATCAAAATCTGAATGTTTTCTGGGCAGGTGTTGCTTTCAATTAATATTTTGGCAGAGAAATTCTAATTATATATAAATGTTTGATTTGTTGCTTTTGATCTTATACAAATTATATTCATTATACTGAATATTGTCTATATCATATTTAACATTTGTTTTGACATTATCATAAGGAAACATTTTTGCCTTATCAAAATGACATTATTCAGCATTATTAAAACAAACTGTTTCAATGGTTGTTTTTTTTAAATGTCTGTTTCACAAGAAATTTTGAAATTTCCATTTTTTGTTCTGATTCAGAAGGAAAACCAATTTCAGAATGTCAGAATGTCCTTCAGGACAGACATTCCTTTTTCTGATCAGTTCCACACAAACAATATTACTGAGACTGAAATCCTAAGAAAGCTACTGAGCATTTTAAAATCACACTATAGAAAAAGTCTTCATTTCAATCAAATACCTGCTACATTATGATCATCAGTCATTACTAAGAAATATTATTGGCACGCCATACCTCCTAAAAAATTTGCTATGGATTAAAATGAGCACATAGCAGAAGAAACAAGAGCTAACTTAATCTATCACATTTTCATATTCTCTGTGACTCCCCATCATTGCCATAGAAGTACAAGCCTTAAATTGCAGCTTAAACCTTGAAAATCCAATAACAAAAGATCATAATTAGCCTAATATGTGGGGGTCAACAGATCAAATTTATTAATGAAAAAGCACAATTTAATTTTCCTGAACTGGAGTTGGTGGAGTTTCAGTTCTGTTGTGCTTATTAGTCTGCTTAATCATGTTGTACAGCCTTGGCTGGAAAGACAGAGTGGCAGAACAAGACCTTGGCATACACTGTCTCACAGCAGGACAAAGCACCTCCCAAGCCTTTTTCCCCCCTCCCAATGTGAGACTTTCCTCCATATGGCTGACACAGGGATGGGTCTGTCACTTGGAAAACCCTTTGAACCACGGAACTCTTGATCACTAGACAAAGGTTTGTAACCAGTTCTCAACACTAGTGTTCTGCCACTACCACTTTGTCAAATTGCCAAAACACACCCTCAGCTGCATTTTAAATCTGCTCTTCCTTTCATTAAAGGAAAGAAAAACATGGAATTCAGAGAAAGGGCAGTGTTTGATTAACAACTTTCTTATCAGTGCATAAATGAAATTTGAAAGGTAATAATTACATTTGTCATTACTTAGACTTAAGTCTCTTATGTTTTCTGTTTCCTCTGTTTCTGGACAGCTGGAGCAATGACTCATTAATAATAATAAAGTCATTTAACCCTGCAGGCACATTACAAGGAGAAAGATGTCATTTGTTATCAACGCAAACAGAGCAATCATTGGATGGTACAAAAAGACCATATTCATTGCAGAGGATAAAAAGGACATTTTGCACTCATTTTTAACATGACAAACCAATCTGCTACTTAATTATCAATAAACATAAGGGGACAGCAAACAGTGTATGAGGGACTACTAATGGTGTATTGTCCTGCAGTGACATTTCCATAATCACTTTAAATCTACCCTGTACATATGTACTAGTTAAAGCTTTCTGCTGATGAACTTGTACCCCCCCCCCGCAAGAAATAAATTATGCTTTGCAGTTGTAGTGCATTACAGCCCTCTTTAATGAGTGTGTGAATATGCTACCTGAGTTATATGGTCTCTTTATGTAAGTGATACAAGTTGGCATTCTATTGCACTTGTGATTGATTACAGTCTGACTTAAAAATAATTTGATACACTTGCAGAAATCTGGGAATTAAATAGAACACAAGTACACTTATTACATCCGTATAAGTAGCCAATTATAGTCACCTAAAGTTATGAGCTTCATATGGTTTTTGTAAAAACAAAATAATAGTAACAGTAATACTACCCTATTAATTGTTCCCAAAAGTAAATTATGTCTATTTCACTTTTATAAAGCCACTTTTAACATGTGTAGGAGTCCAATTTTTCACCACATAGAATCAGTCAAGAAAAATGAGCTCCAAACAGTTATATACATAAAGCCAACTTTAAAGATATTATCTGATGTAACCAGGAGCTTCTATTCATTGAGATGCAATTTTTAAAAAATAAGTATACAAAGAGAACACTAACCTACAGACAATATTTTGCAGTAGCATTGGATACGATGATAAAATCATATATTAACACAGGTTGGTACTAATTCAGTATCTCCTGGTAATATTTTTTAAGAACTATGGTCTTGGACCAAGGAACTCCTGAATTTGTATCCTGACTCTGACACTGATTCTTCCTGTAGCCTTGGGCAAGTCACTTCATCTCTATTCCTCAATTTCCCAAGCTGTGGAAAATAGAGGTAACATGTATGTCTCCCTAGGACTGTTCAGTCAATATTTGCAAAGTGCTTTGAATATATAAAGAGATATATAACTACTTAGCAGTTTTATCATTATCACGTGGCTCAGAAAAAATCAACTCAATGTATCTGATGTGTATTAAAAGCAGGCAGTGCCTACAAACACAGGATGGCAACAAAGCCAGTTGTGAAGAGATCTTTTTTTTAATACTGTTCTGATTCTCATTACATCAGTTCTGTGAGAAATACCTAGATTCAGCTACTTTAAGTACCTAACTGAGTATTTCAGAATTTACTGGACAATTATTTTGAAGAATTACCGAGATATCTTTCTGTTCATGAAGTAAAATGTCTAAAGAAGGAAGAAGGGACAAGACACTCTATCTTCCCCCCTAAAGGAAATATTTATTTTCAGATTTATCCACAAGGAATTCAGCTCTGAGGAAAATCTAGTGAATGTCACACTATGATATTACAATGGGAAAAAATGAGACTGAGATTTCATGTGAATGAAAATCACTGTAATTGGAGCTTTATCTAAATCAGGCTAGAACTTAAAATTTCTTCTTTGTGTTGTACACATCTTACACATTTGTCTTACCATCCTGCATATGAAAAGGACCCTAGTACAAACCTAACAACATGAAGTCTAAATTACTCCTTGGTACAAACAACCCCTTCCAAATCCATTCATATTTTCTGGAGTTACCATCAGACATTAGTGTAAAACTTTATGAAATTTATGGTAAATATATTTCAGTGTATGACACAGACTTGCATATCAAGAATAAGAGAGTCAAATTCATCGCTTATGTTTTCATTATTAAGATAGTGGCACCACAGAAAAAACTAAATGTGAAATGAAATGTCTTGTGAGGCACCAATTTAGTGTTTAAAAAAAGAGGTCTAGTCAAAATGACAAATGGAAATAATAGAAGCGCTACAATTTTCACATCAGTTTGAGGTAAAATGTTTTGAATTACAGTCATTTTTATCCTATTTGATAAAGAAAATTATCTTAAATGGGTGATAATTTAAAACAGCATAATCCAGATTTCATTGTGCATCAATCAGACATAACCATGATGCAGAGTGTGTCTGAATGATTTGTAGTAACATACAGTATTTTTGAACAATAGTTCAGTGCTACATTCAGAATATGCATTTGAAAGAAGGCACAGAATGGCCAACTGGAGCTTACTTCATTCATTCACTTACATACATTCACATTCTCAAAAGACCAGAAAATCACCTACTGTGACACAGTTTTACTATCTCCTTGGTGCTCACTAGGCACCGATGGCACCTTGAGAAAATGCGCCCTGACTCTGAGAGTGTACTGCTAATGCAGCTTTCATCACTTCAGATGTTCATCCCTGTCCAATTTGTGCATGGATGTTGCTTCTTTCCTTTTCTATGACACTCTTCCAACTACTAAGACGTTCATTCCATGTAAGTATTTTTGTCTACAAGACACTAATGAACAAATGCCACAACTTCCTTCCTTCCTTTTTTCTATTCTACCTCACCAGAAACTACATGCTCTTACAAAATCCACTCTGTTCAACAGTTTTCATTTGCATCTGGTTTATTTTAAACCAAATATAACATCTTGTCCCAGCTTCCCTGTAAAATTATCTTCATTTCTCAAAAATAAAAGTAAGTAAAATGAAACCCACCTCATTTAAATCACGGTGAGTATGATGCTAATGGTGGCTGTGCCTTTTTCAACCTAAGAATAAAAAGCTAAAAACCCCTTTAGTTCCTGGCCAACTGTAAATCCTTTATGCTGGGATGATGCTTGATACTGGTATATATTTTTTCAGTTCAATAGCTAAGCAAAAGATGTAAAAAGGTGTATAACAGAGAGTATATCACTTTGTTAATATGCTACTTTTGTTAGATGTACACAGGGGCAGCTCCAGGCACCAGCGCAGCAAGCGCGTGCCTGGGGCAGCAAGCCGTGGGGGGCGGGCTGTCGGTTGCTGTGAGGGTGGAAGTCAGGCTACCTTCTGCAGCGTTTCTGCGGAAGGTTCGCCGGTCCCACGGCTTCGGTGGCAACTCGGCGGCAGGTATGCTGAAGGCACGGGACCGGCGGACCCCCGCAGAGACTCTGCCGATGGTTACCTGACTGCCATGCTTGGGGCAGCAAAAAACATAGAGCCTCCCCTGGGTGTACATTGGGCACCACATATCCTCAGAAGGCTATAGTATGATGACCTTAAGAAAGCACAAGTCTATGCCACTTAAATTGCATTTAAGATTATTTTGAAGGCTTTGTGCTGGCTTTTGGAACAGGGTGAATTTCATCCTTTGTGACTAACAAAAGGGTTGTCTTTACACAGAAATGGTTTCAAGCACAAATTGTTGGGGTGGGAAAGAAAGATTAAAAACACATCCAGTTCTCCAAGAAAATAAATATCAGTGCTTAAAAATAGAATGGTTTACTACTGTTCTTCAAAGAATTTCTTTTTAATTTGAATATAGAAATTTCTTCCTTACCACAGCACATTATCTGCATAAACTGAGAATCCCAAGGAGCTGCAGTATAACTAAGGAGCTTCCAATTTCATAGTTTTGAACAGATCTTCCTTGTAAAGCACAATATAAAATGATTTTCCAGATTTCCAGATATACATTTAATAGACTCTAATTGTCTCTGTTGAAATTTAACCTTTATTTCTCTTGATGACTGTTCATATGATTATATTGAAGAAAAAAAAACTATGCATTGAAATCACAGATTTAATTTCATTGTAGACAAATTTTCATACTTATTCTAAGAAGATCTAACATAATAATGCTGTAAAAAGAGGCTTGTAATCAGCATTCAGACTGTTCAACAATTTATCACCTCTGTTCCCTGTTTTGGAATACATGCCTCAATCAGCCATTTTCTATTGTATTTGACAGTTGTTCTCTGTTGCCTATGTCCATTATGCAGGGATGTACCCATTAATATACTGCTCTCAACTCTCATAAAATCAAGAGTTATTGCAAATAAACTCCTGAATTATAAACCAAAAAAATCCATCTAATGGCCAGGTTAGTTTGCTTGATATTTTCTTATTTATGGATTTATGCTTGGGGATGACACTAGAAGTAGAGAGAGAGTTAGGATGGTCCAGTGGTTAAGGCAATAGCCTGAGACTTGGGAGATCCAGATTCCATTTCTTTCTCTAACACAGATTTCCTGTGGGCAAGTCGCTTAGTTTAGCTATGCCTCAGTTCTCCACTTGGGGATAAAAGTACTTTTCTACCTCACAAGAGTGCTGGGAGGTAAATAGATTGAAGACTGTGAGGTACTCAGATACTATGGCAATGGGGCCCACCTAAAATAAATACTGAATATTTTCATATACCAAAAAATGACTTTA
This sequence comes from Chelonoidis abingdonii, assembly GCF_003597395.2. Lineage (NCBI taxonomy): Eukaryota > Metazoa > Chordata > Testudines > Testudinidae > Chelonoidis > Chelonoidis abingdonii. Next base: position 71,492,931 of record NC_133776.1, read on the forward strand.
CAGCACCTCCATTTGAGGACATACTTAAGAAGTGCCCAACTTCCATTGTGAGAGAGAGAGCTCAGCACCCAGCTCTTTTGAAAAAATGGTCTTTCACGTCTGAAACTGCAGAGCTCTTATGAAAATCTGGGTGCCATGATCTTTGGATATTCTGGCCATCACAGACACACATTATTTAAATATCTGCACACCCAACTGAAGTGATCTCAGAATGGTTCCCACCAGAAATGAAAGTTCAGATCCTAAAACTAAGCCATACAATTTGTTAGAGACCGCAGATCCAGGACGCCATGACTCGTTTATTGTTTTATATAAGCCCTAGAGTAAGTACAAGCTACAAATCTGGGCTAAGTGCTACTATGGCAAATGTAGAAAGCTTTCATTGTGCTTGGCACACAATACCCGAGTATGAAGAGTGTGCATACCTGAATCTCTGAGAAACCCTTTAAATGTCTGTGGGATAAATGCAACCACTTTAAGAGTGGTGGGAGGGAAAGAAGAATTTATACCTGTTCTGACAATTTGCCAAATGGGTCCTTTAAAATCTCCCTGTAGTATTTAATTAAACAATATTGAATATAAAAGAGCCTAAGAAGAAAATTACCAGCATAAAGCTCATTAGCAGTGTTCATGTGCTTGTTATTGCACCTTTCCACCTATTTATCCATTAATTAATCTATCTTCCCTTAAAAATGCCATTAATATCCTTATAGTTAATTCATTATAGCCTATTGCTTTCATTCAAGTGCATGTTAGCAGAATATTTTCATCATAAATGAGCAGACATGAAAAGGCAGATTGGAATTCTGACAGAGAATAATTTATTGTGGCTGAGAAGACGCCTCCCACCAACTGGGATGTTTGAAAGTTGGAAGATGAAAATGTAATGACAAAAGAACCTCTGCAGAAAAAGAAATTAAAGGCGAGGGGAGAAAAAAAACAGAGTTTATGGCCCAAAATATGCAGGGTTACTGACACCATTTCTTTTTACACTCCCAGACCTTACGCCTCACTCTCCTGGCTGCCTCAAGGCAGCAATAATCATTAAAGATTTTTCTTTACCTCATTTGCATAGTGCAGAAAGTACAAGGTGTGCAGCAACAACTCAACATACTAGAAGGGTTGACAGTGAATTTCAAAGCTTTTCAGAAACGTTATTGATCCATTCAGAATCACAAACTGTTAATCAATATGTACATTTAGCAAAAGGCTTCACCTTAAAGCTACATAAAGCAATGTCACTGGATATTTTTTCACTCATAACATACTTACTATGATTATAGTTTCTGTAACAGTGACTAATAGAGTTCTAGGACTCTGGCAGCTCCAAGTATTATATCACATTTTCTAGGAATATACAGATTATTTGAGTCTCAGGAGCAGAGGCGTACAACCACATTTATAATGTGCTATTATTGTACTACTATAATGGAAAACTGTCCCATTGTTTTTGCCATTATAACTCTATTATATTGTAGAACTGGAAAGTTTCCTGTTACTGTCAGGTACTGGGCGCTGAAGTAACATTAATTGTAGAGATTTGTTGTAAAACCTGCAAACACTTGAACAACCACATTGTGGACCAAATTCTGGTCTCTTAAGGAACAGATCTGACTGGAGGATTGGGGGAACGGGGTTCCCCCCTCCCCCGAACCCCACGACCAGAGGCTACTGTGTAAATGCCAAATATTCTCCCAAATTCTGGGGCAACTGAAATGATGAATGACACAGACACTTCTCCAGGATCCACAATAGTTTTATAAAATTCTTTTTACGCACACAATTTCAGGTACTTGCCCTGAACTCCATCGCTTTTTGTGGCATTTTGTGCAGGTGATTGTAGTCTCAGGGTTAGGCTTAGCTATATCCCTGAACAAAGATCGAAGGAGAACAGAACCTGTGCCAGACTGTTCAGGAAATAGGGAGTTCACTTCCTGACCCTGGCCAGGTCCTTTTCACAGGTATTAGGGGATGATCAGACCCTAACTAGTTAAATATGCAGGTTCCATCTGTTCAGTTCCCTCTGTACAATTCTATTTTGTGTTTTCAATGGCAGGCCAAAGAGGAATGCAATTCTGTGTTTGATTAAATGGTATCCAAAGCATGATACTGCCATTATTCTGTTGTTGCATTTCTGCATGCATTCTCAGGAAATACACTTCGGAGTTTTAGGCTATGGCTACACTGGCGCTTTACAGCACTGCAACTTTCGCACTCAAGGGTGTGAAAAAAACACACCCCTGAGCGCTGCAAGATACAGCGCTGTAAAGCCTCAGTGTAAACAGTGCCACAGCACTGGGAGTTCAGCTCCCAGCGCTGCAAGCTACACCCATAGAGGATGTGGAGTACGTGCAGCGCTGGGAGAGCTCTCTCCCAGCACTGGCGCTGTGACCACACTCGCACTTCAAAGCAGTTTCAAGTGTAGCCATACCCTTAATCACTGCTTTTCTACTGTATGTTAAGGACACCTTGAAACCATAAGAAATATACTGACATAAAGCCATTATGTAAATACTCTGTAGAACTGCTTAGTATATACCATTACATTATATATTTTTTAAAAAGTTGCACCACCAAGCACTCAAAAGTTAGGAAATGCGAGTGCAACCTGATTCAATCACTCTCTGCATATGCATTAAGATTCAGTCTTTCGTTACATGATCATGTACTTTTTTCCTATCTGACCTCTGCCTCACTCAGTGAATGGATAATTATTCAATATTTCTCTTTTTCTGTGAAAACTAGTGTGTGGCCACAGACCCTTATTTAAAGAATACCACCCAAATCCTGCTCCAAATATGGAACTATTAAATTCCTCACGGATATTTTTAAGGTGCTGTCATCATGGTATCTGACTACTTCACAAACGTTAATGGATTTATATTATTTATCCCTGCGAAATTCCCATTGGGGAACTGAGGGACAGAAAGATTAAAGCCAAGTTGTCAAAAGTGTCCACTAATTTTCCTCAGAGTTTTTATAGCACTTTATATAAAAGCAAAGCACAGCTCCAATCTACATCAGTTGCATTAGTGAGCACCCAACAATTCTCTAGATCTGATTCCAGGTGTCTTAAGCGGGCACCCAGAAAATATAGAGCACACAATTAGTGGCCACCCTTGAGCCTGAGGGTGGAAAATTTCAGCCCAAACTGTTGAAGTTTGGCAAACTGTAAACAGGGTTTGATAAAAGTGTGGCATTACCAGCTTCCCTACTAATACTACAGTACGATAATTAAAGCTAATCGAATGTGTTTTGATGACAAATGATTATTAATTTCTGAGCTTTCTGTTGATTTTTACTTTAGAATGTTTATCAGTTAAATATAAAGAACGTGCTTTGAAATGAAGTAGTAGTTTCAACTTTTTTTCACATCCCTCATAAGGAGCGGTTATACATGCAATTGATAGGGGTTTTTTAAAAATATTTTTCTGATAACATTTTATTACTAAATAAATCTGTTTCCACCTATTTTTGTTTAAATTATTTTGTTAGTTTATGAAATAACAAGGTTTTATAATAAATTTTAGTTTCATCAAAATCTAACTTTACTTCAGTCAATTTTGTATGTACTTAAACATTGCAAATGTCAGGCTGTGGCATGAAACTGTTGAAATACACAACTAATGTGGTTTCATAAAAGGCACTTGTGACAGGTGTCATAGCTACAGGAGAGATAAATATTGATTCATGTTTGGGTCACTGTTGGGGTGTGGAAGGAAAGTCACTGAAGCCCATTTCACATAGTCCACAGTTTCACTGATCTCAATGGAACTACTCAACGTTCATATGTCTGTAAATGGAAATTACTTATGCTCACTCCTGAGCTGGAACTAGACTTGAACTGGTGATCGAAAATCTCTGTACTCCATTACCATTCCTTTTAAGAATGAACTCTGCACAAGTTTACTTTGAGCTCTGAAAATATGACAATACTGTACAGATATATATCATACAACGCCGGCCACCAAAATGTAATCTAATTTAGATGTAGCCATAACAGTTCAAACACATCTCCAAAAGCATTTGGTGTCCTTAACTCATAATACCACATACACAGCACACATTATTATTCACTGTATGGGAAGTCTTCTCCAAAGGACTTTTAAAAAAAGAAATTAAGAAAGCTAAGCCCTTCCTAAGGCTGGATTCCAATATTCTTTTTTAATGTTCTTCACCTGAGCTGCAATGCTAAAGCTGCTGGACACTGCCAGCTGAAGCTAATGGGATTTCTTGGTGCACAGTACCTCTTCGGATCTGTCCCTAAAAGAGTGTACCATCAGTGTATGTCATTTATCACATGTGCTATCTTGTCTGTATCACTGTGGGTGAAATTTACTCCTGTACAAAGAGCTAGTATAAAGCCTGATTAGTGGGACTTAAATCAACTTCTTCTGGCCCTTTACACAGGGCGGGCTGAATGTCTCTCATTCTATTTCTAGAGAGAACATGGTGAGAATACAGGCAAGTGATCCTTCGCATAATATCATTTTCAGTCAAACATAAAAGCAAAATAGAATACAGCAGAAAACCTCCTGTTTTATAATATATATTAATGTGTAAATTTGTTACAACAAACTTTTTCCAAAAAAAAAACCTGGTCAAGGTTCATTTAAAAAATAGGCACAAATTAAACTGTTATAAAAATAGCTCTCTCTGGGAGTTGGACTAGATGACCTCCTGAGGTCTCTTCCAACCCTAATCTTCTATGATTCTATGACAGGAATCGGCAACCTTTGGCACGTGGCTCGCCAGGGTAAGTACCCTGGCGGGCTAGGCCAGTTTGTTTACCTGGTGCGTCACAGGTTTGGCTGATCGCGGCTCCCACTGGTCACAGTTCACCATTCCAGGCCAATGGGGGCTGCAAGTAGCTGCAACCAGCACATCCCGTGACCCTGGCGAGCCGTGTGCCAAAGTTGACAATATCTGTTCTATGATATGAAATTTGATCATCAAAACACGATTTTGACCAAAAGGCCCTCTTTCATATGGTATTCAATTTATATGTGCATCTGAGTCCAATATATTCGTTGCTGCAGAAAATGCCAAAGAGTCAACTGTGCTTCAGATGTAGTCAGTGTAACTTTTCAGTAAGAACCACTGCAGTTCAATTAATTATATTGCACTACAACTCTACTCTGAATTATCTGGGATTCCAACACTCCCATTCATATATTTTTCAGTTAGCATAGTGCCCTGTTTTAATTTGCAACTTAAGTAGTGTTAGTAAAGTTAGTCTTATAGGAAAAATATAGCTGCGTGTTCAAAGTGCGGGACTGGGGTCTGCCACAAACCTCCAGTGTGACCTTGGGAAAGTCACTTAATCTCTCTATTCCTTCCTCCCTCCCCCTATGCAAAATGCAGCTAGTATTACAGCGCCACTGTGAGGATAAATATATTAACGCTGGTGAGGCCTCAAATGCTGTAGTGCTCAGGGCATTAAAATATCTGTGTTTTCAGTATTAAACTGATATACGCTATCAGGACCTAGCAGAAGTGTCTTTCTCCAGCTTTGTGTACCCCATACAATGGCCAGACAAAACACCAGGCCCTGTGCTGGGGGTTAGGGGGCACAGCTCTGATAGTCAGGAATTAGACATCTCAAGGGGAGAACGGGAGGTTTGAACCTCCTCAAAATAAGCAGTTAAACAGCAGATGGCATACTGTGTTATTGAACTATAAAAGTATACTCAGTAAAGTCTTTTATGAAAGCTGGTAATGTTCGGAACTCAATAATCATTATGAGCTATGTATACAGATTGCGGTTATGAATTTATATTTTTGTGTGTATAGTAAGCTGTGCTCATAATTTGTGGTGCAGTCAGCAGGGAGGAGTTGCCTTCCCAATCAAAGGAGACTAGCTCTAAGCATCCACCCTTGAACAGCCCAGAAAAAGACAACTGATGGGTCATTAGAGTTAATAGGAAGACATTGAGACATCCCAGCTAGAATTTCCCCACCCCTGAATAACCATGTATCACCATGACATAAGAGAAAAGAAAAAGGGGAGAAAAGCCCTTTAAAAATGAGGCTTAAAACTGAGGTCTTCCATCCAGAAACTGTGGGACAGTTACTTTGCGGGAGCTGTCTATGAGATGCTAGATGTCCTGTATAGTAGGCGATATGCTGGGAAATTGTTCAGAGGCAATAGGTAACTTGTGTTAGAAAAAGGAGTTTATTTAGTTTGACAGTGTAAAGCCTGAGCCTGCATCTTTGTGTTTCTGTGACTTGCACATAGTTGCTTTTCCTTACTGTTTCATCTTTGAATCTGTCATTTTTCTACTACATAAACAGTTAATTTTCACCCCAAGCAGCTCTGTGCTGTGCAAACTGTGTGGAGGATGGTATCTGGGGCTGTTTTCACATCTTCAGAGGTGACAAACCAGTTTGGAAAAGTCCAAGTGTCCTGTCATTAAGAACTCGGACTGGATGGATTTGGGGACGCTTGGAATGGGAAGGGTTGTTGGTGTCACCTTGCAAGGTGTGACTAGGCTGGTAGAAGCCAGGGGGAGACCTTATGCTTGTGAGCAGGCTACTAATGTCAGGGAATTGACCCACTGCCGCACAGCAAAAAGGCACCCAAAGTTACAGGACATGGCAGGTGATGACAGAACCACTTACTGGTCTGGGTAATCCCAAAAATGTCACAAGGGGATAGGGATTACTCCCTCCTGGAACACCTGGGGGCACCAGTTACCCCCAAATGAAGTTGGGAGGAGGCAGAGCCATGGCCCTGTCCCCAAAGGCACAGGAGCCTGTGGTAAACATCCACATTATTATTCCTGAATTCTTGGGTCCTCTGTGAGGGATTTTTCGCCATCCCCCAATTCATTCTGTGCCTACCTGGCACAATCAGGTCCTACAGAGGAATATGTTGCAAACTAAACTACAGAACAACATTCTCAGACAAACAAGCAAGCCCTCCTCCCCTTGTCTGTAAACTACTGTACCAAACACAAACTGTCTGAGCACGGCTATTTCACGCTCTTTTTATAAGTCTAAGGAAGATGACTGCAATAGCTCAGAAAGTATAGGGTTAGATGATGATACATATCCATCAAGGGGACAAAGCATCCCTCAAATGCTAATGCTTTCACCAAAGGGAAAATCAGAGAATTATATAAAATTCTCACAGTGACAGTTTTTAAAGCTCTTAGACCAGAGGTGAGAGCATTAGAGCTGAAGACTAGTGACTGATTATGTAGAATCTACAGTAATCAACTTATTTTTAATATTCCTACTGGATTTCCTTCCCAGAAGCTGATGTCCATGAGAAAGCAGCAATGTGAACTGTGAATGTGAAGGCCTGGGAAAGTTCGATGCTGTAGGTACTGTATTAGGGATGTCACACAGCAAAACTGCCTCCTACTAACTAATCCGGTTCTGTACTGATAATCTATGATGATGGAGCAATATTAATGTGTCCTCTCAAACACTGGGAAGCTGTGATATGTTGTGCACATATTTAATAATAAAAGATCTATGGTGATACTTTTTATCTCAAGGGGTACTACAAGTGCGGCTCATTCAATGACATAAAGAGAATTCCACAGACAGCCTATCACTGAAGATTCAAAATGGAATTGAGTACAGAATTTTAACCCATACTTAATAATTTCTGCTATTTGCTTATTACATATGTACATTCATTTTGAAGACAATATTTCTTTTTCATTCCAATCAGACAAAACAATGAAGATGCCGTTTAGATTCTATACTGAGTTTGAGGTAAATTAAAGTGAGCCTCAAGCGCCAAAACAATCAATAGCATTTATTGATTTTGAGCATCTGTCCATTTGTAAGTGACATGCTAACAACTAGCTTTTCACAGTCATTATTAAACCTATACATTATTCCGGAAGACCAATCCACTCTTTCAACAGTCCCACTACCATAAAGAGTTAATGAATTATTTTAATATAAGGTCATAAAAAAGGCCTAGAGTAAATGATTTGATAGCGGTATCAAGCCCTGGTGTATTTCCAAAGATATTACCCATCTTAATTAAATCCAATTACTTAATAAAGTTCTAGTTAGTAAACCAATATCCTAATTTCTTGGAACTTGTTTTAATGAACTTGTTTGGAACCAGATTTTTTTCCCCTTTGTGAACCAGATTTGAATGTAGTTGGAAATGTCTCCATTGAAAATACAATCTTTTTTGGAACTGATTACCTATATAAATCATCAGGGGATTCCTCTTTTAACCATACACACTCCACAGATGCAAGCACCAAAAGTAGCTCTGAAAATCACATAAAAGATTAGTCCAATTCCACATGAGTGAATAAAATCTACTTTCACAACCTAAGTGTCCTTTTCTGAGATAATGGGGACCATCTCGATATGAAGAGTCTATTGAGTAAAAGGTGGTGAAGGTCTGATAAGCTGTGCTCCTTCTCACCTCTCTCTGCAGTCAGGCTACACTTTTTATCCCATAAAGGTGCATACTTTTCCCTGGACAGTCAAGTTACATACAACTGTGGCTATTAAAGGAGAGAAAGGTAGTGCATTCTGAAGAAAGGGAAGTATACTTACAGTAGTGAGTAATCTGCTCTGCCTTTCTGATCACTGCTCCCTCTTCAGAAATAGTACAGACACTTTTACAGATTACTTTGATATAGACAACAGAAGATGAAGGGCCAAATTCTGAATTGTTGCATAAAGTAACCTAGACTCCATTATATTCACTCATGCTCCCCTGAAACAACTGACAGTTGCTCTACCCATATCTGAAGGCATTAGGTTGCTGTCACATAAACAACGAGGTGCTGGAACATGTAAGATACAGTAGATTGAGGCTACTTTTAATTTACACCTTGTTGCTCCTCTGCATGTAATTCAGACCAACACAGACTCCCCTCCACATGTCAGAATAGACGAAAGTAGGCTGAGGGAAGTCTAAATAGGAGGGAAGAGAGGAAAAGAGGTCTAACCTACACCACCTAATGCAACAATTCATACTTTGACCCCACAATATGAGTGTTACAATGATTAGCTAAAACAGGCATTGATGGTGAAGGGAGAGAGAAAGCAAAAGTGTGTGTATGTGCACATGGGTGGGAACAGACAGAAATTAGCTTATCCAGTGTACAAATATGTTTCTCTTTCAAATGCATTCTAAGAGTAGAGGAAATGTGTGTGGGGCTGGGTGTAAGATGTGGGTGATGACAAGGTAGTTGGGTACATACTGACATGCAATTAGTAAGACTGAATATAAGGTACAAATAGAAACTCAATTCAATGTTACAAATGGGAAATAAAAACATACTGCATGTTGTATGCTAAAATACGTTGTTAGTCATGAAACTCTGGGAACATACACCATATTCTGTCAACTTCCTCCTCCTTGTCCTTCGAAAGTGAGAAGGAAATATCATCTATCTTTGACAGAATTCCCATTCCAGCAACTCTCCTCTGCAATATTCCTATACATCAGTGGATGTCTTGCAAGATAACTAGCAGCCTGTACACATCACCTAAGCATGTATCTGCTTTGACTCAGAGATAAGCCATTAAAATCAACGTTCAAAAAGTGATCTGATACCTGTCACCAATTCATGTCTTTAGTCACACAACTTAGCTAGACTATAACATTTTCTTGATCAGAAAAAGAAACAGTCATTCCATGCTTCACGCTTTCCTCAAAAGACTGCTTACAACTTCCCGCTTCCAGCTTAACCATCATCCAACCCCGCTGCTGATCTTTCTGGTCTCACCTTGTCACGTGCTCTTTTATGGTTCTTTCACTGGATCCAAATACCCTTCCACATAACAATCAAACAGTTTGCCCTTGTCTTCAATGTTCTGCATAGCTATGCCCCTGCTTTGACCTTGTCCCATGTATCTGATCATTTCCCTGCTCAGATACAAGATATGTATCACTTTCCTATCCTCCTAAAAGCTGCAAAACACTTCACCTCCATGTTACCTCTTGCTTCTAGAATGTCATTCCTAATCCTGCAGGCATACAGTCTCCCTACTTTCCTACTTCCTCCTCTGCAAAGTCCACTTTCTACTGTCTCTCACTCCCAAGCCAAACTAATAAATGAACATTAGGAAGTGGGTATCCATGTCCCTGGAGTCCAAGGGAGCGAAAAGGATGACATGAGAAAGAGAAAGGCATTACCCCCTCTATCCTTCCTTGAGATGAGAAAATGTAAGGTTGAGAAGAGGAGATTCAAATCCAGATGGCGTCCAGGAGTTCTCATGCCAGCACTTGTAAGTAGATCCTGCAGGTGTTCCAACCACTATTCAACACCATCCCCATTACTGTGATGAAATGAGGCTGTCTGATTCCCAGGATGGTTGTTCTGTTGTAAGCAATTTGCAGACCCTGGCAGAGATTTGTTCAGTGAAGTGTATTTTCCAATTTGAGTTTTAAGAAAGAATTAGGGAGGCTATTTGTCTAAAGAGTTTTAAATATAACCAAATTTGGGAAGTCTCACAAATTCATAATAAGCATCCCGAGTGCAATCTGCACTTTTCGTCCAGCAAATAATCCATCGAGGATGCCTGTTAAATTCAACATAGCTAACATAACATTTTCTGGTCCTGCAAACTAATGGGAACTGCAAGGACAAATGTTATTTGCATACAGTTATGTTGATGATAAGTTTGGGATGTCATCAAAATGCTGTCACAGCACAACAATCCCCGCTGGTGTACCTGGATACAACCTAAAACAATGTAATAGTGAGCATATTTCTGTTTCATTCAAATAATGGCATGCTGGAAAAACCTCTAAAACCTACATATTCTTGACACAATCCAATTTGCAGTATGAAGACATGTGAAAAGATACATAAAAATTTAAAAGCTTAGTCAAGCCATTCTAATAACTGCCACTGAATTTGAAGGGTTACGATTATGTCCACTTCAGTGCCAATGCTATATGAGGCCATGATTTGGTTCACTATTTTTACTTCCATCATTTACCATTTATGTAATGGTCATTATATCCCCAATCCTGAAGATGTATTTTTCATGAGGGTCACCTCCCCACTTTCTGTGATTGCAACAGAAATTGAGGAGGGGAAATAATTTGCTTGCCGTATAACGATCATGAAGGAGTGTTTCCATCAAAAATTCTATTGATCCTACTCAGGTCCAAGACAGTTTTGAAGCCTTCAGGGTTTCATTGGAGGCCCTGTTAACTTTTTAAAAGCATGCACTTGTATGTAAATCCTTTGGTCTAATGTTCCATCTCTTCTTGAGAGATCACCTTTCTCTTTGGTAGTTATTATATTAACTAGTCCACCAAAAGGGGAATAATCAGAACAGAGAATCATGAAGTGTCCAAAACAAACTTATCGTGAAGCTAGTGGCTTCACTCATTTCATATTTTTTCCAATTCACAGAAAGGCTTAAGTAACATAATAGGGATGCCAAGTTTTATTCTTGTTTGCAGTGTTGAATAATTGCAATTAGAAACCTGTGGCTGGCCTATGCCAGCTGGCACATGGGGCTGTTTAACTGTGGTGTAGACGTTCGGGCTCAGGCTGGAGCCCAGCTTTGGGACCCTGTGAGAGTGATGAGTCCTAGAGTTCAGGTTCCAGCCCAAGACTGGCAAGCCTAAGCCCTACACAGCAATTTTCAGCCCCACAGCCCGAACCCCGTGAGACCAAATCAGATGACTCAGATTAGCCGGAGGTATGCTGCAGGGCTGCTATCCCCATGTAGACATATCCTCAGTCCTTGCCCTCAAAGGAAACCATCAAAAGATGAGCATAGGAATGTAAATTCATAACTCTTCTGGACACTAAAGAACATGATCTTAACAGAGATGCTGGTTTTATGGCTCGTTACAAGAACTTGTAACAGACCCTACTGCCTGCTAATCCTTCATTGCCCACTTCATTTGAAGTAGTCTCCTTCAGTATGTGTGAACCCCTTATCTTTAACAATCTGTCCCATATTATATTTAGATTGGCCTAGGCCTGCCAATCCTCCAGGATTGCCCTGGACTCTACAGGAATTAAAGATTAATCTTTAATTAAACATTATGTCATATGATGAAACCTTCAGGAATACGTCCAGCCAAAAAGCTTGCACAGTGGTTACCTTCTCCAGACGAGAGCAAGAGCTTCTGTAACAGAAGTTGATCCAATAGAACATATTACCTCACCTACCTTTTCTCTCACATTTGATTCTTGATCATTCAAGCCTTTAAGAGCATGCTAATACTGAAGTGTGAGCCTAAGAGCTGATGCTTAGGTCTAGGGAGTGCTAGCTCAATTCTAATTTTGGTGCTGGATTTCTTCTTAGTTAGAGAAGTTTCAAGCTTACCTTATATGTCTTATGAAGAATTATTGTGGTAAAATATACAAGAAGAATGGATTACTGTTTTCAGAAGAGAAGATCAAAAATGAATACACAATAATTAATTAAAGCACCTATTATGCCAAATAGTGACCATATCAATGAATAAAGTGGACACTTAAAGTTTATACTTGAAATACAAGCCACCAAATCAGCCCTTTTCTTTCTATTAGTGATCGGATACAAAACATCTAAAATTAGTCCAGACTGCTATATATTTGTGAAAATAATCCCATAGGGTAACTGTTTTTAAAACTTCTCTAATAATACATCAAGATCCCACAGTCTGAGATATATTTTGATTTCTTGTGCTTTGGTACATAAATTCCAATGACAGTTTGCGCTATTCCTTGTATAGCACTTGTGTCACCAACCAAGGTGAATACTTCACAAAGCATCTTCGGAAGGAAGGAAAAATAGGTGAGAAGAAAAAAATTGACATTGCAGTATTGAGTTTGGCATGTGTTTCAACAGAAATGGTTGGGATGAACTGAAATTCGTTTTGGGGATGCACATCATGTTATCACAATTCTGACAAGATCAGCAAGTGTCACTGCAGATGCTAGTGACAAGATGCCAGAAGGACCGATAGAAGAATAAAAAATAAACCCGTGGGAAGGGACTGGGATGCTTCCTTTACTGTATTTTACTGATATTGGTTGCAGAACATAAACCTGTATTGAGGGGGAGGAGAGGGGGGGAGAATACTATTCATGACAAGGATTATCTTGCCTGGAGATACTTGGGCATTAAGGAGTCTGTTTTAAGTGAAGAGACTTCAGATCATTTCAGATCACTTTTCACAAATCTGCTACAACTCATTGAAACAGTTGCTTTAATTTCCTTCTTGTCCCTAGAGGGAAGATGAAATGGCATTTTAAAAGGTGACAATGGAACACACAGGGCCTACAAATAATTAATTTCCTATATGGGCAATGAACAAGGATTCCATTTCAGAAAAGGTACAAAGCACAGTCCTGTTTCACTGCTGTTTTTATAGACAAGAGGGAAGTAGAGTGAGGGTGGTAACTCCTTCAGTATAATAAATGACCAATTACAAAACACAGCAAATGCTCAGCTGCAGTTTGCTTCCCATGACAAGTGAATGTGGTAGGCTTGCACTGATTAAACAAAATATGCTTTAAAATTAAGCAATTGTTGAAAGCTACTAAAATTCATGCCACTGCAACATGCATTTTTAATCCTGGTAACAGCATAAACAAAGTAACTGGGAAAGTTCATAAAGAAATGAAAACACACACACACAGGTTGTACTCTTAGGTGGAAAGTCTAATCTGCATTTAAATAGAATTTTTCCAAATAACAAACAAGAGCCTCAAGCAACATTTTTACAGAAAGACTTGCTGCTAGTTCATAGTGTTTTATTATAGAGCCTAATCCTTCCATCTCTAATCCTCTCTCCCCTTGTATGCTCACTTCCCTACCAGTTTATCAAGGCATCTGAGCAGCTCTGAGCTCATGGCAGCAACAATCACTGGTGGTATTTCCTCACTAGAATTTTGTAAGCGCAGACTGAAACGATTTCAGCTGTCTAAGGTCTGCAATTCAAGGTAAGCTATGATGAACCAAGCAGCCTTTATTAAAAAGAGATTCGGGGTTGCGGAAGTCTTAACTGAAAAAGCTGGAGTTGACTGGCTAAAGAGGATGCTCTCCACATAAAGTAATACTAATTACAATGGAAACATATCACTTTCAGAGCGTAACTAGAATATGCTGTGATTGTTACTAAAAATGTCTCTGATCCCTTTGAAAATGTCACCATTAGAAACATGCTTCTACTCAGTCCTAAAAAGTTAAGAACAGAATACGTAAATTATACATTTTGCTGAAGCTATGTCCTAAAATCGCCATATTAAAAAAACCACTCTTTACTATTGTACTGCATGAGGTTCTGTAGTTTGTGCCTCTCCAAGTAAGTTACAAAAAACAATACTTGCAGAAAGTTATGTTCCCTAAGTAGAAATCAAAAGAATGCCAAAGTAAAAACAAGGTCAATTATAACTTAATTTCATTTTGGACAGATACTGTGCCAACAATGAAAGTCCTTTAATATAAAAATGGATAAGCTTAGTTCTATCATATCTAAAAGGAAAAGACAATTTGGAAAGTTGTTGGTATTTGCCAAACGTAGTTAACTCATGTTCAACAAAAAAAACAAATCCTCTACGATTCCAGTCAAAATGGATATAGAGAGTTTTACAAAATGCCTGCACTAATTCAATTTTTTAAAAAGGGACTGAAGTTGTAAATATATAGATGTTATAAAAGCCTGATCCACCTCCTATGAGAGCCTTTGCATTGAGTTCACTGGATGTTTTAACAGGTCCACAGAGAATTTCAATATACATCAACTTAATAAACATTACACTATGACAATTACTAATAGTGTCAATGGAGACTATAGGATGGTAAATGTCAGCACAAGTGATCAGAGGAACACACTGCTATTCTAAACAACAACAAAATACTAGGAAGTATTTACCAAAATAGGTCAATATTACAGACCAAATTTTCAGCTTAACCTTAATTAACCCTCAGGATTTTGCACCATAAAAAGTAAAGAATTTCTAACTAGGTAATTTGCAAGCACCAGGGCTGCCCGGGGGGAGGGGGGGGGCAAGTGGGGTAATTTGCCCCAGGCTCTGCAGGGGGCCCCAAGAGAACGGGTGAGGCTTCCGCCCCGGCCCGACCTGACCCCCCCTCTACCGCTCTCCAGGAGCCTCAGTGCATCCAGGAGCATCCCTGAACAGCGGTGCAGCATGGCTCCAGCAGGGCCTGACCTCCGCCCTGCTCAGAGCTGCATGGTAAGGGGGCGGGGCTGGGAGCGAGAAGGCACTCAGGGGCCCCGTCGGAGCCACGCTGCACCGCTGTTCAGGGACGCTTCTGGATACGGTGTGCTGAGGCTCCAGGTGAGGGGGGGAGCCAGGGGTAAGGGGCTGAGGCTGGGGGGGTTGGATAAGGGGCAGGGAGTCTGCTGAATGATCAGTGGACAGGCAGGGCAAGTAAGGGGACGGTCAGGGACAGGAAAGGAGACGCCGGTGGATGTGACGCGTTCTGGAGTCTGTAGACCGCTGAGGGGAATAGGGCGTCAACCCCCCCCCCCCCCCCCCCCCCCCCCGCCCCTTGGGCAGTCAGGGGACAGACAGGAGTATGAGGGCCCAGGGGTGCGTGGTGAGGCGTCTCGGGACGATGGTGCAGCGGGAGGAGACCAGAAGAAGCGAGATCGAGTGGAGCAGCATGGGACGGCAGGAATTGGGGGAAGTTCCAGATAGGGGGCAGGGCCAGCTGTGTTGGAGGACGACCAGCTTCCACTAACCCATAATCGCTCATTCAGCAAAGTCGCTGGAGCGCTTGCAGTAAGAGCCAAGACAGTATAGCTTTCATTAGGACTAGCTCATTTCCCTTATACTTCTCAAATGCCAAATTATAATCTATATTTTTAATTTCCAGGCACTATTTAGGGAGTTCACTCAGGCGAAGAGAACCATTCATTTAATAATTAGTGCCTCTGGTAGGATGCGGATCACATGAGACAGAGCAAATATCTACATCACCTACTCCTCACTGGTTCTCAACTATGTTTCCTGGAGACCCCTTTCACATAACAAGCTCCTGAGTGCGACCCACCCATATATAAACTGAAAACACTTTTTTATTATATTAACACTCGTGTTATAAAGCTGGAGCAAGAGCGAGGTTTGAGGAGGAGGCTGCACAGTCGCCGACCCCAAGTTAATAACCTGTTGACCCCACTGAGACGGTCCCGACCCCCAGTTGATGAAACCCTAAGGATTAATTCAATTTATTAGCTACCCGTGTGTCCTTCACATGCATGTGTCATATTAGCCAGCATGTCAGAATTCTCATTAGGTCATCCAGACAATGGAACAAGTCAATATGCTCAGCTTTCGTAAGGATGGTATGCTACATAAACGCATACCTTAAAGACAAACCACAGTAATCTGTTTTCCAGTTTGCATTGAGGCGACCCCAGCGAGCCGTCATATGGACACAAGTATAATGCGTATGAGAGGTTAAGCCATAATGGCTAGAAGATTAGCCAGCAGTGGTAAGAATGTGTACACCTAGCTCTTGTTAGTCAGATGCGAGTAGATGATGGATGGGCAGGGGAAGAGATCACTTGATTCATTACCTGAGTTCACTCCCTCTGGGCACTTGGCATTGGCCATTGTCAGTAGACAGGAATACTGGCTTGGTGGATCCTTTGGTTTGACCAGTATAGGCTGTTTCTTGTATTTCAAACCTAAATGAACCCAAGTAGACACACATATAGTAGTCAAGGCAAGCGGAAGCAAGTATCAGAAACACTGGAAAAATCTCTGGATGGAGCTCAGTGTTTGATCACAAGCTGAGGTGGTTCAAAGTTTAGGATTTTTTTTAAGCAGAATTTTTTATTGTCTTTAAATATCAACACAGCAAGCAGCAAAATTTGGCCACACACTTCTGAAACCCCAAACCATATTCAGGTTCTTGGCAGACTAATTTCAGCTTTTCAAAAAAAAAACACATACAATTATGAAGGAAAGCAGACATTGTCCGTGATTTTTTCTGCTTTTTTAAAAACCCCTAGTTTTTGATTCAAAAAAAGTTTTGATGGAAAATATTTGTCCAACCCTTTTAATGAGCTTTAGTGCGTTTTAGCACGAGCTGATTCTGAGAACCAGTGATACCTTGTAAAGAAGTTTTCTCAAAACTGGGTTTGCGCTGAGATCTGGAAGGTTTATTTTTCCCAGGGCCGCCCACGGAGGGGAGCAAATGGGGCAATTTGCCCGGGCCCCGCAGGGCCCCTCACAAGAATATAGTATTGGAATTTTTTTATGGAAGGGGCTCCTGAAATTGCTTTGCCCCAGGCCCTCTGAATCCGCTGGGCGGCCCTGGCAAGCAAAGTCTAGCTACTTTGACATTTAACTAAGTAGTGGGAGCATATCATTGCAGGTGCAAATGTCTTCTGCCTACAAACTGTAGCTACAAATCGATGACCATGCTTTAAAAATCTAGGGTGAAATCCCACCCCCATTGAAGTCATGGCAAAACTCCCATTGATTTCAGTGGGATCAAGATATTAATCCTGGCCTTCAAAATGAATAATACCTCACCTCACATTCTCCTTCAGTTTGGAAGGATATGCTATAGATTTTGAGGGCTGTAAGAAAGGGACGGTGTTATCTATGGGGACTGCATCAAGGAGGGGGAAGAGGGCAGACCCCCCCCCAGATAAAATCATGTGAATTTGTGATTTCAGATGGTTTCTTATAAAAACGTAGATGGTTTTGACTTGTTTTTTTAATTAATTACTATTTTTTTATTATGGCAGCACCAACCAAAATCCCAGTGTGGTAGGCACAATACAGAGATGTAATAAGAGTACCAGTAGAGAAGTTTAAATTGGCAATATTCTATGATATTCTATGATTCTATAGTGGTGAAGCACTGGAATGGGTTACCTAGGGAGGTAGTGGAATCTCCTTCCTTAGAGGTTTTTGAGGTCAGGCTTGACAAAACCCTGGCTGGGATGATTTAGTTGGGAATTGGTCCTGCTTTGAGCAGAGGGTTGGACTAGATTACCTCCTGAGGTCCCTTCCAACCCTGATATTCTATGATTCTAAGTCAGACAAAGGATGGGAGGAAGGGAGTATCATTATCATCCCATTTACAAGTTGAAAATTGAGACTCAATAACATTTAGTGGCTTGCCCAACGTCATGGAGGAAGTCTGTAGCAAACCCAGAACTTCATCCCTGATCTCCTGATTTTGCTTTGAGATGAAGTTCATTTGAATGCAAAGGGCAAACAAGTATTTTATTGAGCACTTGACCTGGACCAGGAGAAGGGCAATCACAAACACAGACAAAGCAAACTTGCCAGTTTCTACTCAGCTTTACATTTTGAATAATTAGAATTCCTTACTCCTCCCCATCACATCTTACACATTTATTCCTTGGGAATGTCAGTGATGGTTAAAGGCAGTGTCATGGCACTCTGTATAAACACAATAGTGATTAGTAAAGAAATTGGATGCTGACATTTAATTCTCCTTTCACTAATGTGTAGAACAAGAATTACCCACTACTATATTTTGCTTGTCATCAGCCACAAGCTTAAAGATTTGCTGGAGAGAAAATACACTTTCAAGTTTGGAACACTTATTGAAGATTTAAGATTAATAAATATCAGATTTAACCTAGCAGCTTTGGAAGGTGCCTGGTTGATGAGTTCTGAGAGAGAGGCCTATATTGTTTGTCTGCACTTTACAGAGTATTACAAAACCTCCTGACAAGTTAGTTTTGTATTTTGGCTCAATAAGTTGACTCTGGGCTAACCTAACACTGGGCACAGTGAAGAGAGTTCTCATGAGATGGTCTACTCAGTTCCAGCGATCTATATTTTTTAGATGGAAGCACGCTCTCAATTGTGCAGGGTCGTCTTTGCACCTGATGAATTGTGCTGACTGCACTAAAATCTGTTAGTCACTTTCACATATCAAAAAGTTATATGAAACCTACTATAAGTCCACCCAGTTAAACCGCCGTTGAAAAAAATGACCCTGCACAACTGGAGAAAATGCTACAGTTATATAGACGAAAAAGCCTAGATGATCAATGTGTGAGTTAAAGGGCTTTGGAAGTACAAAAAATAAAAGGAATGCTATAGAAAATGTTAGAAGAAGTTGTCATAAAACTGCCTCCTTTATTACTTTTCCTCCACTGCCAGTTTTCTCCTTTAAGAGACTGTCTCTGCTGCAAGCTCCCTGTTCCTCAAAGACCTTGCTTCTTGCAAAATATTCTGTGTGTTTCAGTCTCCATATTTTCCTTCAGGACTTGCTCTGCTCTCAGCTGAACCTTCTCTCTCATCAGAGAGAAGACCCGCTCCAGGAAACTGAATTGTTAAATTGTTAAATCGAGTTTCTGTGGCTCAGCTTTATAGATGGGTAGGTGCCTGGTTGGGGAAAAGGTAAAGTGTGAGGTTGGAGTGAAGATGCTCATCGTCTGGGGTGATAAAGAGTATCTCTGAAGGGTCAAGATGGGGATTCAAGGAGCCAAGGTGAACATCTTCAAAGAATGGAAGCAGCAGTGGGAGCTTAACAGATTAGCTGGCTTTTCTTTACAGAAGCGAATTAGGTTATGGCAGATAAGCAGAATGACTGTGTTTCACTGACAAACTTTGCAGAATTGCCTCAATCTGAACTTCTATGAGAGTATGTGAGTGTGGAATTTGGAGTTTGTAGTGACTGTGGTTATATAGCTACCCAGTCATTGTTTTAGATTCCCAAAAAGTCAAGACTATCGAGGAAACATTTGTAAAAGGAATAATTTATAAAATTATTTCTTCTGCATAGACAAAAAAGATATAGCTTTGCTCTTAAGAATGATTGTTAGTTTTGAACTAAGCTCAATTACTCGAGTGTGTGAAATAGCAGAAATAGTCTGAAGTGCAAATCTCAACACCACTTTAACTATGCAGTCACTTACAATGCCTTATATACACACGTGCCTGAAAAAGTGCTGCTTAGAAATCCACTAGAATATGCAACTATTAACAATGTTTACCCTTTTAGAAGGGTTCTATTTCCAGATTTGTCAGTGTCTCACTGTGTAGTTTTGGGTGAGTCACTTAACCTACTATGTCTCAATATTCTCAGCTGTAAAAAAGGAATAATGATTATTTGCTATGCACTCTGCTGTCTTTGAATGAGTGCTGAGTATAATAATTAATTATAATAAGATATATTTGTGTAAGTAGGATACATTTTGAGTTGAAAAAGTAATCAGATGATAGTGGGTTAGATACAGCACCTCTAAATCTAGCTGTGAAAAGAAACAGATAACCTGTTACATTTGCTCCACCTGTGTATGTTACTAATGCTTTTATAATGAAGTTCTTCTGGATTTAGCATGTGGCAGATTAAGAATAATCTAATTAGAAAGATTACAAAAATCACAAAGCCACATTTGGGAAGGAAAGATGGAAGACTATCCTCTTACTTAAATGTTAAAGAGAAAAAAAGTGTAACTGATCAAAGCATGCAGTTTTCCCCATCGCTCTCTAACAGGTAACCTGCCAGATTGTTCAAAAGAAAAGGCTGGGATAGCACCTTCTGAACAGAAACTGAACCTCAGGTTTGGAGTGAAATGTTTATTATTTGACTAATACTTTGATGAAGACTATTAATGGAAGCTCGCAAATATGATAAGGCCTTCTCTTCTGGAATGAAAACTCAAGACCACCATAAACTGCATTCTTAGTGTTCTCATTTGAATTCCTAAACTAAAAAATCCTTCAGACACTAATATAATCTATCCTTTCCGTAAAGAAATGCAAGAATCAAAACTTACAGCATAACTGTATTAACAATAAATCAAATCACTCCCCATTTCTTAAAAAAACAACAACAACAACAAAAACAACAGTAGTTGGAGTCAATAGAAATGTTTAATGAGGGTATATCCTTAATTTTCCCTCATAATAACTAATTTCCTTACATTTGTGCTTTCAGCACCAAAAGCCATCATCTCAATATTCCTTAAGGCACTTTGCTGTCCTACTTACAATATCACTATAAATAGATTTTCCAAACTGGGATTATATTTGCTAGAGATCTCTTAACCAACATTTTTTAGTAAGGAAATTTTTACTAATTTATGGAGTTTAAGAGAATTAGTTATTTGGGAAGGATAGATAGTTATTTTAGCAAAAGTAAGATTTAAAATGTGTAGAAAATTCCTTTAGGCCTATATTTCTCAACAACTTTCCTTTCCATCTGCCTTGACAGCATCACCATCTTATGATCTCAAACTAAAACCCGCCTCCACTGAAAATAATGTTGGGCAGTGACTAGTTTAGTGCTGTAGGCTAAGAAGATCTGCTACAGCATTCTGTTTCTTTGGTACTGATCCAAATCTTACAAGCTCCCTTGGCTGTGACCCAAACCTTGCAAGTCTCTTTCTAGAGGTCTTGATCTTATGAAGTCAGTTTATTAATTTACCAGAATCCTCCTACATTTTCTAAAGTCATTAATACAGAAGAAAATGAAGAAAGATTAGTCTGAGTAAACTGATATGAAGTGACTTTTCTGCACATACAATGCAGACACCTGGAAAACTATATATTCTAGCCTGGTAGAGAGATCTTGCATTTATACATGATGACTAGGAATCCCCTAGAAGAAAGTTAGGTGTTTTTTAATTTGAAAGATTGCTGAAGGGGCTGCAGAAAATGAGGTGACTTTTCACCTTCTTTTGTTTCAGAGAGAATTCCATTCACTGTGCAATTTAAATCTGGAGTCTTGATGTGTCTCAACCAGCTCAAAAGCCCTTGAGTTTGATTTCCCTATGGAACTGGAAAAATACTGAAGTGGCTGCATAGGAAGGTGATTTCCTGCTCACTTACGCATATAGTAAACACTCAGAGGAGCAAATTTTACAAATAGGACTTTCGGCTAGACTATTTTCAGTATACAGCCACTGCAATTAATTTCTAGTGTTCCAAATTAGAAATCAGGAAATGCCCATCTAAGCAAATAAAATTGCCTTCTTATGGATTTTTGAATTCTTTATGATAACTAGTCTTTTTCAGAAACATGACATTCAGAACTGAGGGAAAGCCTTCATTTTTCTTGTGCACTCTGAATTATCTGGAAAAAAGGTTCTCTGGAGAGTGAAAAGGCACTTCATTTATTGCATTTTTAAAGTAGATCCTGAATTCCTTTTATTATAATTCCATTGAACTGTGTAGATTTCTGGCACTTGAGAGGTTTTATATTTTGAATAGGAGGAAACCGCACGGCAAAAATAAATTAGAACATCTTTTGAAATGGCAGAGAGAATCCAATTGTCTGATGCTATTTTGCCCCACAGCATAAAATGTTTTATTCTTATTTCCAGAGGTAGTAGATTTTTACATTAGCGATACTCAAAGACAGTTATTGAAAATTCCAGCTACCCTTTTGTTTTCTGCCCCAGAGAAGTACTTACATGTTGAAGAGCAGGAATTAAAAGATCACCCGAAAGAAGGCGTTTTTACCTTAAATATACAAACTCTGAAGAAAAAACTTCAGAAATGAGAAAATTCTCTGGAGAGAAAACTGAAGGGATCTAGTAACTTTTTCCACTCTCACTCTCTTAGAATCCTCCTATAGGTCACTATTAGTTTGTAGGTGTATGAGGACAAAATTTGATCCTAAATTTCAGCAGATGAGAAGCAGAAAGCATTTCAGCTTCTCTCTCAGTCATTGGAAAGCTTAGTGTGGGCTTAGTGATCAATAATCAATTGATTATTGCAAATCATTCTAATTAAATGAACAAGCCACTTCTGTATGGATCAGAATTTCCAGGTCCGCTGGACTTTGTCTCCTTAAAAACGTCCACCTCAAACTTTCTCTACACTGAACGTGACTGCATTATCTTAAAAGAAATAGTTATGAACTCTACAATACAGGGGCAAATTTCTGGCTCTGCTGCATTCATGACTTCTATTTTAAGCCCTTGAGCTTTTCAAGTGCTGAGCACATTTGACTGTCAATGAGCCAGTATAATCTGAAGGTGCCAAGCACCTGGCATGATCAGAACCCAAGAATTTGAAGGTTTCTCCAGGAGACACAGGTTATAATATGAGTTGTGAAAGAGCTCTTTGATTGTCAAGAGGCAGAGATTACCTAAAAGTCATTATTCCCCCAAGAGTGTCTGTAGCAATTATTCTCTTTGGTGAAGGAAAAGCCTGCAGTATTAAGGATTCGCTAGAAGGAATCAGTAAGCTCCTTTAGCTAAAGGAGCTCAGGATAAGGAGCTGAAAATCCCCCAAAGAAAAATTCTTATTTCTCCTGCACCCTTAATAGGGTTGGGGAACAGAAATGATCACACAAAAGTGTAGCAATCTGGCAAAAGAAGTTACCAAAGGAAAATTGCCTTGAGGGTCATATGGTTGTTCTTAATCATTTTCAATTTCCTTACAATGGTAAGGAAACATACTCAACTGGGTATTAATACGAAGAATGAGGGAAGAAATACCTTTCACTTGAAAACCCAAACTAAATAAGGAATTTTTATTTTGTAAGAGGAGAAACCTGAGCAATTACTGAGGCCTTGGCTACACTTGCAAGTTACAGCGCAATAAAAGGAGCTCAGGGCGCACTAGCTCACTTCCCGTCCACACTGGCAAGGCACGTAGGGCGCTCTGACTCCACGGCTACAGCGCTGCTGGTACTCCACCTCGGTGAGTGGAATAAAGTTTGATGTGCCCCCGCTGGAGCGCCGCAGCGCCAGTGTGGATGCCCTGGTCTCATAGTGCGCTCTGATCGGCCTCCAGAAGTGTCCCACAATGTCTGTGCTAGCCACTCTGGTCATCACTTTGAACTCTACTGCCCTGCCCTCAGGTGACCAACCATCAGACCTGCCCTTTAAATTCTCTGGGAATTTTGAAAAATCCCTTCCTGTTTGCTCAGCCAGGCTTGGAGTGCTATCAGCGAATCTTTCCAAGTGACAATGCCTCCATGTGCCAGGCGAGCCCCAGTACAGAGTAATGGCAAGTTTCTGGACCTCATCAGTGTTTGGGGGGAGGAAGGTGTTCAGTCCCAGCTGCACTCCAGCCGTAGGAATTACAATACCTTTAGGCTGATATCACAGGACATGATGGAAAGGGGCCATGACCGGGACGCACTGCAGTGCAGTATTGAAGTGAAGGAACTGCAGAATGCCTACCACAAAGCCCGCGAGGCAAACTGCCACTCTGGTGCTGTCCCCGCAACCTGCCATTTCTACAAAAAGCTGGATGCGATACTTGGGGGTGACCCCACCTTCACTCTAGGGACCACCATGGACATTTCAGAGCCCAGTTCAACAAGGCAGGAGGAGGAGGAGCTGCAAAGTGGGAGCAAGGGTGCTGAGGCAGAGGAAGACACCCTGGAATCTCTAGATGCATGCAGCCAGGAGCTGTTCTCAAGACAGGAGGAAATTAGCCAGTCGCAGCGGCCAGAACTTGGGGAAGGACAAACAACAGAGGAGGTTCCCTGTAAGCGACTTTTATTTTGGGAAGGAAGTTATTCGGTGCAGGCTCTTTGGGCAAGGAGGGTTAGGGCTGCATGCATGCCTAGATGCGGAATAGGGCATTGATGTGCTCTCTCACATCGCGGTAATCGGACTCAGTGATCTCTTCAAAGGTCTCATCCAGGAGTTGGGCAATGCGCTTGCGCATGTTTCTTGGGAGAGCCACTGTGGTCTTTGTCCCAGTCATGCTAACTTGTCCGCACCACTGTGCTGTGAGGGGCGGTGGGACCATTGCTGCACACAGGCAAACTACATATGGGCCATGGTGGAAGCCGCATTGCAATAGAAGACCCTCCTCTGCTTCCCAGGTCACCCTCAGCAGCGAGATATCTTCCAGGATGAACTTCTGTGGAAAATGTGGGGACAGTGTTCAGTATAGGGGCTCCCTGAAGCTGTTGGCTCTCCCCAAGGCACAGAACCCCAGAGAACAGTACAGCCGTGAAACAATGTCATGCATGACCCTGTGCTTACTCATCATTTTGGGGCTTCTGTGGGTTATGTGCGCTCGCTTTGGGAATGGCAAATTATGCTATTGTATAGACTGTGCTTGTCCTTAAGTACAGGGGAATCATTGTTCTGTCTGGTGTGAACAATGCTGCTTCTGCTAACTGTTGCATTTTGCCTTTACATATGCAACCCTGAGATCTCAGGTGTCCGTGTTATCACCGAATGAAAGACTCCAAAGAATCAGAAAGAGGCCACACAGAAGCAAGGAAGACATGTTGCATGAACTAATGCAGCATTCAAGTAATGAAAGTCAAGAAGTGCAGGAGTGGTGGGAGAGTGAAAGGAGGGTCCGCCAGCAGAATGCGGATCGCCGGCATCAAAGCACGGAGTGGCTGCTAAGCATCATGGAGCGCCAAGCAGACTCGATACAGGCGCTCGTAGCTATGCAGGCAGAACATTACCGCACCCACCCACCCCCTGCAGCCGTTGTCCCCAAACTCTTTCCTTTGTGCCCCCATTTCACCTCCAACCCACTTTCCCCAACATCCAGCTTCTTACCACCACCTGCTGCCTCCAACACCTGTTGCTTCACCACCCAGCCCTGAAAACTATGACCCTTACTCACTGCACTCAGCCTCCATCACCATGCAGTATAGCCATCCTGAAGTGCAGCACTCATTGCACAGCACTCTAGATAGGACATAAGCAAATCTGCGATTGTACCGTTCACCACCCCACCCCCTTGCCCTTTCTGTTTCCCAAGCAGTTGTCTCTCTTTTCAATAAATGCATTTTCTTTTTAATAAATGGATTTTTTGGCTTTGAAAACATTCTTTATTATTTCACAAAGTAAAAGATACCTTAGCCCAGGGTAACAACAGGCACTGCAAGTCAGCATAGCAAATGCAGATTCCTGCTAACATTGGAATCACTGCACTTCACTCCCATGCAGGGCACCAGACATTACTGGTGGCTTTCAGCCTCAAATTGCTCCCTCAAGGCATCCCTAATCCTTGCAGTTACGTGCTCAGCCCCTCAAATAGCCCTGCTTTCTGGCTGTTCAAATTCAGCCTCCAGGCGTTGAACCTCCAAGTTCCATGCCTGAGTGAATCTTTCACCCTTCCCTTCACAAATGTTATGGAGGGTACAACACATGGCTATAACCCCGGGGATGCTGCCATCGGCCAGGTCCAGCTTCCCATACAGAGAGCGCCAGCAGCCCTTTAAATGGCCAAAAAGCACAGTCCACCGTCATTCTGCACTGGCTCAGCCTGTTGTTGAACTGCTCTTTGCTGCTGTCAAGGCTCCCTATGTAGGGTTTCATGAGCCACAGCATTAAAGGGTAAGTGGGGTCTCCAAGGATCACAATGGGCATTTCGATTTCCCCTATGGTGATCTTCTGGTCTGGGAAAAAAGTCCCGGCCTGCAGCTTCCTGAAGAGGCCAGTGTTCCGAAAGATGTGTGCGTCATGCACCTTTCTGGGCAGCCTGCGTTAATGTCAATGAAACACCCACAGTGATCCACAAGCACCCGGAGAACCATCGAGAAATACCCCTTCCAATTAACATACTCGGAGGCTAAGTGGGCTGGTGCAAAATTGGAATGTGTGTGCCATCTATTGCTCCTCCGCAGTTAGGGAAACCCATTTGTGCAAAACCAGCCATAATGTCATGCATATTACCCAGAGTCACGGTTCTTCTGAGCAGGATGTGATTAATGGCCCTGCAAACTTGCATCAACACGATTCCACTGGTCAACTTTCCCACTCCAAACTGGTTAGCAACCGATCGGTAGCTGTCTGGAATTGCCAGTTTCCAGACTGCAATAGCCAGCCGTTTCTCCACCGGCAGGGCAGCTCTCAATCTCGTGTCCTTGCGGCACAGGGTGGGGGCAAGCTCCTCACACAGCCCCATGAAAGTGGCTTTTCTCATCTGAAAGTTCTGCAGCCACTGCTCGTCATCCCAGACTTGCATGAAGATGTGATCCCACCACTCAGTGCTTGTTTCCCGAGCTCAAAAGCGGTGTTCCACGGTGCTGAGCATGTCCGTGAATGCCACAAGCAAACTTATGTCATATGCATTACTCGAGTCGATATTATCGTCGGAGCTCTCACTCTCACTTTGGATCATAAGAAATAACTCGACTGCCAAATGTGTCATGCTGGCAAGACTTGTCAGCATATGCCTCAGCAGTTTGGGCTCCATTCCCGCAGACCAAAAGGGAAGACAGAATGTGCAGTCCCAAACACATTGAAAGATGACACCAAATGTGGACGGAAGCAAAGGGAATGCTGGGATGCAAACTGGACGCTGGGACAGGACCCAGAATGCCCCGCAGTCCACGCTCCCTTCCAACAAGTCACAGCACCAGAATGGGAAGAGGTGCTCTGTGGGAGAGCTGCAGCGCTTTCCCTACTGCGCTCTCCAAAGGTGGGTTTAACTCACAGCGCTCTACACCTGCAAGTGTAGCCATGCCCTGAATCTCTAAAGGAAACACATCCCCTTAAAGAAGAATGTTGCTCCTGAGCCTTGCTTAGACAAGTACTTGGAAAGAAAACAATTATATAGGATAACATTTTAAAATGCATCTAAGTGACTTAAGAGCCTATGTCACATTTTCAAAAGTGACAGGCCAAGTACATTGGAAACTTGTATCTAATGTTCCTTAGGGGTGTTACTTTAACAAAAAATTTCTATTCCAGCAAAAGTCTTAGCGCACCTACTATCGTTGCAGTAGAGAAATCCTTTTGCCAGTATAGCTTATTTCACTCTGGGAGTCACGATAAGTGCAAAGCCAAAATTTAGCCATTTAGTGCATGAAACAGATCATCAGCAGTTTTTTTGCCAATATGAGCTGCATCTCTACTATGAGAGTTTGCTAACAATACAGGCAAACCTTTATTACTGTTGACTAGCCTAAGGCAATTATGAGACTAAGTCTCATTGATTTTCAATTCAATATTCATCGTTTAAAATGGGATGTCTCTATACGAATCCTTTAAACCATTTTAAGCTTCCAATGCATTGTTTTCATTCCCCTTACTGGTACTACTTTAGAGGTGGGGGAAGGCAGTCAAATGCCTCAATTTTAAGGTTCTACTTAGAGAACAGGAAATACTTAACTGAAGTAAAGTAATGGCAATGTTTGAATTTCTGAAATCAATATGCTGGCTGGTAGATGAAATGAGACACCACATCAGAGAACATTTTAACATGTACAGTACATCTCCCTCCATATTTTATTCCATTGAGATTTTACTTTCATCTTATACAGTAATTCACTTAGCATGATCATGTTATTCGTCCAAAGCAAACTTCTAGAAGAATTTTGTATCTTTCAAAATTCACTTGTGCTTCATGTGTGCAAATTTAAATTCCTGTTAGGAGGGGATGGGAGCTAAGGGAAGAAAGCTTACAGCCAAAATGCAGCCAATATATTACACATCTGTAACTCATCAAAGTTGTTCTGATTATTTAGCTGTCAATTATTTACAGGAAGCTGTACCTTCAATACCTTCCTTTTCATGAGCTTATTTTCGCTAATGCCAATTGTTTAGTCAGGTGAAGAGGGAGGAAAGGCAGGCATTAAGGGTAAATCATAACAACAACATGATGAGGATATGTGGCATAACTTAGTTTACCTAGATTAATCTGTAGCAATGTGGCTATTTTACTAAATTCTGTATAATCTTAACAGAGAATGCCTAGCAGTGCATCTGTAAGGCATCCGTAACAATGGAGCCCTGGCCCAGTTAAGGCCTTTAAGTATTACAGTAATACAAATACTTGTGTCTTGTGAACTCTTGGGGCCAGATCCTCCCACCCGTTCTCATAACGTACAGTAAATTTATCTGTGAATAGCCTTATTTTGGTCAATGGGGTGACTCAGCATAAGGATGGCAAAATCTAATCGCCTAGCCAGCACTGAAATGCTATATGGTTTCAATGTGTATGAACAAAAGCAATTTTGCTATTTGACATTTCTTTCTGTTTTTTAATCATTAACTGTCCAAAATGAAAGTTGTAGAAAATTATTCACTGCAGCATTCGTTAATTGTTAGCTTTCAGAAAGAAATGATACTTTGTGATTTTCCTTTAGATGAGAGAGGTCCTGATCCAAACAGCCCTGCAAATTCCAACTTCTAAAGCCACATTTCTTTGGCAGCTGGCTTTCATGTCCTTCCCACTCTAGATTAGAGAAATGAGATCAAGAATTCATCTCTGATATTGCTGATGGATCAAGGAGGGGCTTATTAGAGAAGAAAAAATAACAACAGCGCTTTGCACTTCTGAAATGCCCTTCATCCAAAGATCATAAATGACTTCACAGAATATATTGTAGGGGATGTTTTAATGAATAGCTGCCAAATGAAGTGGTTTAATGATCCACCCTCTGAATGAAAAGCACGTACTTTTAGTGGAGCGATAAAAGCACATATAAAAGATGATCATGGACATAAAGGGCTAAGTAAAATGGTCTCCAGTGTTGCACACACATTCAGTTATGGGTGCTATTTTATGGGTATGAATAACTGTAGTTAGAAATAATAAGAACATATGAATGGCCATTCTGGGTCAGACCAAAGATTAAGGCTAAGATTATGGTTGTTGGAATCCAGGACATTTCTCGCTTCAGCCACGGGCAGTGGGGCTGGAGCTGTAAGCGGCTCTGGCAGCTCCCAGCCGCTATGGAGGGACCCAGAGCTCTGAGTCACCAGCCTGAGAGCTCCAAGCCACCGCGGCCAGCAGGGGCCCCCACAGCTATCAGCAGCTGAAGGTAGGCGGGGACCCAGAGCTTGGAGACACTGGCCGTGGAGCCTGGTCGCTTTTACTAAAAATAACCACACAAAATCTTAATTTTACCAATGGTCCATATGGCCCAGTATTCTGTCTTCTGATAGTGGACATTGCCAGATGCTTCAGAGGGAATATATAGAACAGGGCAATTTATCAAGTGGTCAATCCCTGTCATCCAGTCCCAGCTTCTGGCAGTCAGAGGTTTAGGAACACCCAACACATAGGATTGCATTCCTGACCATCTTTGCTAATGACTGCACCACAGCTAAAGGTCGGGCAAAAGTTGTCTGGCTTACCCAAAGAAGGCAGCTCTGCTTTGTGGTTGGTTGGGGAGGGAAGGTCAGAAACTGCTGCAAAAGGTGCTTTGCAGCAGTGACTCACCCCTCCTCCCTTCTCCCAGGAATGTGCATAAAAGTACGAAACCTGGGTGGGGCAAGTCTCTAAGGCTTGCTGTAGGACCACATGGAAGCAGCATTGCCCCAAGAAAGCATGGCTCCACAAAAGCAGCAAACAGCATTGGAAATAGCATGATTCCAGAGACATGGAGCAGGGGGGCTGTTACACTCTCCCACCCCCCAGTCCCAGGGGTAGGAAAGGGCAGGCACAGGCAAATTAAACAGAAAGGGGACAGTGGAAAGAAGGGGAACTAGCATCCTCTGCCCCATGTACTTCCATCCCCAGGCAGGCTGGAAGCTGCAACAATCGGAGTTTGCAAAGCAAACAAGCAACATGTGTTGCGGTGGGGGGGGCGGGGTGTGTGTATAAGGAAGGCATTGTACTTATCTGTTTCATGTACCAGCCGGCCTTGCAAGCTGCAATCGGGGAGGGGACTTGGCAAGGACACAAAATATGCAAGTACAACATAACAAGGAAAGTTCATAGTCACCACCCTGCACTTTAAGTGGGAAGAAGGTGGGAAAAGGGGGTCCAGCTGGCTTGAGATCAGGCCAAGGCTTTCTGGATAGTGGGATGAAGGGAAACATAGCTGCTGGAAAAGCAGTCAGCGTGGTGGATGACTCACCATCTAGGAATGACGAGTTATAAATATCAGTTTGGCCCCTCCTCTCATTTCACTAGGAGCAAGCCAGGGGTCTCCTGGGAGGGGAAGGGAGCAAGGCAAGGGACAATTACTGGGGGCAATGGGGGGGAAATAGGGACAGAGCAAGGCAAAAAAAAAAGTTAACTCTTTCAGGAAGGCAGTAATGCTGATGGTGAGTATAATCTAAACCACACAGAGGTTGGGGAAATGGGTGGCAGAGGTGGTATCCAGCCTTCCAGCCTGGCAAAGGGTGGCAGTTGCAGGGGCCACAACCAGGTGCAGGGACTGTGCTCAACCAGTCACTCAGCGAGTTCACCTAAGGGAAACAAGAGTCAGTCGATTGGGGTATTAAATACTCTGGGCCCAGGAGTGGTAGGTCGAGAAGTCTGGGCAGACCCACCTTGGAGTGGCACCTGCAGTGGGGGACAATGACAGTATTACACAGCTGCTGCAAGCTAATTTGCATTTACAACAGCAGCTTCAGGCAGCTAGATGTGAGGGGTCTACACAGGGTGACAAGGTAGGCCCAGCGTGGGCTCAAGTTTCAGCAGCAGGACAGGGAAGGGCATATGGCAAATCATGGGCCATCAGGGCATGTAACCGCAGGGGACAGAGTAGACACTTCTGGGGGTCTATGAGGGATCAGGGCTCTGCAGAACTCCCTACATGCAGTCCTCAGTACGGTTATGCCGGGGTAGCTTACCCGATGTGAATTCACCTACTCAGTGCAACTAAATATATAATTCACTCACAGGCAAATTTGTGCGTTTAATATCCCTGTGGCACAAGAAGGTGTTCACAGACAGTAAACATGGACAAGGCAAGCAAAAGAGCGGACTGCCTAAGAAGCCAATGGTGTCTAGAATATGAAAAAAATTGGGAGGTTGTCCTCATCATCTAGGCAGGTGTTACGATACAGGCCTACCCAGACAGCAGCCCAGCCTTTGTTAATTATATGAATATTATTAGGCGGGCACCCAATATGTTTGGGGGCATGTCATAAGCAGCTTACATTAAGGGCAGCAACACTAACTGGAATAAGGTAGAATCACACACTATTGTTCAAGGGCATAACACCAAGGCTGCCAGTGGTTTGTTCATACCGCAACAAGCTGGAAAGGCGCCCCAGGCCCGTAATAGTATTTGCTAGGCATTTAATAATGGTGGTCGTTTCCGCAACCCCTGTAAATACAGGCACGTTTGCAAGATGCCTGCCACCCTCAGTTTTATTTCCACAAGGCTATGCTCATGGGCTGTTCAGTATCCTGTGCAGCCTTTCAAAAATTCAGTACAATGTTGCACTGGGCAGTGGTGCAGCCAGTGGCACTAAACCAAATAGTGCATTATTTGCATAATTTTATTTGCAGGGCGAGCTGGATCAAATGACTGTTTTCACCTGTTGGGTACATTCCAGACCCTGGCTAAATAGTTGGGTTAAACAAACAAAAACCCTTTCACTACATTAACCTACCTGGGCTTGAGGCTGAACTTTGCTTTCCCCGGGGTGGGCGTTTTTGTGCTCAGCTGGCAGCGGCAGCAGCTGGCATTGCCAGACCACACAATTACGTATGAGTCACTACACAGATGTAGTAAAACTTGTGGGTTTGGGAAAGTTTTCTAACTCAATTTAATGGGGTATCATTGTGCAGGTACAAATGGTTATTAATTTGGGGCCAATGTAAGGGTGTGCCTCTGGCACAATAACATGGCAGTGGTACAGGTGATCAATCGCCAAACTTCCAAATCGCTCAGGATTGGAAAGTTGGTAAGGGCATTCGTTCTCCAATGCTTAACCTTCAAAATCTGTTTTTTCTTTCAAGCACATGCTGGGCATGGATAATGGGATAGCAGACACCTTGTCTCATTTCCAGTTTGCCAGATTACGTAAGCCACGGGCTCTATGGAACCTTGGAATGTCATGTGGTTGGCGGAATGCACATTATTGGCTCCAGCATACAAGTTGTTTCTTTTGTTTTGTTTTAAGGAGTCCTGTCAATTCAAGGATCCAGAAAATGGATCACCTATGTGGCCCTCCATTAAGGGCAGTTGCTGCAGTACCAGGTCAAGAACAATACAGCTGCTGGTGCTCCTTGAAGATCACACATGGGACAGTGGGTTCTTTCTCCTCAGTAGGGCTGCTAGCCAATAGGTCATGGGCAGATGTCTGGAAACCCAGCAGGGTTGGTGGGGAGGCAGCCAAGCAAATGGCTGGCACCTCCTTGTGGCAGAAGTTCAGTGCAGGGAGGGCAGCCAGTGACCAGATAAATGGCCTGGTAAAGGACTTAAAAGGAGGTCCTGGATAAAGGAACAGAACGGGGAAGGAGGTTCGGGGACTCCTATGACTGGATCCAACCCCCTCCATTCTCAAAGCCCTCCTAACCCTCTCACGAGGCTGGTGGATGGTAAGGTCCAAGCCATGGGTTGACTGGGGGACCTGGATGGAAAAAAGAGGGACTGGTAAAAGGCCCAGAAAACTGAGTTGAATAAGCATGGATTAAACCAAGGGGGGACTGGCAAAAGCCCCAAAGAATTGATTTAAATAAGCATGGATTTGCCTGCACTGTACACTTTATCTGCCAGGTAATCTCAGACATCTATATAATAAAATTGTGGCCTGATTAAAACCCATAACAAGTCTCCAATCCTTCTTGCGGTATACCCAGACAATATCCTCCATGAATTTATCTAATTCTTTTTTGAATCCAGTTATACTTTCAGCCTTCCCACATCCCCTGGCAATGAATTCCACAGGTTGACTGTGCATTGTGTAAAGAAGTACTTCGTTAGGT
This sequence comes from Chelonoidis abingdonii, assembly GCF_003597395.2. NCBI lineage: Eukaryota > Metazoa > Chordata > Testudines > Testudinidae > Chelonoidis > Chelonoidis abingdonii. The sequence continues at coordinate 71,526,401 of NC_133776.1, forward strand.
TTGTTTTAAACCCGCTGCTTATTAATTTCATTAGGTGACTCAATTCTTGCGTCATGTGATGGAAGTAAATATTCACTTTCTCCATACCATTCATGATTTGATAGACCTCTAGCATATCCCCCGCTTAATCATCTGTTTTCTAAGATGAAGAGTCTCAGTGTTTTAATCTCTCCACATATGGAAGCTGTTGCGTATCCCTAATCATTTTTGTTGCCCTTCCTTATTTTCCATTTTTAATATATCTTTTCTGAGATGGGGTGATCAGAACCGCACATAATATTCAAGGTGTGGGTGTACCATGGATTTATATAATGGCATTTTAATATTTACTGTCTTATTATCTATTCCTTTTCTAGTGGTTCCTAACATTCTGTTAGCTTTTTTGACTGCTGCTGCAGATTGAGCAGATGTTTTGAGAGAACAATCCACAGTGATTCCAAGATTTTTTTTTGAGTGGTAACAGTTAATTTAGTCTCCATCATTTTGTGTATATAGTTGGGATTATGTTTTCCAATATGCATTAGTTTGAGTTTATCAACATTTAATTTCATCTGCCACTTTCTTGTCCTGTCCCATTTTACCCTGTGGAACTCATTGCAGTCACCTTTGGACTTAATTAATTTGTATAACTTCACAACCTCACCTTTTATCCTTTTCCAGATAATTTATGAATATGTTGAACAACACTGGTCCCAGTACCCCGCTATTTATCTCTCTCCTCTGTGAACACTTCTCTTTAAATTACTGAATTTAAAGGCCAGATTCTGCCTTGTTCTTATATGGGTGGTGAACCTGGGGAGGGCATAAAAAATGTATTCCAGCCCCTGCACAGTCCATCTAATGGCCAGGCAAGGGACTGCTCCTGAGGGCACATGGCAGGACAGAAGAGCTGGAAAAGAGGTAAGACCCCCTATTACCCACCGGGCAAGGAATGTGGGAGGGTTGGTGGGGAAGATAAATAAACTGAACCCACCAAGAGTTATATAAGTGGGTGTAAAGAGGCTGCATGATTAGCAGAACAGGAAGACATTCTTCCTCCAGAGCCTTTCTCTGGGCCAGTGCAGCTCCGTACTACTCCTCACTATTAATTTGGTGCAATTGGCACACTATAGCCCAAGGCACATTACCTGGTGTCCTGGCCCAAGCAATCAGGTGTCTTATTTATAATGAGGCAAAATGAAAATAAAGAACAACTATGAGAAAAGTGTACTCTTTTGATGATGTTCCATGAAGTTGCATCCACTTATGCCTGATATGACGTTGGATGTGGCTTTTCAACAGTGAGGGAAAGCCAGCCTAAAGAAAGAAACCCTATAAAACATGATGGGGATGTGGTCAGCTGAGAGGAACAACTTTCTCCTACCAAGAGACAAGGGCAGTTGTGAGTGGATATTTGAGTGAAGAAATCAGTACTGAGGTACACCACAAGCACTCTACAATCATGAGTCAGGCCCAAAAAATCAAAAGATTTGCTTTAAAAAATATGAGTTTAAAAAAATAATAATATTTGGGATTCTTCTGTTTATTGAGCCTTTAGGATTAATGTTTTCAAGCTGTTCTCTGCAATCACGGGGGCTAGAAACTTACTTTTTAAAAACGAAAGCTGAAATTCTAGCAAAACAACATGAGGCCGGGAGATGGGACTTTCAGAAAAATGCCGAATACTATAAAATTCACAGTAAAACCATGAGAGTTGGCAACACCGGTAGAGAAACATTGTCTATATACCACACAACTGCTACAGTTTATTGAATCATGGAACCATCTAAACTAAAACCTTTATGCAAAGTTGTACATTTTACTAATGTCTCCTGCAGTTATTTTGCTGTTTGCCAGATTTTTGCTATGTTTAAGTGCTTTATCACAGTAATTGCTTGTTCTCAAGGACTACTAAAATGAAATAATAGCATTCATAAAGTCACTTAGAAGTCAAAAGTAAATAAGAGTTGAACTGAAGTAATTAGACCATGTAATATAAATGATTAATCCATTAGAGTTCACAGCAAAGGTAAGATGCTGATATTACATGTACAATATTGCTAATGGAGAATGGATCTAAAAATTTTAATTAGATGGAATTAAGTGGCCACCTCTCTTAATTAGAATGAATACAGAATTTAAAGTAAATCAGAGGGAAAACTAATTTTACAAATAGCAATATAAAGTTCCCCCTTCCCCTCTTTTGAGCAGCCCTGTGCATCCTGACTGGATCTCTCCATTTGTTTCTTTATGTTCCTGCTGCCCCCAACATCATTCAGGCCAAGCACCTTCTTTCAGCTGAGGATGACTGGGCAAGATTCACTTTAGAGCCTTCACTGCCACTTCTCACTCAGCCAGAAGGGTTATTGTTGAAGCTGAAACACACACCCCCTCAGGAGCTGAGCATGCTAATTTCCTTACCACTCTAAGCATTGGCCAGTCATAAGAGTGAGATGGAAATAAAAAGAGAACAGAATTGCTTACTATCAGACACTAAGTTACCCACAATAAAACATTCATTTCACCATTATTGTGGACAATAAGGAGACACAAGTTATTGACATACATGTATCTACTTACTCAGTTATACTTTATCTTGGTAGTCTGTATGTGTGATAGTATCAAAGATCTGGGAAGATCATTTCAAAGGGGAAAGTCTCTCAATAAACAGCAAAACATTAAGGTCTACTATATCTGTATGCAGAACCTTAGCATTGCCTAAGATACTAGGATTGCACATCAACTTTAGCCTCAAAATATCACAATTTTAGACTCATTTCTAAAGAGAAAAGCTTTTTCATTTGAGGAACATAAGTCACTTCTGAATATTAAGATTCTTAATGCAGTTGGGCATTAACATAACAAATCACACTTCTCCCACAATCTTACTAGGAGGCATGTGGAAACCATGGCAACTATCTTGATGTACAAATTTTATTCTCACAAAAACACAGAGTACTGCAAGGATTGCTATCTAGACAGTCTTAGAGCTGCAATCACTTTTTAGCTGTGGCCTAATAATATTAGTAATTGGAGTTTAGCTGTATTACACCAATCAAGCAACAACAAAAAAGAGACTGTTGCTAATATCGAGTCTTCTGTGCTTTCCGTGTCAAGATATCCAGTAGTGATTAATAATAGAGCTGTCTCAAGTAACTAAGTAATTAATTACACTAGCTTGAATTTTACTGAATAAAGTCAGGTAGCAGACTTTCACAACCTGGTCTTCTTTTCTTCTTATGTTTATGGGCACAAAGGATGCATGTAATTAAGATCATTTAGATAACTAAATCAGGTACCTAGATGGCCAAATGATTTAAACTGTGGATGCAGAAAGGGATACTTGATTAAAGTTGGTCCAGTGATTTAAAAAACAACTTTGAACAGTATTAATCATCCAGTTTTGAGAGGCCTGCTGCACTTTAGAGATCTCTTCAGCACATCTGTTACCTCGGAGGTACCTAAACGTTTTCCCAAGCATTCAAGTTCTTCTTCATTGCAGTTTTTCCAGGATGCTATTTAAAATACACTGAGGAGAACATCACTGTCCTAAATAAACTCTTCCATTGCTCCCCGCTAACAAAATACAGAATGCTGCCCGTAAGAAAGAGGCTAGGGCATTCTCAGTAGGATAAATAACTGCGAGTTCCCACTCATAAAGTTTTAACTGCGTGGATGGGATAGGAAGGGGAAGATACAGTTTGATCTCCATAGTCCTGCAGAAACAATGTGTGGACTGACTCGGAAAACTTGTGGCATTCAAGAGTTCTGCAGAGTCTATTGTCTCATCCACATTGTCTTCCAGTTCACTAGATAGCGATATCACCTATTCTACTGCTGTTCCTGGACCTCCCCCTGCTTCAGGGGGATGGGGGCTTACATAGCTACATGGTTCTCTGACAAACTCAACCATGTTCAGGAATAGATTTGCTGAAAGTCACATACCTTCTAAGTGAACCTTTGTCCAAGGTCATTGTTTTGCATCAAAATTATACAAAATGCATGACATGGTATAATTTCCACATGAAACCAAGAGAAACTGGACATGTTTTGTTCAAAAGTCAAAGAAAAATGTGGGGGTGTTGCAAATCCAGGGAGACTGAAACCAAACAAAAAGCATTCATATTTGCATACACATATCATCATAGCTCACACAAGTTTATTTGTAATTACTCTGTTTCAGCTGTCAGAGTAGCAGCCATGTTAGTCTGTATCCGCAAAAAGAACAGGCGTACTTGTGGCACCTTAGAGACTAACAAATTTATTTAAGTATAAGCTTTCATGGGCTACAGCCCACTTCATCGGATGCATGCATCCACTACATGCATCCGATGAAGTGGGCTGTAGCCCACGAAAGCTCATCCTCAGATAAATTGGTTAGCCTCTAAGGTGCCACAAGTACTCCTGTTCTGTTTCAGCTGTGCATTTAGACAAAATATTTTTTTATATTATGGGCATATTTTGGTGCTCAGTACAATCTATCAATTTTATGCATCTAATATACTATTTAAAATATAAAGCTGTATTTCTGAGTGCACAAAATTATATTTAGAATTCCACAAAGTTAGAACCTTTGTTTCTCTCTGACTTCTGAAAGTATTATTCTTAATACTCACAACTTGTTTGGTTTCCTACCTATGTGACACCTTTGAATTTAATTTACATGAGATGAGAAATCTCATTAGAATAATACAGTGTAGAGTCTTAATAAAGTACGAAGTGTGAACATAAAACTGGGACATCTTTACTTCATACTGGCTCTCCAGGTCTGTAACCATCATTACAGACTAAAAAATCTGTTTTGTCTATCTTTCATAAACAACCGATGTCAGGTTGTCACACTACTGTTGTTAGTAGTGAATAACAGCATATTATTAGTATTTACATACTACATAGTTCTGTGCATTTGTCTAATGTTTAGCTTCTATCTAACTACCTATTTACCTATATGGCTATCATCAGAACATCTCACAAGTACTTAAAAATAGAAATAAACATACTCTTTATTTCTTACCATCTCTAGGGAGAAATAATGTGATTTAGACTAGTGGTTTTATTTGTCTGTGATGTACATGTGTGTAAACTGAGGGATGCATTCGTGTAAATTCTATTTCCAATATAGGCACCAATTAAAAGAGAGTATTTAACGATTTCACTCTTGTTCCCCACTGCAATTTCCGTGCACTAGTGCAATATATTGGCACTTTTGAAAGGCGCCGATTTCCCATTCCACTGGAATGTTGGTACTTTAATTACAATGTACTGGATACGTGGGCCATTATTACACATAGGTTCAAAATTGGGTAGGTGATTGATTTTTGTTTTGTGAGAAACTAAATGGATCATTACTTAATCTGTGGAAAACTGTGAGTGGCTGAAATGTTATGGTTTCCTGCTTCCTACTATAGAAACCTCAGAAGGCTTTGACTGAAAGATTCCTTTCCCTTTGTATTTCATTGTCCTATATCCTGGAGTTTTATGGGGCTTCTAGTTATCATATGTCACTGTCTTTTCTTTCAGATGACTTGGTACAGAGTCTAGTCAGCTCTTTTCCCTAGGATGCTATCAGATCTCAGAAAGGTCCCTCAATGTTGCACCTCTTGGGCAAATTATTTCAGGCTTGTCTTGGATTTAGATCATGATTCAATTATGATTTGGAGTCTGTGGGTTAAACATACTCCTGGTCCGCCCAGTAAAGAGAGTTGCCTCCTTGACAGGTTTCCATTGGTTCAACACTTTACAGGACTGCTGACATTATAATGAGCAACTAGTTTATAATGAACAACTACTATAAAATACATAACGACATTGGGCCTTAGGGTTGCAGCTTTACCTTGAACCATGTGATTTTGGTTCATTCTGTGTCTACTTCAAGTTTTTAAACAAGAATTAATAATGTCCAAACAATTATTTGCAGCTTTTTTGGATAGATCCCAAACTCTGTAGAAAAATTTTATACTCATAGTTATAGGTTACCCTTTTTTAACAGCCCTTGTAGTGAGTGAAAATCTGTTTCTCTTCTAAATGTATATTTCTCGTTTAAGTCAGTAAGGAGAAAGTGAATTACAAATGGATTATATTAAAAAGATTTCTTGCCTTGCTTGAACTGTTTTTGCTACTCCAAAATAATTAAAAATTCTCAAGAGAATAAATGAATTTCCTCAGTCTTCTTACTGTTGGCATGGTCTGCCACTGGGGCAAATGATTGCACAGGTGTAATTGAGCTAATCAGAATAAGGCCAGAGCTTTTATCAATCCTGTTTTCTATTATAGATTACAACACCCTTTGATCTGTGAATTCCTAATGTTCAGTGCTACAGTTTTTTGGTGTTTTCTTTGTTTGTTTTTTTAGGAAAAAGTCATGCAAGAGTGTTCAATTTGCAACTGCACGATGACATTTCAGTTAATTTAAACAGAGCTGATAGCTTTATCTGTCTTCCAGATCTGTCTTCCAGAAGATAAGACTATTTTCTGAACAGTGGGAGCCCTGGAGAAGAACCCTTTAGCCCCATCATCCTTCTAAATCCTTATAGGAAGAAATTTACAATACTGCGCTGAACTCTGACTTTTGCTTACAAAGCCTTCAAGAGAACAGAGCACAGTCGCTGCTTGATTAGGGGTTAGTTCTTCACCATCTCAGCTCAAATAGAATGACCCTGAATAGCATTCTCTTTCCCTGCACAGATAACTATTCTCTGCTGTACAAGTTACTGTCTTACTGAATGCTTACAGAGAAAGGAAAAAACTAACAAATAGAAGGAATGTATGCAAGCTATTACCATAGTGAAGCATGATAAGACCATAAAAGGGAACATTTGGAGACGTGGAAACACTTTCAAAGGACTTCCATATGTGCACCTGAAATATCTGTAATCACATATCATGTGTATGTTTAATTATCACAGTGGAGAAATGTCTTCAAAAAACCCATTTGTGCATGACCCATTGTGCATGCAAAAAACTCACACTCGACACACAAACAGGAAAACTGCTCTCAACCTGTTTGTTTGTTCAATTCAGCTAAGGTGTTTACACAAATAGATGCTCGTTTGCATGCTCAAAAAAGGATTTTTAACAGCAAACATTTTAACTCACTTATAAGGCAGGAGCAATTAAGGAAGCCTTTAAAAAGTTACCAGACGAGGACATAGCAAATACAAATTGAGATTAAATTTGCAAAGCTCTTTTTATTCTTTATTCACCAAAAAAGACACAAACAAAACAGAGAAAAAAGTGCTGAAAATATTATTATTAATATAGTTTGGCTCATCAGCCCCGTGAACTCTAAAACTTGTCTTTATCAATTCAATTCTATTGCTCCAACACCCATCTTATTGTCATTTGACTATGCCAGTAGATTGATCAACGAGTCAATTACTGTTTATTATCCTCCTGCCATGGCTACTGTCCTTCATCAAAATGTATGAACATCAATAAATAACGGTGAAATAGAATTAACCTGGCATGCCAGAGGGATGGCTGCAACATTAAATGATAGCTGCAGTAGACTGTGATTATCATTTCACTGCAGGGAAGCACAGCTGTGTTCTGCTGTTAGAGTAACATTCACAACCATGGAATAAATCGGAATCAATGTTGGAAACCCTGATTCAAATGCATCTAGCATGAACTAACCACCCAAAAGCACAGAAATGGCTCTCTCACTTTCCTACATGAAAGATAGCAGCAAATTCATTTGTGTTTATCATTTTGGAAACCTCTCCCTTCAACTATCTTTTATTTTCTTAGACCAAATCCATCTCTTCAATATTTGTCCCTGCTTCACACTTTAGGGGACCTTAAAGTAAAGCAATATTTATATTATCTTTTATAAATCATTACTACAAACATGAGCTGTTCTCATATAGGCGGACGATACTGTATTATATACTTAAGTATCTTTTGTTATGTCAAAGCATATTACTCACATGTACAGATTAAGCCAAACGCCCCTAGGAAGAATGCAAGTAATGTGACAGCCATTTTATAAATAAGACATAGACAGGTTTAGTGATGGTCCCAAAGTAAAAATGGTGAATAAGTGGCATTGCCCAACATTCCCAACTCCAGTCCTCTGCTCCAATATCCAATCTATACTTCCTTCTGATTGAGTCAGCCTAATGTATCACACTATAGCCTGGCTTCACAAGTCAGTAGTGAATTTCCACTTTCTTAACTGTAATGTTTGGACACTTGGACAAGATCCATGTTTGCACTAATTAATACTGCAGCAAAAAGAGTATATCCATGTGTTTGACCTGAACTTCAATCTCTTTGAAGACATAACATTACAGGAGACACACATAAATGAACTACCATCACTGGAACTAAAAATGAGTTCACCCTTTAGTGAGTTGGAATTACCAGTGTTCAGGGTTCTAAAAGTGGAACATGGATTTGGAGGTTACAGAGCAAAAGGGAGATTCAAAATGCTTTAACATTTATCCTACTTGGATCAAAGGGACTGGAATACAAGGCCTGTAAGAATGATTTGGAAATGGTATAAAAGAGAATGTTAATGTATAGTCCTCCAGTTCTGTTTTACTTCAAAAAAGGGAGCTGGTTTATTGAAAAGTACAGTTAATCACAATGAGGAAATTACATCATCATGGCACTACTGTGACAGTCACAATGCTGCTAAACCCTAAACTCTGTGAGCCATCTGTGACCCCAGTATGCTGCACTAGAATTAAAGTAGCTAGTCAGCAAGTTCCAAGTCCCTATATGCACGTGTGTATCCAGGGAGAGATCCTGAAGAAGAGTAGGGTGGCTCATGAGCACTATGATGCTGAATGTTTGGGAAGTAATAGTACAGGCTAATCCTCCTTGGGCTACTCTTTTTTATTTTCTTTGCGGGAAGGAGAGTCTTAAAAATTCTTAAAGGGTTGTCCCTCCCTGAGAGTGGAGGCAGTTAGGGAATGTGTGTGGAGGGTGGATGTGGAGGCTCTGGACATGAATCCTGTGCTGAGCATAAGCATCACAGCTAGCTGACAGCACATGCACAGAACTACCACGGTGGTAGCAGCAGCTTTGCAGTCACAAAAAGTACCATAACAACGGGCTTGAATCCCATATCCAAAACCACCCTGAAGTATGGGAAAATTTAGGTTCAGATTCTAGTCACTGTAAATTACATGCATATAACAATTTAGTTTCCTTATTTTGTAGCTTGTGTTCCAAAATGTCATCCGAACCTTTGGTGAACCTTGGAGGAGAACAAATTAAGCATAGAAGAGAAATCATGTTGCAACATGTGGCGGACATTTAGAGAAATCATTTGGGCACAAAAATAATTGTGAAGATTATATAAAATAACCCCCTCCCCTCCCAAGAAGCGGTGAGTTGAATGCTGCTTTAATGAGTTGATGGTGAAGTCTTCATAGACTCATAGATTTAAGGGCAGACGGGACCATCGTGATCATGTAGTCTGATCTCTGTCTAGACAATACAAGTCACAGAACCTCACCCACCCATCCCTGGCTGAGTTACTGAAGTCCCCAAATCATGGTTTAAAGACTTCAAGTTACAGAGAATTCAATATTTACACTAGTTTAAGCCTGCAGGGTACCCGTGCCCAATGTTACAGAGGAAGGTGAAAAACCCCCAGAGTCTTTGCTAATTTGACCTGGGGGGAAATTCCTTCCCGATCACAAATACAGTGATCAGTCCACCAGCATGTGGACAAGACCCAGGAAATAATTCTCTGTAGTAACTCAGAGCCCTTCCATCTAGTGTCCTGTGTTTGGCTGTTGCAGATTTTTGCTACTGGCAGTCACTGATGGGTAGGTTGGATGGATGTGTGCGCTAGAGAGGAAGCAGATGCACTGTGCTGTGCAGTCTCTGTTTGCATTATAGTATGTCAGCTTATGTCCAAACCAGTCTGCCTATGGAGGAGGAAATGACACCAGAGAGCAGGTGAGGTTGAGGTTATATGGGGTCATGAAACTGAGGCCCTGTAGCTTGACTAGAATCCAGTAAAATACAATACGCTCAGTGAGGACTGTGAGATGGTTGGAAGGGGAAGATTACTTAAGCAGCAGGATAATGAGAATTACCATGCAGATAGTACTGTGAAATTACACCTCCTGGAACTCTGACTTTTATTGGATTAAACTTGATTACTTCAGTAACTTAACTAAATCATGTGAAATGTGCCATGTGCTATTTTGTCAGATGAATACATGATTTCTGATTGATTTATATCTTTAAAGATTGAAACTGGCATCATTTTTGAAGGGGCTTCTTGCCATAAAAATAACTCTAAAATCCTAGATCATATGGTAAAATTTAGATTCCTTCCTCCTTATTAGTGTTCTCATTTGGCATAATTTGTCATTTTCTGATTACTTTAACAGCAGAGAAGTCCTAATTCAGCATGCATAATTTTTCAGCAAGGCCCAAGCATAATTTAAGCACACAAGGTCAACGGGACTATTCTGGGGCTTAAAGTTATGCAAAGCCCTAAATACCTTGCTGAATTGGGGCCACATTCAGAAAATTATTTACATATGATTCTCCTTTCCACTGAAACAATCAGACCAAACCTTCTAAGCAGATTTCCACTTGCTTTAGCGACAAAGGGTAAAATGGAAGAAGAAAAAAATAGTCTGTGCTGTTGCAATGTAATAGATTTTGGGGTGTAACTCACAAACTGTTACAAAAACATCCTTAACATATTGTGTATGTCAAAAATAATTTGCATAAGCAATGGACACAACTTGAAATATTGCCTGGCACATTTAAGAAGATCTTTTGAAAAAGCGGTTCTTCAAGACCTGCACATGCTTTATAGGAAACTTTGTGGGAGGAAAAATTGATCCCACTGATTATTCCTCACTTGATGTCTGCAAACTGCATACCATCAGATTAGGCCTGAATAAAGACTGGGAGTGGTTGGGTCATTACAAAAACTAAACGTAATTTCCCCAATTCTAATTTCTTCCTACTGTTACTCACACATTCTTGTCAACTGTCTGTAATGAGCCATTCTCTTACCACTTCAAAAGTTATTTTTCCTCCCTTGGTATCCTGCTGTTAATTGATTTATATTGTTAGACTGACCTCACACTTGGTAAAGCAACCCCATCCTTTCATGTATTTATACCTGCTCCTGTATTTTTCACTTCATGCGTCTGATGAAGTGGGTTCTAGCCCATGAAAGCTTATGCCCAAATAAATTCGTTAGTCTCTAAGGTGCCAGAAGGACTCCTCATTGTTTTTGCTGATACAGACTAACACGGCTACCACTCTGAAACCTTCAGCTCTCAGTAAACTGGCGCATCTCCCATTGACTTAAATGAGAATTGTGCTCACATATCAGAGGGCTGAATTTGGTCTATTAACCTCCATTTGTGCCATTACAGTTGTTCCCACTGAGAATGTTTATGATGTTACAGAGAGAGCTTTTATTACTACAAATGCTAAACTGCATTCATGAACTGTTCAGAAACTAAGATCTTATTTAAATCAATATAGTCTATGTATTTTTTTTGAAATAACAAATAACCACAATAGCAGTCTTGTGCTTTGTTTCTACATTTTTTTCCAGTTTTCTATGAGGTAAGAGCAGTTCATTAGTGTCATAGTATACTTTCCTCAATCTGAACCTTAGAGTCCAAAAATGAGGTACTAGCATGAAATCCTCTAAACTTAATTACCAGCTTAGACCTGATACGCTGCCACCAATCAGGATTTTGAGTACCTGATAAACTCTGGTCTCCCCAAAACCTTCCCTGTGGACCCCCAAGACCCAGACCCC
>NC_133776.1:71538814-71608734 GCF_003597395.2 Chelonoidis abingdonii
GAGATTTGAAAGTATCTTGTTTCCCGATTGGTCCTCTGGTCAGGTGTTGTTTGATAACCCTTTCCAGGCGAAAGAGACATTAACCCTTAGCTATCTGTTTATGACAATTAGGAAAACAGACTAAGAGATGAATTTATTATAATGAGTGAGTAGCCATACTGAGAAACAAAAACTAAGAAAATCCTATATCGTTGTTTTGGGGGGGCGGTATTTGTGCCTCCAAGAGATACTATTTAGTACCAGGCATTCAAGCTACCTCACTATAAATTAGCTATTTTAATCAAATACGCTCGGTACAGATCATGCTAGAAATTAACCTGTAAATCACGACATTTATATATTCCATTGTTTGCAGTGTTGTAGCCATATTGGTCTCAGGATGTGAGAAAGATAAGGTGGGTCAGGCAATACCTTTTATTGGATCAACTTTCACTGGTGGAAGAGAAAAACTTTCAAGCTTCACAGAGCTCTTCTTCAGGTCTGAAAGAGGTAACCAGAGGAAGAGGTGTCACATCTAAATACAAGGTAGGACAGATTGTTAAGCATAAAGGGTTAACACACATTGCAAGAAACCACTTAAAATGAAGTGGGCAAGTAATACCTCTGCAGTCATAAACAAAGAAGGTTTAGTAAGTTACAAATAGTTGTAAAGAGCCTGTGGCAGGGTGGACTAGGCCCTGCTAGAGGCCTCACAACCCTGCATCACCCTGTCCCAGAATAGAGCAGCGAGAAGTCCTCCATTAGCCAATCCGGGGCCAGAAGAGCCCTACAGAAGACAAGCAGCAGAGCAGAGAAGTTCAGTTGTTGTATGGAGCTCAATGAGGGAGGACTGAATGCCTGGCTGGTCGTCTGGACGAGCAGCAGGACTGTGGAAAGATCACTGCGGAGAGCTCACCAGGCAGAACTGAACCCAGGGAAGGCTGCCAAAGAGTCTGGCTGGCTGGATGAGCAGCAAGACTATCAAAAGGCCAGTGTGGACAGGCTGAGCCCAGGGGACTGAACACAGAACCTGACCAGACCAGATGAGGATATCGAAATGGGCCCTGCTGTTCTTGTTGCAGACTGAGCCCAGGGAGGGTTGATGAAAGGCACTAGCTGAGGGTACTGAGATGGGCCCCGGCTTGGTGGTTGAAGAAGGCCGTGCCTCTGGGAAGAATCCTAAGAGCTACAGCCCCATACCAGGGCCATGATAAGAACTTGAGATTGTATATCCCGGCGTGGGGTGGGGGAGGAAGTAGTGTATGTGGCTCAGCCGGAGAACTGAGTCGCTGAAGACCTGCCGAGAGAACCATCGTCTGTGGTGGCACTCGCGAGAGGTGGGTGCTACCCCAATATAAGAACTAAAATCAAAAGCAGGCTCACATCCAACCAAGAAAAGGAGACCATCCACGAGAGGTGGGTGCTGCTCCATGAAAAAGAACTTTATGAGGGCACTATCGGCCAAAGTAAGGGGGCACTCATGAAAGGTCTCGTTACAGACCCACAAAACTAGTGTCTACACTGAGACCATGATTTTTAGTGTCTAGCAGAGTTATGGATTTAAGTTCCCAAGCTCATCTTCAGAAGGTTTTAGGCAGGTTTCCTTGGAGGATGAGGACTGATTGGTCAGATATGGAGTGATCCCTTTGTGAAAATTATTCATAGGGTATTTTTGTCTTTTTCCAGATCTGAAAAAGTGCTCTGTGAAGCTCAAAAGCTAGTATCTTCCACCAACACATGCTGGTCCAATAAATGTTATTACCTCACATGCCTTGTTTCTATATTAATATAAACATTTGGAGTTAATTTAGAATTAATTTTGAAAATAAAAAATGATGCAAGTTTTTTATGAACCTGCAAACTGTTCAAAACCATCTTAAGCTGTATTTGGGCACATAAAGCTTCTGGTGCCCTAATGTAGTCTCTTCAAAAACTAGAGATTTTTACACAAAATAAAAGATAGGCATTTTGAGTAAGGGTCCTAAGCTTTGTTGTCTTGGGAAAGAAAGAGGAGTGCCTGTGTGAACAACTTTACATGGAGGTATAATCACCAGGGATTCAATGGTCTGCTCTCTGAATTCTTAATATCTGAGTCAATACATTCAAACTGTAAAGCTCCCTTTAGTGGCTCAGTTCAAAACATGTTCCACAGTAGTCCCTTTCAATTTCCAAACAAATATGAACACACTAATCATTAAGTACAAAGCATGAGAATATTTCCCTTAATTCCCCGCCCAAAGAATCACCAAGTTTTTTTATACATTTTATTTTCAATTGTAGGATCTATGTTCAGATGTCACTAAGGCCCTGTTACAGCATGTGCTTAGAGAACTGGAATTATAGACACTCCAGCTCCTGCTTTCTGTTGCCAATTCCTCAAATCACGAACAGTAAGTCTGACAGAAAGAGGGAGAGAGGTCTCAAGTTTAAGATTTTCCCTGTTTCTAACCAAGGACCAAAAACTTGCATGATCAATCAACCCTAGTAAGTGGGCTGAGAACAGGAGAATTCCATAGGACACACATGGAGAAAGGTTTCAGTGTAGCCGTGTTAGTCTGTATCAGCAAAAAAAAAACAAAAAAAAGAGGCGCCCTTGTGGTACCTTAGAGACTAACAAATGTATTTGGGCATAAGCTTTCGTGAGCTAGAACCCACTTCATCAGATCTATGAAGAAAAAGATATAGGAGCAGGTATAAATATATGAAAGGATCCTTCCATATAAGTGAGACAGCAGAAACAGAGCCTCACCATCATACCTGTTCTATCCTAAATACCCCAATGTCCTCACCATTTTCCTCCATGGTGGGGGGAAAGGAAGATCAGACAATTCATACTTCTGCTTAGCTCTGATTCCTTACAGTGCTGGATAAGTTCCTGGAAGGTAGGACTATCAACAGAATTGGTAGGGATGCAACACCATGCTCTGAATGTCACTAGCCTCTGTTTGCCAGAAGCTGGGAGTGGATAACAGGGGGATGGATCACTTGATGATTGCCTGTTCTGTTCATTTCCTCTAAAGCATCAGGCACTGGCCGCTGTTGGAAGCCAGGACGCCAAGCTAGATGGACCATTGGTTTGACTCACTATGGCCACTTTATGTTCTCATGGATTCCAAGCCACACAGAATTTTCAACACTTCTTTCTTGGCATTCCCGAATCCTGCCTTCTCTGCAATAACAGAATCTGTGCAGAGGGCCCCCTACATGCACATGGAAAAGGGGATTTCTTTCCATATCTCTCAATGTGTCTGTAAAGAGCACAAAGGCCATACACTAATGCATACCTGAGATTTGCCCCAATATCAGGATATAGATTTAAGAATAAAAAATATTAAATTAATCATCCACTCTGCCTTTAGATTGTCCAGCTGCAATAAACTTAGTACTAATCATGGCATTCGGTTTGTTTTGAAGCATACGGCAGAGGTTGGAAGGAGGTGGTCTCAAAAGAGTTCAGACTGTCAGCTTTTTTTAAAACTTCAAGAACTTGAAGGCAATTTCTAAAAGATTTTTTCTCTTACAAGTTAAATCCTTTTCTCCTCCTCCTGTTCCACTCCTCTTAACAAAAAGCAGCTCATAAACCAAACTTTAATCAACCTGAAAATCCCAATTTTATTTCTTCAGCTCCCTAGGGGGTCAGAACATTTTGCAGAAATCTTTTATTTTCTAAACTATCCCACTTCAGGACTTCTGTTTGCTGCCTACCTTCTCTCCAAATAAAATTACTTTCATTTAGGATTATCACCCTCCTTCCCTTTCATGCACACACACATGCTTCTTCAGCCTCCTGTGATTGAAAGTATTTAAAGCTCTGCAATTTAATTGGAAGAAACATGATGTGAGGGATTAGCAACCCCTCAATTCAATATGCAGAATTATGTTTACACAGCCAAGAAGAGATTAATCTATTATTTCTCTAATTTTGCTCCTGTTTTCAAATCACAAAAATCAAACACCCAACCAGTACGCTGGGTACTATATGGAGAAAACACGCCTGCAGCACAAGATAGTATCACTAGCCACGAACACTGTTAACAATGATTGTCCTGTATTTTCCTACAAAACATGTATAGTATAAATACATTGTCTTGCTTTAATCTTTTTCCCCTCCATACAGATTTGATTTTCGGAACAAGGTTCTGATCCCTTGATCACAGGGCCAGCTCCAGGCATCAGCACAGGAAGCAGGTGCTTGCGGCAGCCAATGGAAAGGGGTGGCACATCTGGGTCTTCAGTGGCAATTCGGCAGCAGGTCCCTCGGTCCCTCTCAGAGGGAAGGACTGGCCGCCAAATTGCTGCTGAAGAATGAAGCAGCACGGTAGAGCTGTCGCCGAACTGCCACTGATCATAGCTTTATCTTTTTTTTTTCCTTTGCCACTTCGGGTGGCAAAAAAGCTGGAGCCAGCCCTGCTTGATCAAGAAGTCAGTTGATGTCAATGGACTTTGGATCAAATCCTGAATGAACTTTAACAATAACAAACCATGACTGTGTTGGTTTTAACAACTTATTAATCTTGCCATTGTGTTTGTAACATATACATTTGCTCCAACTGCTCTTAGCAAAACACTGGTCTGGCTAGAAAGTATTTTGCTTTAAAATTTGGACTAGATCAAGCATAATTAACTGTACAAATGAGATAATAAATGTTGTTTCTTCCACTTTGCATAGTACAATTTTTTTAAGTGCAGAAAAGTTTAAAATCTGATATTTGTGAAGTTACTAAGTCCCTTTAAGGCAAATTTATGGTTAGGATAATGGCAAGAATGAATAATAAAGCAGTCTTAGAATAGTAGGATAAGGAGAAATACAGCAAGGACAAACAACTGAAAAGAATGTTTCCTATAAGGCCCCCTTCTGTGGTTCCCAGAATGACTAGCACTGCCTCTAAGGTGGTGAGATAAGATTTCTATTGCAATTTAGGGAATCACTTCCTACAAATGAATAGAGTTATGCCTAGGGCATCAGTGTTGAAAGACATGAAAGCCTCCCAGCAAAGACTTTTAAAAAAAAATTGTCTTGTTTCTTCATCCTCTTACCTACTTGTTTGCTTTTATTATTTGATAAGAACTCTGTGCTGCAAGGGGGAAATATAAAAGAAAACTTCAAACAATTAAACTTCACTGTTTCAGTCAGAGGCATGCTCAGACTTTCTTGCTGCAGATGTAGTTATTTCCTTTAGATCTATTTGACTGGCTTACATCAAGAAGTGGTTTTGCATGGTCTGTGCTTTCTGGAGTTTTTTAACCAGGAATATATTTCTTTGATTTTGAAAGATGGTTTCAATGTAAGACATTCAAATTCACGCAGAACAACTGCCAGACTAAAAGGAAGGTTGGAATGTATGTTTTAATAACAAGACACACAAAATAAAATCATTGAGTTGGATTTTTCTGACAGTGGAAGTGTTAACATTTCTCATTTAGCAGCAGGACCATCTGGGGCAAATAAAAATCAAGGGCATTTCTAATTTGTGGCAATATTTTACTTTAAACCACACAACACTTCTATGAGAAACAAGTCCCAGCCCAAACACTGATGCCATGTGGACATATACAAGTATATCAAAACTTTTTTTATATCTGAGCTACTGCTTACATTCACTAGATCCAGCCAGGTGTATATCCAGAAGTCATGAAGTGTTATGTCTCAAAATAACAGCAAATCAAGACTTTTTCTACTTATCTGATGTGTCCACAGATAGCTCAGTTGTTCTAGTGATATTTATAGATAAAAGGTGAGGGGGTTTGGGATTTTTGCTGTCTCACTCTCTTTTACAAATCACAATAATTTACTAAATTACTAGTACACAATACTGTACTAAATTTAAATTAATTACACAGATTATCATCATTGTTCCTACTGTGTACGCATAATTTCCAGTAAACTACTTGCATCAGCGACCATGTCTTTATTCAACTGTAGAACGCCATGCACTCCTCTGTAACTATCTGTAAATGTTAAATAACAGAAATAATGCACATAAATACTCTAACATAAGAACTAAACTGCTACTTTTTCTGCCAAAATGTCATTTCTGTGCATAAATCAGTTTGTGCAGAAAATCTCTAGATCTGGTTTAAACAGGATTATTAGTTTGATTGGGTAATGTGAACGAAACCACTAAACCGTAATTAGACTCTTTAAACATTTTTCTTTATGTTTTGTGTCATTGTTCAAAGAGACTTCCAATAGAGTAACTTCAACAACAGCAGTTAACAAAGGAGTTCTTCTGAGGAACTAATCTCAACTCCACACTGAATGTTATGAATTTAGCTCCTTCAGGACATTTAAACTGTATTTGTAAAATATTATTTAGAACACTAATGGATTTTTTTTGCATAAAATCAATATGGATGACTGTAACTTGCAAAATAATGGTCTATGTTAACCAGTTGGCTAGTTTAGGGCAATGGAAAATGTTGCATGCATCTGGGCAGGCTACATTTCAGGGAGATGTATCTATCTACTCTTCCTGTGAGGAAGATTGCACAGTTCAGATACAACTCAATGAACAGTGCAGATGGTATCACTCCACCAATTTCAAAAGTACAGGTAAGAGAATAGGGATTTGCATGAATGTGCTGATGCTTTGGAGAAATGGAGGACTACTTTAATGTGTCCTTCACACAGCAGATGGTACGTGAAATCTGTTTCACAGCTGACAAGCATTCTAAAGGCTTGTAAAGATTTGTGGCCACTGCTCTAGCGACAGAACAGAGTTATGTGATCAGGTCAAAGGTACCAAATTTCTTGGTAACAGCACCCATTTTATAGAATACTTAAAGCACAGATTCTTGAACTGTGGAAATATACCTCAGTTTTGGTTAAATCATGGACATGATCAAAACAGTTACATGTCCCCCAAAGAATGAAACACTGCTCATGTTATTTGACATACTGTCCCTTAAGGTTACTTTCACAAACAGATTTTTTCCCCAATCTTCTTCCTAACCAGGACGAAAGATCTTTCCTTTTCTAAAGCCACTACCACCACAGTTGAGACTCTTCATGAATGCCAATGATTGAATGGCCTGGGTACTGAAGAACCCTCTCTACCACAGAAGTTGTCCATACAAATCATATCTGAGACAGAATGACAAGGTGTCATGGGGCCTGTTACTGTGAGGAATATCCGTTGTTAATGACATTTGCTACATTTCCCCAAGTGTCACACTAAATAGTTATCCTCCAATGAACCTCAAATAGCAGGTATACATATAATTTTACTTTTGTAATCTGTCTTTCATGTCAAATATACAGCGCTAGTGAAACAGTGCCACCCATGAATAAGGTATGGTAGTGAAAAGCAAAACCAGGACAGCACATTCCACTCAAGAAGGAAATCAACTGTTACAAATAGTGCCATAAAAGCTGTAGTGTCCACCCACAGCAGAAAGGATGTTGGTTTTCAAGTCTCATCTGAAGGACAAACCAACAGCAAATTACACAGAACTCTGTTTATCTACCAGAGAAGCATGAAGGCTAATTTAATCCTTTCAGGATTTAAATCTGAGTTTGCAGGCAGTGTGAGTGTTGACAACGTGATGTGAACACCACACTGTCAATCCACTAGAGTTTTATATAATCATAATTTGCACTTACAATTTTTCAGTTTTACTTTTAACTTCCTGCCTCATCTTCATTCACAATAACGCAAGAATTGTCATACTGGAGCTGACTACTTCTTCATCTGGTCTGGTAACCTATCTCTGACAGTGACTCAAAAAACAACAGAACATATCCCAAAGCTTAGGCTGCTCAGTGACCCCAGGAGTATTCAACAAATACCTATTTTGAAACATCTTTGCAAACAGTAACCTATTCTTCTGAGATCAAAAGTCTCACTTCATTCATCTCTTTTCTAAGCCTAGAGTCCCAGTCTTTTCAATCTCTCCTCTAAGAATGTCTTGCAATTCTGCTAATCATTTTTGAGGCCTGTCTCTAGATAGCCTATTATTTCTGTTATTTCCATTTTGAGATAGGGTGACCTACAGAACACAGTATTCCAGGTGGGAGCATAACATTGATTTATACAAAGACATTATGATATGTTTAGCATTATTTTCTTTCTGATTACTCATGTACCTTCATGTTTTGCTTACATTTTTAACTAGTGCTGCATACTGACCTGAGGTTTTCAGTGAGCAGTAAAAGCTTGTATTTGGTTATTTTTCTGAATGGTTACAGTTCATTTAGTAACCAGGAAAGTGCATGAGTAGTCAATTTATTCTTTCAAATGTGCATTACCTTGCATTTAGCAATACTAAGTTTACCATTTATCAACAACAAATCAATCATTTTGCTGCTCATTCACCTAGGTTTGATAGGACCTCTGAAGTTCCTCATTCTTCTGTAGTCTAGGCCAGTGGTTCTCAAACTTTTTTTTTTCACAGACCCTTGAAAATTGCTGAGGGTCTTGGAGGACCACTTAATGATCTTTCCAAATGCTGTTTGTACCATTAGCTAACTATTGTAAAGCGCTTTGGATAAAAGTGCTACATAAAAAAACCCAAAAAACTTTTAACTGTTTTTGTTCTACAAATAAAAGCACACAACTCATAGTTTAATATCAGTAGTCTTACCTTTCTAATGTGATAGATGTGCCCTCTCTCCCCTGCTGTGGCAGCCCCCAAGCTCAGTCTGAGAAGGAGGGGGGTCTCTCCCCGGCAGCTGCAGCCCTGGAGCTGGGGAAAGTCACCTCTTTATCTGGCCACCGCAGCCCTGCACATCCCAAATTCCCCCATTCCCTCTTCTCACCCCATTGCCCCCTCCCATCTACCCCCTATTCCCCCCCAAGACAACCATATCATCTTACATGTGCATCTTTTCTAGGGTCCAGGCACCTAATTACAGGAGCCATGCCTGTGTGGCTCCACTAATTAGGTGGGTGGCCCTTTATTCTTGCATGTATGGTCACCCAGGTGCACACCTTAGAGGGAACTATCCATGGACCACCTGAATGGAGCTCGCGGACCACAGTTTGAGAACCTCTGATCTAGACCAACCCACATAACTATGTGTCATCTGCATATTTCACAACCTGCTTGCTAGCTCCATTTTACATCATTAACAAATGTATTAAAGTGAACCTTGGAGCAAACCACTTTCACTCTTTCACCATGTTGAAAATTGCTAATTTATTCCTGCTCTTTATTTTCTGTATGTTAGCCAGTTTCTAATCCAAGACAACACTTAATTTGCACTACATGACCACTTAGTTTCTTTATTAGCCTCTTGTCTGGGACTTTGTCAAAAGGTTTTTAGGGACCAAATGAATGTCAGCTGGTTCTAGTTTATCCACTATTTCATGAATATGTTCAAGGAATTAACAAATCATAGAAGCATAATTTTCCTTTATAGAAGCTGACCTCGTTTGTACATATATTCTATCATCTTTAGCCATATGTTTTATAATTCTTTCAATTATTGTTTCAACTAGTTTTCATGGTACTGAAGTAAAACTCACTGGCCTGTAATTTCCCAGGATCAGTCCTTGCACTTTTAAAAAAGAGAGATACAACATTTGCTACCCTTCTTTCTTCTGGTGTTAATTTTAACATATACTATAAACCACTTGGCCACATAACTATATTCCTTGAGAACTCTAAGGACTGGTCTACACTGGGAACTTGCATGGGCATAGCTATGTCTCACAGGAGTATGAAAAAAGATATAGCTATGTGGACCTAACCCCTCATGTGCACAGTTCTAAGTTGGTAGAAGAATTCTCTTGGGGAGTTGGATCAATTAGAGTGACAGGAAAACCCCTCTCGTTGTTACAGTGAGTATCTGTGCTGAAGTGCTACAGTGCTGCAGCTGTGCTGCTGTAGCATTTTAAATGTGAACATACTCTAAGATGATTAGTGTCTAGGCCCTGGGGCTCAGTACTCTTTAATCAATCAATTTGATATTGCACCAAAATTACCATCTCAATTTCTAACAGAGCCTCATTTTTATTACCTGGTGTGATGTTTGCACCTTTCATGCAGAGGGCCTGCAGCCAACCCTGCCCAGTTGTCAAGCAGCCAATGAGTGCATCTGGGCCACAGCAAACCACCTGAGTGGGGTCTTAAGAGCAGCAGCTGTAGCGGCTCAGTGGCTGCTCAATGCATATATCTGCAGATTCTCTGCCTCCCTATGCCTGCCCTGCTTCAAGTCCTGCACCCAGCCTTGCTCCAGCCTAGACCCTCCCCTTCACCTGCTTTCCCTAACTCCAAGTAACCCAGTTCTAGGGTGACCAGATGTCCTGATTTTAATAGACAGCCCTGATATTTATACAACCCATATATCACTCTGGAGCTAATGAAAAATTTGCAAATGACAACTAACCAGACTGTTGCAATATGGGAGATTCAGAGGAAAGACAAGGCCACAGTTGATTTTACTGATGCCTAAGTGTTGTATCTTCTCATTTATAGAATATACTCAACCAGCTATATTTGTGTGGACTGGAAATGAATTATAAAGATTCACTCCTACCCTGCAAATATTTCAGAAAATTCTAATTCTATATTAGGTCCCTAAAATGTTATTCATAGTTTGACTACTGTATGCCCAAAATAACTGATAAGGCATATTGATTACTACTCTTGTTAAACCTACATTTCATTGTTGTGCTTCAGTTAAATGAATAGAAATGTCATGCTTGAATAAGAGCATAGTAGTAAGAATATACTATCAACCATCGGACCAGGATGGTTGATTGTGAAATGCTCAGGGAGATTAGAGGGGCTATAAAAACAGAAAACTCAATAATAAAGGGGGATTTCAACTATCTCCATATTGACTGGGTACATGACACCTGAGGATGGGTTGCATAAATAAAGTTTCTAGACACCATTAATGCAGTTAGTCCTGGAACCAAAAAGGGGAGAAGCAATTCTTGATTTAGTCCTAAGTGGAGCACAGGATCTGGTCCGAGAGGTGACTATAGCTGATATGCTCAGTAACAGTGACCATAATGTAATTAAATTTAACATCCTTGGGGATGGGAGGAAAAACCAAAGAAGCCCTCCACAGTAGCATTTCACTTCAGAAATGAGAACTACAAAAAATGGGAAAGCTAGTTAAACCGAAATTAAAAGGACAGTCACAAGACTGAAATGTCTGCAAGCTGCATGGAAACTTTTAAAAACACTATAATAGAGGATCAAATTAAAAAGAATAGTAAGACTGTAAGAGGGCCAAAAAAATGCCATGATGGCTTAACAACAGAATAAAAGAGGCGGTTAGAAGTAAAAAGGATTCATTTAAAAACTGGAAATCAAATCCTACTAAAAAAAATATAAAGGACCATAAACTCTGGCAAGTCAAGTATAAAAGTATAGTTAGGCAGGACAAAAAAGGATTTGAAGAGCAAACAAAAAAGACTTAAAAACTAACACTATTTTTTTAAGTACCTCCGAAGCAGGAAGCCTGCTAAACAATCAGTGGAGCCACTGAATGATCGAGGTGCTACAGGAACACTCAAGGCAAGACCATTGTGGAGAAGCTAAATTAATTTTTTGCATTGGTCTTCACTGTGGAGGATGTGAGGAAGATTTCCACATCTGAGCCATTCTTTTTGTGTGACAAATCTGAGGAACTGTGCCAGATTGAGGTGACAATAGAGGAGGCTTTGGAACCAATTGATACATGAAACCGTAAGAAGTCACCAAGACCAGATAGTATTCACCCAAGAGCTCTGAAGAAACTCACATATGAAATTGCAGAACTATGAACTGTGATATGTAACCGATCACTTAAATCAGTTTCTGTACCAGATGACTGGAGGATAGCTAGTGTGACCCCAATTATTTTTTAAAAGGCTCCAGTGGTGATCCTGGCAATTGCAGGCTGGTAAGCCAAACTTCAATATCAGACAAACTGGTTGAAACTATAGGACATAACAGATTTATCAGACACATAGATGAACATGACACGTTGTAGAAGAGTCAACACTCCTTTTGTACAGAGAAATTATGCCCCACCAATCTACTAGAATTATTTGAGGGGTTACCAAATATGTGGACAAGAGTGATTCAGTAAATATATTGTACTTGGACTTTAAGAAAGCCTTTGACAAGTTCCCTCACCAAAGGCTCTTATGCAAAGTAAGCAGTTATGGGATAAGAGGGAAGGTCTCGCATGTATTGGTGCAGGTTAAAATACAGGAAAAGAGGATAGTAATAAATGATCAGCTTTCAGAATGGAGAGAGGTAAATAGCAGTGTCCTGTCACCGCCAGGTTTGGTCCTGGAACCAGTGCTGTTCAGCTTATTCATGAATGATCTGGAAAAATTGGTAAATGGTGAGGTGGCAAAGATTGCAGATGATACAAAATTACTCAAGATAGCTACGTCCAAAGCACACTACGAAGAGTTACAAATGGATCTCACAAAACTAGGTGACTGGGCAACAATATGGTAGATGAAAGTAAACGTTGACAAACCCAAAGTAATGCATATTGGAAAACAGAATCCCAACTATATACACAAAATGATGGAGACTAAATTAACTGTTACCACTCAAGAAAAAGATCTTGGAATCAAGGTAGATAGTTCTCTGAAAACATCTGCTCAATGTGCAGCAACAATCAAAAAAGCTAACTCAATGTTATGAATCATTAGGAAAGGGATGGATAATAAGACAGTAAATGTCATAACGCCACTATATAAATCCATGGTATGCCCACACCTTAAAAACAACATGAAGTTCTGGTCGCCCCAACTCAAAAATGATAAATTAAAAATGGAAAAGGTACAGAGAAAGGCAACAAAAATGATTAAGGGTATGGAACAGCTTCTATCTGAGGAGAGATTAAAAAGACTGTTCAGCTTGGAGAAGAGATGACTAAGGGTATGGCTACATTCACACTTTACAGCGCTGCAACTTTCGCGCTCAGGGGTGTGAAAAAACACCTCCATGAGCGCTGCAAGATACAGCGCTGTAAAGCGTCAGTGTAATCAGGGCAGCAGCGCTGGGAGCGCGGCTCCCAGCGCTGCATGCTACACCCGTAAAGGATGTGGTTTACATGCAGCGCTGGGAGAGCTCTCTCCCAGCGCTGCCGCTCCGACCACACTCACACGTCAAAGCGCTGCTGCGGCAGCGCTCCTGCAGTGCTGCCGTGGCAGCGCTTTGAAATTCAAAGTGTGGCCATACCCTCAGAGGGGATATGACTGAGGTCTATAAAATCATGACTAGTGTGGAGAAACTGAATAAGGAAGTTTTATTTACCCCTTCACAAAACCCAAGGTAGGTCACCCAAGGAAATTAATAGGCAACAGGTTTAAAACAAAAAAAGGAAGTACTTTGGATAAGGCACAGTCAACCTGTGGAACTTATAGCCTTGTGATGTTGTGAAGGCCAAAAGCATAACTAGGTTCAAAAAACAATTAGATAAGTTCATGCAAGATAGGTCCATCAACGGCAATTAGCAAGAGTACTACAGTACCAGATAGTGATATCCAAAAGACAGTGATCAGATCTAATGCATGCTCATTCACTCTAATTTTAACTGAAGAAGAGAAAGAGAAGCCTAAGGAGAACCCATTTTGTTGGTTTCACTTTTGTTAATGACTCCCTTTGCCTGATCTTTATTCTCTTGTTTTCCTTGAAAAGAGATTGTGGCATAATTTGTATCTATCTTCTGAGCTTTTCTAAGAACTAAATTACAGAAATCAGGTTTATGTATCATAGCAGGTCTTGTAGCTGATTTCCTCATATGCATGCTTTTGTTTGTTTGTTTTTTTCTCCTACCCTAAGATATGCAGCACAATTTCCATCCCATCATTTTGCCTAAGAAGCAAATCTGACAATTTATTACAGCCCTCCTGTGACAGATAATGGTCCAACTGATGGAATGTGACAGAGCAGCTTAACTTCAAGAGCCACTGCTTCTTCCTAAAACTGCTGTCACTTTTGCTTTTCTCAGTTTCACCTTGCTAAATGATTTTCCTGCTGCTGTTTTATTTTTGATATGTCTTGTTAACTCAGGAGGCATCCAAGAAAGTGGAAAAAAAATAGGTAGATGTAAAAAAAAAATTTTTTTTAAAGGTACATCATTTTCTAACATAATCACAGTGACAGAGTAGTGTGGAGAAATATGCTATACGTATGAATGAATGGGTAGTGTGTTAACTTGACAAAATGCCTTACCTTCAAGACTATAATTAATCCTTTACATAAAAATAGACTGCTTTTAATAAATGCTATCTCTCTCTTCTTTGGTGTTGTAGGGGACTACGGAAGACTGTGTCACGGCCTAGCTAGGGTGTCTCCGCTTTCTCGGCGGCCTTGTGAAGAGCCCCTGCTTGCTAAGTGGCCGGTCATTGTAGGACACAGCATGCCAGTTATAACTTGCTTTTAACTGGTTGAAACCTGTTTTGTATGGCCTTGGCAAAGGGCGGAATGCTTGTGGAAGTCCTTTTTGCATATGTATGAGTTGCTTTTGTATTGTGTATATATACTGTATGCTCCCGGTCCGCCTTTGACTCCGACCCAGGCCGAGCTGAGCTTTGGTGCTGGGTTCCCGCCTAAGTGACAGCAACGCCCAGGATCCCCGTGCGGAGTGTCACTTTACCTTCACTTAAAGCCAAATAACTCACTGTGTGTGTGGCCTCGTCCTTGCAGAGCACTCAAGCACGTAACATTTGGCGCAGAGAGCAGGGTGCTCTGGGGGATGATGCCGTTTTGGCCGAGTAGGGGAAGTGGGAAGCTACCGCTGTCACTACAGCGCATACCTGGTGGCCCCAGATGGAACGCTGGGGCCCGTGTGCGCGGGTTCTGGCAGGGGACTGCCCCTGCTGAGTGGCCGGAATTCTGGCGAGTGCCGGTGTTATCCCGCAGAGCTGACAGCGGCCTCCAGCGGCTGCGGGTGAGCCGGCGCTCTGGAGGAATGGCGGGCCATGGGGAGCTCGATGGCTCCTCCTGCAGCCATCCGGGCCCAGGTGAGAGGTGCTCCGCTTACAGCGGGCCCTGGAAGATATTCGCTAGGGGGGGAGGATTGTGAAAGCTGGCTGACCCCCTTAATAGATTACAAGCGCCTAATAGGTGGGGCGGGGAGTGCTGCTCTGGAACAGCAGCCTGAATACTTTACATACCTTTTTCCTCTGCGTTTTTTCCTTATCTCTGTCAGGCAGTTAATTGGCTCTTAGCTGGCAGACCCGATATTTCAGTAACAGTTTCTGGCCGACTCCAGACGGGACCCTCCTAGCTCGGACAGTTGAACTCCGGACGGCTGCTGCCGAACTAGGAGCGGCGCCACTGGGGTGTTAACCCCCTTCCTCACTTTTCCGCAGCCCCTGCGGTTCGGCTCTGATAAGGTGAGCCCTGTTAGGATAAGGACAATACTATCTAGTTCTAGTTAGAGGTGGGCCTCTTATGTTTCTGGTTTGTTGTTTAACCGGTACTGTTGTTTTTTTTTTGCTTTGTATACATTTGGGCGTTAGGAGTGTGGGTGGAACTGAACCTCTCATCTATTCCTCGGTGGAAAGCCATGCGTGCGAGGAAGCTCTGAGGTCGAATTGAGATCTTTCTGTCCCGTCCCTGTTGCGGCCAGTGTGATGGAAGTGGGAAAACCTGGATTAACTGTAATTCCCTCTGTTCTTTGTGTAAGGTTTCTTTGTTTAAGTGTTAGCAGAAGAATGGTGGGTTTATGTTAGGAATTATGTTTTGTGTTTGTGGTGTCTGTCTTGTGTGCCGACGTTGTGTGTTTGTGTTTTATATGATGGTCTGGTTTGGTCAGGAAAGGGTTAAATGAATGAATTCCTCAAAGTGGGTGTGTTTGCCCTGGCTTGTTGCTTTAAAAACTCTGCACTAAGGTTATTTTAGTGGAAGGGTATGTGTGGGCATTACATTGAATTAGACTAAGTACTATATAATGGCATGTTCATGTCGTTCGTTGTTGGGAAAAAGTGTATGAGTGAAAAGTAGAAGTTTCCTTTTAGTTAAAAGAAGCCAAGGAAGGAAAAAGACAGAATGGAGTTAACCTGGACAGAAAAAATAATAGCTGGCTGAAGATAAGTAACTGCTCCATTCAAGGACATTGCTCTCAGCTAGACTTGGCTAATAACCATAGAAAGGAGGGGGGCGTGTGACATGTGCCCAGCAGCTGTGAGATTCAACTAACCACCTCGGCACTATGGAAATGTTATTCTCCTTTTTCACAGTTAAGTGTGTCTCCCCAGACTAGCAGCCCTGCCATCCTTGGCATTCTCAGGACAAATGTGATTGATCCTCAAAAGGTCCCCCAAAGAAAGCCTGCTTTGGCTTTATGCAGAAACCAGCGCCTTTTACAGTCCCTCCTCGTGCCGCTCTGCCCTCTTCTTCTACTTCCTTACTCGAAATGCCATCTCTCGCTCCATCGCTCGCATGCTAACTCAACTCTCGCTGTGCACTCTCTCTGAGCGTGGACCCATGACTTCTACTGCAAATAAGCCAGCCCCTTCCCTACTCGGTAGGATTCTCTCCGCTCTCGCCATATGTATCCTTCCCCACTGTGCCTTTTGGACGACGGAAACGTCAAAGGTGTGAAGTGCTAGTAGACCTCTCCCTTCGTTCCTTTGACAGAGTCTACTGGTTGCCTTGGAATTTTTCTAGAATCGGCAAAACATTCGGGGTGAATGTCTATACCTCTCTCTCCGTCACTACGGATGTCTCGCGTCCACCGGCACTCTTCTCGCTCTCTCCTGCATAACTCGAGAAGCTCGATCTGGGCTGGCTCCTAGAGCTCGCAGTTTACCTGACTAGAGAGAGAGACGTCGATGAAGGTGCTAGCTGGGTCGAAGACGAATCGAAACAGCATATCTCTCTCAGTACATACTACTCGGGTTCGAGGAAGGCATGGAGCGCGGCGCGGGCCGTGGGGTGCGGGCGGAGGTAAGACGAGTGTGGTTGCCGCGCGGGCTGGGTGGCGGAGGGGTGTAGTACCGGAGCGCGGGGGTAACGGGTCGCGCGGAGGGGGGGACCACGGGGAGGTAGAGTGGGCGCGGTGGGGGGGGAGGGCGGAGGGTGGGGGGCAGAGGGGAGGGGTGGGCGGTGAGGAGGGGTGGACGCGGGGGGAGGGGGCGGATGGGAGAGGAGGAGGGCGGGCCGGGCGCGGGGAGCGGGGGGGGGGCGAGGGGGGTAGGGGGTGCCGGGTGGGCCCGGTTGCTCCACGTGAGTGCGGGGGGCGGGCTGCTTGGGGGGGGGGGGGCGTGGTGGGGGGGGTGTGGGCGGGCGCGTGGCGGGAGGAGCGGTGGGAGAGGAGTGGTGCGGGGGCGGGGGCGGATTTCGGGGGGCGGGGGGGAGGGGGAGCGGCGGGGCGGCGGGGGCGGGGGCGGCGGGAGGGGAAGGCGGGGGGGGCGGAGTGCGGAGGGTGGAGGACATTTGTGGACCCATGCTTGGAATGTGCGTATTGATTGGATTTTGGGGATTTATCCTACGGCTGTGCCCTGTGTTCTGATAAATCGTTCGCATGTTATTGCTCTCTTTATGGACTTTTAATTATAAGTACCTGAAGAGTTTGTTTTGCCCTGGAAGTTTACCCGTATGAAACCATTCCGTCTAATAGCCGTAACACACCCCCCCATGCTATTAATGTCATGCCTTGTGAAAGCACTGAGATATCAATTTAGTACTACACCAAGGAAAGATGGTATGAATATCACTGAAGGCTGGGGATAGGCATTCAGTGGGATTAGTATTTTGGGAAATGCAGGATTTCCTGAATGACACTGCTCTTTGTTTTTTTCATGGCCATTTGGAGTGATCTTGAGTACAGCTTGGCCCACTGCCCTGACGTCATCAGGAGTTATATTGATCTGCTGAGTCATGGAAACATACTTGGATATTTGATGGAGTGTGGATATCACAGTGCTCCTTCCTCTGGACCAGTTGGGGGGTGGGCACCCACATACCAACTCCTGATAGGTCCATGGGGCGGATGCATATGGAATGATATTTCACCGAAATCTGAGAAACTTTAGATTTACCTGGTCTAGTGCAGCCTAACTGACTTATTGTCAGTGCCCCGATCCCTTAGTTGTAGACAAAGGATTTTATTCTTTTGTTCATGCACTCATTTGAGTGTTGGGGGGCTTGTCACTCGCATTGGTGAAGAAATGCTGTTTTTATTGTCAATTGTTTTGGTTATTGAATATGATTTTACAGGCTTTAGGAATGCTGCTGCTGGTTGCTATGCTGTTTGGATTACAACCTTTAATTTGAGGACCCCCTTCCACCTTAGTACGGTCGACTTGGCGTCGTCGAGAGCGAGGGGGAATGTACGGGACACGGAAGCGCTGTGTCACAGCCTAGCTATTGGTGTCTCCGCTATTCTGGCGGCCTTTGAGAGCCCTGCTTGCTAAGTGGCAGTCATTGTAGGACACAGCATGCCAGTTATAACTTGCTTTTAACTGGTTGAAACCAGTTTGTATGGCCTTAGGCCAAAGGGCGGACATAGCCTGTGGGAAGTCCCTTTTTGCATATGTATGAGTTGCTTTTGTATTGTGTATATATAGCTGTATGCTCCCGGTCCGCCTTTGGACTCCGACCCAGGCCGAGCTGAGCTTCGGTGCTGGGTTCCCCGCTTAAGTGACAGCAACGCCCAGGGTCCCCGTTGCGGATGTGTCACTTTACCTTCATTAAAGCCAAATAACTCACTGTGTGTGTGGGCCTCGTCCTTGCAGAGCACTCAGGCACGTAACAGGTGTAAAGCGATTAGTCCAAAAGAGATACTGAGTTTTCAAAAGTTTTCTGTGACTATAGGGCATTCCAGGTAACTTATTTTCTATTCCTAGTCATTTTTCTTTATCAATTAGTTTGTAAAATCAATATAAATAACTTAAATTGGCAGATAGATTCTCATTCTGGAGAACCATTTGTTATTTGACCACAATACTCGGATAAGTTTGTCTTTCTCCCTCACAATACCATCTTTTCAGTCCTGATTTCATACCAGTGTTACAAAATATCAATACAATATAATGCTCTAAAGAGACAGTAAATGTATCTTTAGAGGGTTCTACTAACAGTAACAAATCAAATAGATAAAGGAACAATGCTACACAAATAAATGACTCATCTGAACACACAGCCCCAGGTGACCTGAAATCATTGTTTCAAAGGCAGGATATTCTTTTTCTCCAGAGGAATTTCACAGTTATTTTTAAAAGGACTGCTACAGACTCAAGGAGTGAGGTAATTGATTTTTTGAGACTGGATACCTCCTAGGATTCTGTATATATGGAAAAGGATGACAAACTTCTTACTAAAAAGAGTCCCATTTACAACGAGGTACAAAAAAGTCTATGAAATAAATAAAACTCCAGAAAGTTGCAAAACATACCCTCTAAAATGTAGTATATACACACAAAAGTACATTTTGAAAAACCCTCAGATTCTTTTTTCTGTATATCAGGGTTTTTTTAAAACTAAACCAAACACTTTCGCCTTCCATGAACTTCACTGACTTCAGTTAGAGCATCATCACAGATGGGGATGTGCTTCCTTATCTACTCTTCTCATGCACTCGATAATCAACAGCAGCTACAATATTTTTCTCAGTGAAAATACTCCCACTTAAAATATTCACTTCTGTCTTTAAAACAAACCATTGACAACCATACAGTTAATACAATTAATCTTTTCTAAAACAGTGTATCTGTAAATTAAAATAATAATATATTATTATTATTTATCTGCATTAGAATAGCACTAAGGGATACCAGTCAGTATCAAGGCCCACTTCCTCCCTGCCCTCTGTGGGGGGAGCTGTACAAAAAGAAGGTACTTAGCCCAAGAGTTTTTGTTTGTATTTTATATAGCAGCTTCCATCCAAAGGATTTCAACATGCTCTACTAATGTTAAATATTTATCTTGACAAGACCCGGTGAAGTAGGCATAATCCTTATCTTACACATAAGGCAATTGATGCTTGTGCCTGATTTGTGTCAAATATCTCTTGGAATTGGCCTCAAATTTCTCTATTTGATCCCAAAAGTGAGACACCCAAAATCACTATAAAAATTTGAGGCTGACCTCTCCAAGCTCCCACAGGAAATCTCAGACAGAAATGAAAATAGAACCAAGGTCTCCTGACTCTGAGTTCTATGCCTTCAAGCACAAAAGTATTCCTATTATCACTTTGTTCTAAAAAGTAGAAAATTAAGTATGAATATAAAAGAAAATAAGTCTGCAATGAAACAGGAATCTCCTCAAAGCATCAAAACAACCCATACCTTTTTGTTCTGTACTCTTAAATCATACACTTCAGTAGCCATAATTAAATTATTTTGGGTGCCCCCAATGGCTAAATGGTTCTGAAGGGTTCCATGGCACAAATCAATTTCAACATAAGTATGAAAGAAGCAGCAAGAGCACTTACAGATGAGTGCACTCTGAAGCAGGAGGGGGAGGTTTTCTTTTTAGAATTTTATATTTCTTTGTGTAGCTTTTTTCCAGGTTATAAGCCTTTTTGAACTCAAATATCTTTCACGGACAAAATGCATTAAAAGAAGAAATGTTACCACTGTAAAATAAAATGGCAATGTGATTGTATTTTAGGGCTAATTCTTGTTCCCCTGCCCAAGGAATGTTTTTGGTTGCCTACTATACTAAAGCAGAACAGATGGATAACAAGTAAAACAAGAAAATTGTTACATTAGAAATGTGTTATAAACAAGAGACCATCTTTTTGTCGTGTGTTTGCACAGTATCTAGCACAATGGGGCTGAAGCCTCTAAGCTGTACAGCAATTCATCTACAAGTGCGAATGAGGTTTTTAGTATAATCTGTACTGTGTTGCCACAAAGTCCGATAGAACCAGCATTGCCAAATGGAGTCAGTATTTCTATTGAATCTGAACTCCAAAATGTTTCTGGGTGCATTAACTGTGCTGCACAAATTAAGAACCTGATCCTTCAAACCCTTCCTCCTGTGAGTAGTCCATATGACTTTCTTGGGCTTGCTTATGGGTCCAGTCTAGCACCTACTGAAGTCAATGGAAAGACTTCTCTTGACTTCAGTGGGTACTGGACCAGATCCTAAGTGTACAGCATTGCCTCTAACTCTAGGTTTGCTTTTTGTGTACATGGACTTGGCAGACAGCTACATCTATTTGCAAATTATGCTGTGATACTGCATAGGAGTGCCCCTGATTTCAACAAAAGCCCCTTTGCGCACACAGAAATGGAAAAAAAAACCCTACTTTAGTCTTATTTACCATTTTAAATAAAACACTCACAAATTAAGGCTCTGATTATATAACTGATAACACGCAAGCAGATCGTTGTTCTAGGCAGAGTACCAGTGAAGTTCAAGGGAAAGGAGGGATGTGAGGCTCCCTGCCAGTGTAGCAACTGACCTGCACTTTATTAATTGCAAGTTTGCAGCCACACATTGGACTCAACTGATTTCTCAATTTAAGGTGGTTTTTTTTTAGAAATTAAATATTTACATATCTGACATATTTTTCTGCACTCACACAGTGCAGATCAAGATCATCTGCAATGGGGAATACATTTTGGCAAGTGATTAGTCCATAATGTGTTGAAATTGCTCTTGTGTTTTTTTTTATTTTATTTTATTTTACATAAGATAGTTGAGACATTCAGCATTGTGTATTGGGTGCTGTACAAGTTCCACAATAATTTTTTTATAATGCGTAATTACTATCTTTACACCAAGGATGCTTTTATCCATGTTGGACACGGTTTTATTCATCTACCATCTTTTACTATTAATAGGAGTTTTAAGAATCGAAATCAGTATCTATTGTAATGTGATTTTATCCCTAAATATATGTTTATACAATCCAACTTTATCCTACTGAGTTAATATTTCACATTTTAAAAAATTTCGAGGTAGGTAATTGTACTAGAGTATCTCAGCTCCAAACAAGCTGTTATGACCTACCTAGTAAATAGTGCATCTTAACACTGTCTAAGACCAGCATGTATACATATGATTTATCATGCTGGCATATACAGTTCTGTGAGATAGCCTTTTGAATTCATACATTTTCATAAAAAAAAAGACAAACTGAGCACAGAAAACTACATTCACACAATAGATCCTGTAAAAGCTTTGATTTAAACTCTTAAGCCAGGATGTTCAGAGTTAAGGCTGAAACTCGGTTAACCCACCACATTGTATTCATGCAGCATAGGTGTCTCCAAAGAGAGGGTGATTTTGCACACC
This sequence comes from Chelonoidis abingdonii, assembly GCF_003597395.2. Classification (NCBI taxonomy): domain Eukaryota; kingdom Metazoa; phylum Chordata; order Testudines; family Testudinidae; genus Chelonoidis; species Chelonoidis abingdonii. The sequence continues at coordinate 71,560,952 of NC_133776.1, forward strand.
ATATGTGCTGCAAAGTGGTCCTAAAAGGAGGGGCTATGAATTGTCTAGAGTGAGGAAATTCCATTTTATCATTCTTTGAATGCTTGTGTCTGTGTGCATGTGCATGCATCATTTAATGAACATTTCCTCCACTTAAAGTGACCCAGCACAGAATAGCATCTCTTATAGGAACCAGGCAGGATCTTGTTATTTCTCCATTTCAAAATGTTTTGTAGTGTACTCCTTCAAGTTCCTGTAAAATTACACATACTCTTTTTCCACTGAAAGTGCAAAACAGTGTTACTATTTTGCTCAACAATCCAGGTCACACTGACCTTTACGATGACACTATTTGGATAGCTGCAATATGAACACATCTGGGGAATAACTTTAGACATCTGCTCAGTCCTGTCTCAGTCCTATTTTTAATGTAAACAAGGTCATTTTCTGTTATAACTATTAATTACATGAAACAAAGCAATGCTATAAATGTTAGTGGATTATCAGATGGCCTTTTAATTATAGTAGTGCGGAGTACTCCAACAGAGTTTGTTAGAATTTCCATTACAATCCTCTACTTGTGAGGGGTGCGTAATTTGAAGTAAACGGTCACTGCCATCTGAAACTTGACTGAGGATGTCAGTCCAGACATTTTTAATTTAATGAGAGCAAACTTAGAAAACAGGAGATGTCGTGGTTTCAGAATACTGGTCACTAATGTGGACAAATGACTGAATTTCTTTCTTTTTTTGGGGGGGTGAGGAGAAAATAGCCTGATCTTAGGCTAGCATTCCCCTAGTTTTAGTATTTGTGGTTGTCTCTTATTTCAGATTCAAGTTCTTATACTTTTAATTGCTTTTTTATTTTATTTTATAATTCACTTCATAGCTCCACTCGACCAACCTTCCTCCACTCAGGGAAACCTGGTGGATCAGAACCCCCAAAAGGCAAGCTGTTTCCCTCACATCACACATTGTTTTTATAATATCCTTATACAAATGGTCATAGTGGAGCACAAGTTGGATTATGCCCTGAAGCATTGGGAGTTTCCACTCTTCCAATATTCTTTCTTATTTTTTAAATACTTATTTCAATTCAGGATATTTTGTACCCATATAAATGTTCAATCCTTTTTTTGAAACCAGCTAAGCTCTTAGCCTCTATTATATCTTTTGCCAATGAGTCACACACATAAATTGTGCTTTGTGTGGAAAAAAATATTCCTGTTATCATGTTTGATTTTTGCCAGCTCCTCTTGTTCTTGTGACTAACAATAGGGGGCATGATTACCTCTCTAAGGCCTGGTCTACACTGGTGGTGGTGGGGGGGGGAGAGATCTAAGTTACACAACTTCAGCAATGTGAATAACGTAGCTAAAGTCGACATATTTAGATCTACTCACTGCAGTGTCTTCACTGCAGTGAGTCGACTGCTGCTGCTCCCCCATCGACTCTGCCTGCACCTCTCACAGCAGTAGAGTACAGGAGTTGATGGGAGAGTGCTCAGGGGTTGGTTTATCGTGTCTAGACTAGATGCGATAAATTGACCCCCGCTGGATCGATCGCTGCCCGCCGACCCAGTGGGTAGTATAGACGTACCCTAAGACAAATAGTTCCAGTCTTTTCAATCTCTCTTCATATCAGGAGTAGTCCTCTTCATTTCTGTTGATTAAATGGAGGGAGACCTACATCCCTAGGAAATGGATTGGGGTTGTTGTGTTGGTGAATGTTAGATTGGGCGTCATGGGGTAGGACAGTTCTTTGGCATTGGCTGGGACTTCAGTGGTTTTGGTCTGGCTTTAAATGGGCAAAGAAAGAATGTGGTAGTTGAGATGGTTCCATGGGCAGCTGGGAACACAGCCTGTCCAGTGGTTCGAGAGCTAGACAGCAGGCTCAGGAGACCTGGGTTCAATTCGTTGCTCTCCCATAGACTTCCTATGTAACCTTGGGCTTAGTTGCCCTCTCTGTGTCTCAGTTCCCCAATCTGAAAAATTGGGGCTAACAGCACTCTCCTACTTCACAGGAGTGTTGTGAGGACAAATACATTAAAGACTGCAAGGTACTCAGATACGACATTAACGGGGGCCACAGAAATACCTTAGGTAGATAGCTGTATAGTGGTCGAGGAGCTACATTTTGCAAAGTAAAAGAAAATCAATCCAGAGAAGAAGCAGAGGAAAAAACAAAACAGACATAGGATTAATGGTTAATGTTTTTTTAAAAAATGGGGAAAATCCTAGTGGTCAGGCAGAGATGTCGTTAGATTGCATGTTTTCAGACCATTTGTTTGGGTTTTTTTGCCTTTTTAGATTGGAAGTTCTTTGGGACCATGGCCTAGCTTATGGTTTTGTACAGCAACAGGTGCATTTGGGGGGTTATCACAATAAAGTAATAGTAATCTGCAGGAGACACAATCTCTACATGTGCCAGTGCATCTCTTTTCACTGTACATGACAGGGCATAGCAATTTTGGCTACCTGAGATAGCTGCTTCAGGGAAGCATGATCTTGCCAGAACAATGTATTGTGGCCATAATTTAGTGGGAGACTGTTTATGTTATGCTCCTTCCTAAGATAGAAATGGATGAATTTTAAAAATAAAACTCAGTTCATTTATAGTGACTTACACACTTCCAAGAGAGACTGAAAGAGGGAGGGATGTGTATGTGTGTGTACATACACTGGGGTAGGATTATGTAACAGGATGAAATACTGAGATAAGAATAATCTCACCAGTGTAGTACAATAGGCTAAAATAACTTCAATGAAATGAGATCAGTTGTGATATGAAAATGCCTGTGATGTACAAGGTATTAGACAGATAAAAACAAAGACTATAGACAAGTAATAACATCTGTCAGCTAAATTGGTTTATACTTTCTGTCAAATAACTCTTAAAGACCAAAGCAGCATGGGCATTTCTAAGATTCTGAAAATCATTTGAGAAAATACAACCCTCAAAGTGCAACTTCTTCACATATCAACTCCCTAGGTTCGCCGGGGTCGGTGACCTAAGCCCTGAGGTAAGTGGGGAAGTGGGATACCGGGAAGAAACACAAGGAGGAGGGTGCAATGAGGGGGTCTCCTGATTCATACTGAGAAAGCAGGGCAATCAGCTAGTTATCTTAGGTGCATGTACATGAACACAAGAAACCTGGGAAACAAGGAGGAAGAATTGGAAGTCCTGGCACAGTCAAATAACTATGATGTGATTGAAATAACAGAGACTTGGTGGGGTAGCTCCCATGACTGGAGTACTGTCTGCATGGGTATAAACTGTTCAGGAAGGACAGGTAGGGGAGGAAAGGTGGAGGAGTTGCACTATATGTAAGAGAGCAGTATGATTGCTCAGAGCTCCAGTATGAAACTGGAGAAAAGCCTGTTGAGAGTCTTTGAGTTAAGTTTAGAAGCAAGAGCAACAAGGGTGATGTTGTGATGGGTGTGTGCTATAGACTTCTAGACCAGGAGGATGGGGTAGAGGAGTCTTTCTTCAGACAATTAACTGATGTTTCCAGAACACAAGCCCTGGTTCTAATGGGGGACTTCAATCACCCTGACATCTGCTGGGAGAGCAATACAGCAGTACACAGATAATCTAGGAAGTTTTTGGAGAGTGCTGGGGACAACTTCCTGGTGCAACTACTGGAGGAAATAACCAGGGGCTGTTCTCCTCTTCACCTGCTGCTTACAAACAGGGAAGAATTGGCAGGAGAAGTAGAAGTGGGTGGCAACCTGGGCAGCAGCGACCATGAGATGGTTGAGTTCAGGATCCTGACAAAAGGAAGAAAGGAGAGTAGCAAAATACAGACCCTGGAATTCAGAAAAGCAGACTTTGACTCCCTTAGGGAACTGATGGGCAGGATCCCCTGGGAGGCTAATATGAGACGGAAAGGAGTCCAGGAGAGCTGGCTATATTTTAAAGAAGCCTTAGTGAGGGCACAGGAACAAACCATCCTGATGTGCAGAAAAAATAGCAAATACAGCAGGCAACCAGCTTGGCTTAACAATGAAATCTTTGGAGAGCTTAAACAGAAAAAGGAAGCTTACAAGAAGTGAAAACTTTGACAGATGACTAGGGAGGAGTACAAAAATATTGCTCGAGCACACGGGGGTATAGTTAGGATGGTCAAAACACAACTGGAGTTGTAGCTAGCAAGGGATATGAAGAGTAACAAGAAGGGTTTGTACAGGTGTGTTAGCAGTAAGAATAAGTTCAGGGAAAGTGTGGGACCTTAATGAATGGGGGAGGCAACCTAGTGACACATGATGTAGAAAAAGCTGAAGTATTCATTGCTTTTTTTGTCTCGGTCTTGACAGACAAGGTCAGCTCCCACACTGCTGTCCTGGGCAACACAGTATGGGGAGGAGGTGAACAGCCCTCAGTGGTGAAAGAACAAGTTAAGAAAAGCTGGACATGCACAAGTCCAGGGGTCCAGATCTAATGCATCCGGGGGTGCTGAGGAAATTGGCTGATGTGATTTCAGAGCCATTGGCCATTATCTTTGAAAACTCATGGCAATCGGGGGAGGTCCAGGATGATTGGAAAAGGGCAAATATAGTGCCCATCTTTTAAAAAGGGAAGAGGGAGAACCCGGGGAACTACAGACCAGTCAGCCTCATCTCAGTCACTGGAAAAATCATGGAGCAGGTCCTTAAGGAAACAATTTTGAAGCACTTGGAGGAGAGGAAGGTGAGCAGGAACAGTCAAAATGGATTCATCAAGGGCAAGTCATGCCTGACTAACCTGATTGCCTTCTACGATGAGATAACTGGCTCTGCGGATAAGGAGAAAGCAGTGGATTTGATATATATATTGACTTTAGCAAAGCTTCTCATACGGTGTCCCACAGTATTCTTGCCAGCAAGTTAAAAAATTACGGATTGGATGAACAGACTATAAGGTGGATAAAAAGCAGGCTAGATTGTCAGGTTCAACGGATAGTGGTCAATGGCTCGACATGTAGTTGGCAGCCGGTATCAAGCAGAGTGCCAAAGGGGTCGGTCCTGAGGCCAGTTTTGTTCAACATCTTTATTAATGATCTGGATGATGGGATAGATTGCATCGTCAGCAAGTTCGCAGTTGACACTAAACTGGGGGAGATGTAGATACGCTGGAGGTAGGGATAGGGTTCAGAGTGACCTAGACAAATTGGAGGACTGGGCCAAAAGAAATCTAATGAGGTTCAACGAGGACAAGTGCAGACTCCTGCACTTAGGACGGAAAAATCCCATGCACCACTACAGGCTGGGAACTGACTGATTAAGCAGCAGTTCTGTAGAAAAGGACCTGGGGATTACAGTGGATGAGAAGCTTGATATGAGTCAACAGTGTGCTCTTGTTACCAAGAAGGCTAACGACATATTGGGCTGAATTAGTAGGAGCACTGCTAGCAGATCAAAGGAAGTGATTATTCTCCTCTATTCCCTCCCCATCCCCCAAAAGGGCACATGACATATGAGGAGAGGCTGAAAGAACTGGGCTTGTTTAGTCTGTAGAAGAGTGAGTGTGGATTTGATAGCAGCCTTCAACTACCTGAAGGGGAGGCTCCGAAGAGGATGGAGCTAGGCTGTCCTCAGTGGTGGCAGATGACAGAACAAGGAGCAATGGTCTCAATTTGCAGTGGGGAAGGTATATCAGAAAACACCATTTCACTAGGAAGGTGGTGAAGCACTGGAATGGATTACCTAAGGAGGTGGTGGAATCTCCATCCTTAGTGGTTTTTAAGGCCCAGTTTGACAAAGCCCTGGCTGGGATGATTTAGCTGGGGTTGGGGTTGGTCCTGCTTTGAGCAGGGGGTTAGACTAGATAACCTCCTGAAGTCTCTTCCAACCCTAATCTTCTATGATTCTAATGCTGGGAACAAAAATTTGTGCATATTTGACCTGAGATGCTGATTCAGTAATTCTATGCTTCATCATGACCAGTGGCCATTATCTCATACTTCCCAATAGTGCTACTTCAGAAGAAAGTGCAGAAATGCCAGAGTACAATGAAGTACACGAGAGAACAAATTAGTTCCAGATTCAGGCTCTCCATGCCTTCAAGAGGTTAAACAAGCAGCCACAATCACCAAGGCTTAGTAATACCTTGTCCAGCTACACTCTTGCTGTAAGCACCCTGTGTTTCAGGGACTATGGAGAGGCTGGCATAGCCTTGCTCCAGCTGGAGATTCTCCTTTATACCAGCGTAAGTCTTCAGAGTTCTGGTTAGGCTGGTTTCTGGTTGCTCTGCACCACTTCCATGTACAATAGCCAGAATGGACACAAAAATCAGGCCCAATGGATTTTTGGTCAGTAAAATATCCTCCAAGTAGAAATGAGCCTGGCAAATCCATTTCAACACTTATGCATAAATACTGATAAAATAAGTAGCTACCATAACTACTGGTATAATTGATACTGACTTGTGTGCTTTTATTTGGTTAAATGTACAAGCAGGCCAGAATTATGTATTGCACACACATTAATTGGCAAGAAATATTTAATGATCACTATACGTCTAGATCAAATACGTCTAGATCAAATGGTGCTTAGCTTGCAAGTTTCCTATCTCACACCTCCTCTCCAAAAATGAAGGGCATTGATGTAGATCATTGTATTTTTCCAATGTATTATGTGAACTCAGTATTGTCAGTGAAGAAACCAGAGATTACTACAGTACTGGTCTGTAACATTCAATAGAGAAAACAAGTCTTAATAAAAATCAAATATCAGTCAGCTTCTCCTGCACAGAAACAAAGTGAAAGGTGAACTGTTTATATATACGGGCATGACTGCAACACTCAACTATACTTTATTTTTCATGAGGTAAACTGACAGTGACATTTAATGCGGAACAGAGGACAGATTTTCAAATCTATGAAAATCTTTGACAGGTGAGATACAGAAAGGCACTGAGATACTATAAAGATGTCAAGGCAAAATAAATCTCAGTGTTCTCAAATGGAAAGGACAGGATTTTCATTTTTTTTCTATTTGGATTACTCTATAATAATTATTATATATTCCCAATCCAATCACCAGTACTCTGCATTCAGTTAGTGTTTATCCTTCCTTGCTTTCAAAGGATTGGTGAATATCCTGTGAATTGAGAGTGTGAGCTCTTTCTTTAGCTCTCATTAGAACAGATTATATAAATTCACAACTTTAATGACATGACTGCTTGAACAATTATTATTATGATCTATTTCTGGTACCATGCTTAATAAGCCTGCCACTTTCCAAAACACAACAGAAAGAGATTCTGCTCTAAAGAGCTATGTTTTATTCACATAATGCCAAATCCCTGAGAGGGTCAGGAAAATGTGGATATTGACATTCTACACCTCAAACATATAGGTCAGAGGGGTTACTTTAGATACCCTTTCAGTTCCAGGGACATCACCAGACTCTGGAATCTTAAATATAAATCCAAATTGTATTCATTTTCCATGGCACAACATTATTTTAATGGTATGGAGGGGTCCTAACACAATGATCGAGCTAGGAGATACCAGGGCAATTTGGCATCTATGGATTTAGGACCTTCCTGCAGATTTTCCTGAGTTCTGCAAGATGTGAGTAATCATTAAAAGCTTCCAGTCCTTCTAGTTCAAAGATAGAATACTTATAGTACATGAATTCATGGCTATTTTCTTTCTTGAAACACTATAGCATTAAACAAAGTGTGAATTGTCCTCATTTGTCTTGCTCATTTGTTCATATACAAATCTAGTTTTGACAGATTAAATGTTAATAGATAGTTTGGCCAAAATGAAAACTAGCTATTGAAAGTAAACTGTGAGGCATTTAATGTATTCAGCCGATGATATAATAAAATTAAGTATATTAGCTTCCATCATTAACAATAAATCACCACATAACGTATATAAGATTATGTTATAATTAAAGGAAAATGTGTATAAGCAATGAACATTTATGTTTCATTAACATAAAACAATATCCTGAAAAGCTAATTCAGATGGGTATCTTTTGGAGGCTGATGGCAGTACTTGTGTAAGGATTGGACTTATATCTTTATATATATAAAAAGAATTTACAAACTATACTTCTGATCATGTAAACACATTCTTCTGAATGAGTAGCTCCATTGAATTCAAAGAAATAATATCTACGAGGTTAATGCATATTAATGTTATCTAAGACTCCATAGCTATCTTATAATTCAGATTTTTACTTATTCGCATTTATACACACCTCAAAAACAAACTGTTTAAAAACCTGAGATTTAAAAAATATGAGGGCTAATTTACCATATTCGTAATATTTACCCCTTTTACTGACCAATTTAAGTAAATATTTTTAAATGACCTCCTTTGCCTTCTTTGTGTATAACAATGATATTGAACATTAAAATATGAGCCATGCCACCTGAAAAAAAATCAAAATCTCACACGTTTAGAGATGAGCACCACATATTCATTTAAACTCCCTTGGCCAGAGGTTCTCAAACTGTGGTCCGCGAGCTCCATTCAGGTGGTCTGTGGGTAGTTCCCCCTAAGATGTGTGCCTGGGCAGCCACATACAAGAGAATGAAGGGCCACCCACCTAATTAGTGGAACCGTCCAGGCATGGCTCCACTAATTAGGTGCCTGAACCCTGGAGAAGACGTGCATGTAAGGTGAGGTGGTGGCCTTGGGAGGAACAGGGACTAGGTGAGTGGGGGCAGTGGGGTGAGAAGAGGGGATGGGGGGAATTTGGGATGTGCAGAGCTGCCGTGGCCAGAGAAAGAGGTGACTTTCCCCAGCTCCAGGGCTGTGGCTGCTGGGGAGAGACTGCCCTCCTTCCCAGCTCCATCTCGGGGGTTACCACAGTGGGGAAGAGAGGGCACACCCATCGCCTTGGAAAGGTAAGACTACTGATATTAAAATATGAGAACAAAAAAACATTAATTATTATTAAGGGTTTTTTTATATAGCGCTTTATCCAAAGTGCTTTACAATAGTTAGCTAACGGTACGAATAACATTTGGAAAGATCATTTAGTGGTCCGCTGAGACCCTCAGCAATTTTCAAGAGGTCAGTGAAAAAAAAATTGAGAACCATTGCCCTAGATATTTGAAATGTCCTACTATATCTCAAAACATGATTGTCACTGAAATTGTTCTCTTTGTGTGACACCATGCTTCCCTGGTTCTCATGTGTAATCCCATTGAAGTTACTGAGATTGCTCACATGAATCTAGTCAGCAAGATTTTGCCCTATAATCCCATTAATATATCTATATAGATTACTTGAGATTGACATGGAAGTATTACTTATGAGTAGCAAAGCCATGAGTGAGTTAGATAGTTCATCCTAATTGAGTGCCAAGGAAACCTTTAATAATTGGGTATTTTGTTTTGCTTCTATGTTCATGCCAAATATTTTTCAGAAAAAAAAATTCAGACATTTTTAGAATTCTGAAAAAAACCAAACTCCAACCTTATTACTTGTATTCCTCTGCCTGCCACATATAGCTGCTTGAGTATCATGAGTCCAATATGAAGAAGTGAAACTAGAGCTGGAGGGAGATGGGCACAGGTGGACAGAGGGGAAAAAAACATCCTGGAAGCCTCTATATAATTTAAAATAGTTTTTTTTCTGTAAAATTATTCTCTGTTTTTTTAGGGTTAGATTTTCCCTGATCTACCTGTGTTAGAAACAAAAATTGTAATCCACTGAAAAAAGAGGGACTCTCAGCTCTCAGATAATATAAAGCATATTTGTTTCTCTCTCTGATGGTTCACTTGATACTGAACCTTAAATCTATTACTGGCCCAGTAACGAATGCTACCATTACTGCCAGCGTGATGTTGATCAGGTTATTAGTGGTGGTGTTTTTAACATACGAAAGCTACTCAGAGATTTTATATGTTATAGGTAGTCCCAGAGAAGCAGAGTGCTATTAAGATGAACAAAGGTAAATATACTTGGTCACATAGGTATTGCTCAGTATACATGGACTTGTACACAAAGTGTATCTACAGACGTGTCTATAGCTCATTATATTTTGCCAGTTTCCATACAAATCTCTGTATGGTAGAAACAAACTGTCCATACCAATGAGGACAAAGTGTTTTTGTGTGTCTTTAGTGTTCATTAAAATAAAATTATAATGCTAAAACAGAAAAAAAGATTAAGTTATCGCAGGAAGCATGCAAACGAAGATGTTTTTACCACAAATCTGTACTCGCAGTTATTTTCTTATTATTCAACAGCAGAGGAATACATACTTTAAGTATATAAATCTGAAGAAGTATACAAAACTGCGATATGTGTACATTTGATGAATAACTTTTGATATCTGCTTAGTCCTGTCCTAGAACTACTCCTAATGTAAACAAAGGCATTTGCTGTTATAATTATTAATGACATGAAACAAAGCAATAGTAAAACTTTAGTAGATTATCAGATGGCCTATTAGTTACACTGGTGCAGTTCCTGGCAGGAGAGTTAAGTGTTTGTCAGCATTTCCATTATAATCCTCTGCTTTTAAGGGGTTTATAAATTTGGCTGTAAAAATTCACTCTTGGCTGAAAACCTCTGCCCTGAACAGATTTTTTTTTTATATTAATGAGTAGAAACTTTGTGGCAAAAAAAGGGAAGGACATAATTGATTTCTGAATATTGTTTCATAACGTGCACTAGGGATTGTGTATTTCAGAGGAAAAATAAGATTGTGATTCAAATCCAGCACTTTTTTAGCTTGATCTAAATATTCACTCAGTTTAGACTGGTGGCCTGTCTTTCACATACTGCTTTTTGGTTTTGTATTTCTTACCTCTGGAACGGAGAGATTTCATTTTTCAGTTCCATGAAAGAACCCAGCTCAGCCCAACTAGTACTAGTTGCCCCACTATGTGGCAACCTATAAGCCACTAGTTGCCACAATATGCTCTACGTTATAGGTTCACTGTATAGCTTTGGACAGAGATGACTAAATTATTCATTGCACTTTCTCTTTGCAACTCATCCACAATCTGGTCCTGATCTCTGAGAACGTTTACTATATGTATTAGATGACAAGCTTATATAAACCAATTTTATTGTACATGTTGTTCATGAACAGCTAATTTGTCTATTCGAATAATTTTTTGTGGTATGCAATGCAACAGACCATTTAAATAACTTGGTATAGTTTTTGCATCTTGGCTGTTTGACTAATACTTTTTAAATGGCAGTTAACTAATACTAAATGAGGAATGATCCATAATGAACCTGAGACTGGAATTTTCAAATGTATAATAAATGTGAACATTTTTTGTTATTTTAGGGATTTCCAAACAGTTTAAAGAATAACTTAAAAATTGCCATTTGAATGTTTACAAACAACAACTAAGATCAAACCAAACTCACTGTTTTTATTCCCAAATTAACTTTTCTGTTAGTCAACTACCACATGACTTGGGCAAACCTCTTTGCCTTAGCTTCAACAAAGGTAAAAATGGTGATAATGGTCCTTGCAGTGCCTGTCTCACAAGGTGTGTGTGAGGATTAATTAGTTCCTACAATAATGTGTAGGGCTATACAACATGCTATGTAAGCACTAAATATTATTAATATTATGATTATTATGATTATTTTATTTACATTTCAAATTTGATTGAACCACCTCATTTGGTGCCAGAAATGCAAAGCACAAAACAAGCTTCCAAACAAGAGCATCTATTTCAATGCAAAACATGATACAGGACTAAATTTGATCCAGTGTGCCAATGCTGAATTGCCAGATTTGGCACATGGAGGTTCCACTGAGGATGAAGCTAAATAAAATCCTCCCTCCCAGGCCTTGGCTGCTATTACAGCCTTGAGATTGCAACAGTCTTCACAAGAAACTCATCATACCACTTGTGGGCCTGGTCCCCATCCCTAAACTAGCGGTCTGCTCTGGCCTAATTTTTAGACCCAACCTGGACCTGAACCAGAATCAAGCTTGAGAGGGTCCAACTTTTCTCTCACTCAGTGTGACCCAGAGCCAATACTTGTAGTAGTTGAGTTCTATAGAGTTTCAATCATGTTGCAGGGCCCTATCCTAAACAATGGTATATGGGGATGTCATTGAGCAGGATTTCCTGCTCTTATTCCCTGAAAATGGTTGTTCTTGCACACAGTGTATCTGCACACACATGATCTATTGTACCTGGAAATTTCCAGGGCTACAGAAGAAAAGGGGGAGAATTTGTCACTCATCAAAAGAAAAAAATTCAACAGGAAATTCAGACTCCATGACACAAGATATTCTGGTAGATCGGAAGGAATAGCACAGGCACATCATTAGTGTTAAGGCTGGTGCTCATATGTAAAAACTGCCAAAGGAATAATTTATGCTACTAATATACCAAACATTGCCTTATTATTTTTCTGTAAAAATGTAAGTAGTCCCTAATCCTTCCAGTAGTCACCCAGAGGCTCAGAACCAATTAGTAAGGGGGAAAAAAAAAGAAAAGAAAAGATAATTAAGCATGGTTCCCTTCAATTTTTTTCTAGCCAGCTAAAAAGTGCAAAAAAAGAAGTTTTGGATGAAAATTCAAAGTCCACAAATGGATGAGCCCATCACTGTGTACCACATAATTAATATGCTGTATGTAACTCAACCATTTCAAGGTGTTAAATACAATTAATACATTTACCTGTATTTTTGTGTTGGCTTGCCAACATAAATTGCTTTAATCGTGCTATTTATGGTAAAAGCATTAACATAAAGCATCCATAAATCAAGCCCCTTGTGTTTTAAGCCATTTAGTGTGTGCAGCTCAGTCACAGTAATGCTATGCATGGAGAAATACACAATATTTTTTCCGTTTTATTTGTTGATAACATTGCTCCTGAGGGACCCTAGCATATTTGAAGCATGGTTATGTATGCAACATATATTGTTCTTGTCATTTATTTCTTGCCTATTTTTTATTTTTAAGCAAATTTGAAATTAAGATTCTGAGACTAGATGAAATGCACATTTGTTTGTTTCTTTTTAAAGAGATTTGAATGGCAAAAGGCTCAGTCATGCTTTCAGGCAAATCCCCCTTCCTTTTGAATGCAAAACCCATTTTAGTTCAGTAGATAGATAACAGATCACACAGGAAAGTCTAACAAGCTTCTGTTGAAGGGATGAGCTGCATCTTTTTTATTTTTTTAAATTCTAGTCATTCTACATATGACAGCTCCAGAGCAGTTATAAATCCTTAAGACTCCATTATCAAAAACCACCATCACAATTGCCACTTATTGGCAATATGGTTGGCAGATAGGACAAGACTGAATAGGCCATGCAGAATGAACTCTACCCTCACAGCCTGTCAGACATGGATCCTCCAGAATACAGTTGAAAAACATTTATTGGACAATACTACCCCACTGCCTGTGCTGTACCTGAGGACATCAGTCTTTTGTACTGTCAATCTGACACCTTTCAGACACACTGGCAATCAGTCAGAAAAAAATATTAAAATAATTTCCTTACAGTGACAACTTTTTAGGGACCCAATTTCAAACTGTATCTTGTGTTTGTTTGTGCTAATGACCACTGGCAATAAACTAGCAGGCTGTAAACAGGTCCAGCACTTTACAATGCAAGAAAATAAATGGGATACAGTATGATGAAACAAAAATTACACAGTGGGGCCATGACCTATAGAAATAAAAATAATAAATAGGAAGATTAAGTTAGGGGGTTAAAGACTCATTAACTGACTAACGCAAATGCAAGAAATGCTGCAATAAAATGTAATGAAACAAATGCAGAAATTCAAGTAGGTAGTCCACAGAAAACTTATAATTTCATATGGATATCAGAAAGCATATTGAACCCAAAGCACGAAGTGTTAGGATAGGACTTTGCATTCATAACTAATTTACAGTTTTTCGACAACAGCAAACGTGAGTAACATTCGTTTTCTTGTGCAACTCACCCTGCTCTCAGTGCCCGTTCAAGGATAATCAGCATTCCAGTCTTGCTGAGACCCCTGTGAATAAGGCTTCAAAGTCAAGAACCTTTCATAAACTAGAATTTCCATGTTTTGTTCCATATTTATATATATTTGCTCATAGGCTCTGTAAAAGAAGCATCAAGATCTAGAGTTGCTTGTTCTTCCCCCAGCTGATGATTTAATTAAGACTAGAATCTAGACCTGGCAAACTTCACCTTTCAAACTAGCATTTATATCAATGTAGATTTTCTAATAAAATATTAATTTCACTGTCAGTTCACCATTAGGATATTAAAAGACAGTCTTTGCATTGGGTCAGAAGTAAACCCTGAGTAAATCACAATTTTTTTTTATAATTTTTTTTTTTTTTTTTTTTAGAAATTCATAACAGAGTATAGGGCCAAGTATTTTACTTCACGGCATATAAACAGAATTAATTTTACAACCCACCTAGATAGCATGTAAAGATCCTTATATACCACTCTCTGCTGTGCATATTCACAGAAATCTATTCTTCTGCATGCAGAAGAATGGTACACACAGGTGCATAACAGCTGAGCTGTACAGTTTCCTAATGTGATTTTTATATGAAATACTTTGTTAGATCTATTTTTTAAAATTTTTTTTAAATCATGATTTGTGGGTATTTCATGATTTCTGTGCACCAAAAACATGATTTACATAGGGCCCTAGTCACAAGGCAATTGACTGTGGTCACACCATGGGCCAGATTAGACATGCCACGGCATAAAAGTGCAAGCTGGGCTCCTTATAGCTCCCACTTAGAGCCAGGCACAATCATAGTCCCTCCACTCTCATGAGCACGTGGACTGCTCTTTCTAGTCACACTGACAAGGGCAGGGAGGGTGTAAGGTCATGCCACTATCTTCCACGTCAGCTGCATTTAGGAAGCATACCACATCCTCTAAACGGCTGTAACAATGGATAGACTCCTCTGACTACTCCCACTTGGGTAAGGTGGCTCTATAGTGCCCAACCTGAACCTAATATGAAGATAAAGTAAGAATATGTAGAAGCCATCTAGTCCATTTCTGCAGCTACAGATAGTTCAGACAAAGTGCCACAGCTCTAATTCATCTCCTAACAGACCAGAGTGGAGTAGTCTAATGGGAAAATCACTCTGCATATTAATACAGACATCAGATTTCTCTCTAACTATTCCTCGGCATTCAAGGTTAATTGTGCAATAATTGAACTCTTCTACAGTATATTTATTAAAGGTTAAAATGTACATGTCTGTGTAAACACTTCATTAGTTTGCTAATATTATTAGGCATAACAGCAGATTTCCAGTTCATAATATAAAGCCTGCGAACAGAGTAACAGTTTTCTAAATATTAGGAAAATAAAATAGATCATTGGGAACTACAATGACTGACACTGTTAAAAAAAAGAAATAAGAAATGTTTTAATTCCAGTATTATTCATTATATTACCAAATCGAGAACATTTGGAATACTGTAGGATGAAAAACACTTAAGTTTTTGAAAACTGTATACATACTGAATACAATTAACATTTTCCTAATGCAAATCACAGTAAACAGAATTTTAGATTTAGTTCAAAATAATTTCCACAAGAAACCCAAAGTCCTCGGATGTCCTAAAAATGTGTTGAGGTATTAGAAACTGGAATCCATTTTTTTGTGTGAATTAGGGCTGTCAATTAATCACAGTTAACTCAAAAAAAGTAAATGTGATATCAATTGAAATGTATTTAACATTTTTGGATGTTTCTGTACATTTTCAATATTGATTTCAATTACAACACAGAATACAAAGTGTACTTTATATTATTATTTTATTACAAATATATGTACTGTAAAAATGATAAGCAAAAGCAATAGTATTTTTCAGTTCACGTCATACAAGTACTGTAGTGCAATCTCTTTATCATACAAGTGTAACAAGTGATTTTTTTTGGATACATAACTGCACTCAAAAACAAAACAGTGTAAAACTTTAGAGCCTACAAGTCCACTCAGTCCTACTTCTTATTCTGCCAATCGCTAACACAAACAAGTATGTTTACATTGACAGGCGATAATGCTGCCTGCTTCTTATTTAAAATGTCACCTGAAAGTGAGAACAGGCATTTGCATGGCACTTTTGTAGCCAGTGTTACAAGGTATATGCCAGATATGCTAAACATTCATATGCCCCTTCATGCTTCAGCCACCATTCCAGAGGACGTGCTTCCATGCTGATGATGCTCATTAAAAAAAATAATGTGTCAATTAAATTTGTGACTGTACATCTTGGGGGGGGGGGGAATTGTATGTCTCCTGCTCTGTTTTACCTGCATTCTGCATATATTTAATGTTATAGTAGTCTTGGATGATGACCCAGCACACATTTGTTTTAAGAACACTTTCACAACAGATTTGACAAAACGCAAAGGTACCGATGTGATATTTCTAAAAATAGCTACAGCACTTGACCCAAGGTTTAAGAATCTGACATGCATGTCATACAAAATTTGAGAGGGAGGAGGTGTGGACATGCTTTTAGAAGTCTTAAAAGAGCAACACTCTGATGCAGAAACTATAGAACTCAAACTACCAAAAAAAAAGAAAATCAACCTTCTGCTGGTGGCATCTGACGCAGATGATAAAAATGAACATGCATCAGTCTGCCTTGCTTTGGATCATTATCAAGAAGAACCCACCATCAGCATGGCTGCATGTCCTCTGGAATGGTGGTTGAAGCATAAAGAGACATATGAATCTTTAGAGCATCTGACACGTAAACATCTTGCAACACCAGCTACAACACTGCTATGTGAATGCCTGTTCTCACTTTCAGGTGACATTGTAAACAAGAAGCAGGCAGCATTATCTCCTGCAAATTGTAACCAACCTTGTTTGTCTGAGTGACTGGCTAACCAAGAAGTAGGACTGAATGCTTGTAGGCTCTAAAGTTTTACATTGTTTTATTTTTTAATGTCGTTTTTTTGAACATAGTTCTGCATTTCTAAGTTCAACTTTCATGATAAACAGATTGAACTATAATAGATGTATGAGGTAAATTAAAAATATTTTTTCTTTTTACAGTGCAAATATTTGTAGTAAAAATAAATATAAAGTGAGCGCTGTACACTTTGTATTTTGTGTTGTAACTGAAATTAATATATTTTCAAATGTTGTAAACATCTACAAATATTTTAAATAAATATTACATTATTGTTTACCAGCATGATTAATCACAATTATTTTTTTAATCGTATGATTAATCACAATTATTTTTTTAAGCGCTTGACAGCCTTAGTAGGAATGATTTAAAAATGGGTTGATGTGTCTATATCAGTGGTTCCCAAACTTGTCCCGCCGCTCGTGCAGGGAAAGCCCCTGGTGGGCCGGGATGATTTGTTTACCTGCCTCATCCACCGGTTCGGCTGATCGCAGCTCCCTGTGGCCGCGATTCGCTGCTCCAGGCCAATGGGAGGTGCTGGAAGCGGCGGCCAGTACGTCCCTCGGCCCACGCTGCTTCCAGCAGCTCCCATTGGCCTGGAGCAGCAAACTGCGGCCACTGGGAGCCATGATCAGCCAAACCTGTGGACACAGCAGGTACAGAAACCAGCCCGGCCCGCCTCATCAGGGACTTTCCCTGCACAGGCAGCGGAACAAGTTTGGGAACCACTGGTCTATATCTATGTATTTTTAACTAATGGTGATTATATAGAAGGGATCCATTTTAAACTGAACACCGTTTTTTAAAATTGAAACTATACGGGTAATTCTATAAAGTAACCTATTTTGGAGAAGAAAGGAAAAGGGTTTGGTTCCAAAAAGTTGTTAGTCAATATGTGTTACTATTTTGCAATAAAATATGGAGAGTGACACCCAATGCAGACGCCCCTTGGTGCCAATAAATCCCTATCAACTGACAAAAAGGGAATTTAAGAAAATCTAAAATATCAAAACCAAAACCCTTACCCCAAGCAGAATTTTTATCCTGTAAATGGAGAGATGCCAGAGACTCCATGAAGTCCACTAGGGATTTCACTGTTTCTACTGATTTTCTGTGGAAGGTGCTTAGGCACTATACTGATGAATGGCAATATAAAATCCTGGTTGATAGATAGATAGATAGATAGATAATGAATACCCACACTAGCTGCACTGATTATGAATGTGTCTGGATTAAGAAGAGCCCAAAGAGTAAGTGTAAGAAAAATGGTAACTACTTACGACTTCTCATATTCTGGTATCCTGTCTAGTGGTTATAGCAAAGGACTGAGTGTTCCTGTCCCTAACTCTGTAGCTAGCTGTTTCTGTGATCTTGGAGACACCAACATCTCTCTGTTCCTCATAAGTAAAAAAAGAACAAACAAAAAAAAACTTATATATCCTTGTATAGAACTCTGAGATGTAAAGTATAAAGTATTGTTTTTAGACTGTGCCACTGGTGGGCATTATAAACAAGTTTCAAATGGGGCCTTGACAGAACAGACTGTAGCTTGTGAAGACACTCCTTTGCTTTACCTCTTCCTCTAAACAGATATGAATACTATATTATACTGTATATAGCAACCTATAATAACCTAACCCCTGCTGTATTTAGCAACCTTTTTACTAGATAATCACATGCTGAAATTTTTCTAACTCCAGTGTTTTCGGACAAGTTTTCTATTTTTGATCAGTCAGCTTAAGAGAAGGGAAATTCTGAGGGGAGTCACAAAGTCACATTCCGCTATACAAAATTTTGTTATGGGAAGCACTATAGGCATAATTCTAATGCCACTTATAAATTGGGAATGGTGCCTCTGAAGTTCATAATGTTTTGTAACTGTACAGGAAGACTCAGACCCTATATCACTAATCTGGTGAGTGTCCTGTAGTTTGTGAGTGATATGCTTCAGTTTAAGACCTAACAACAGGATTATATGGAAGTAGAAAACTGACTACAGTGCTATATCTCTAAGCTGAAATATCAAGTCCTCTGTTGATAGAAAGATCATCTTACTGACACTTAAAGATGCACTTTAAGAAAAAAAACGTACTCAGTGTATGTGCTTAATTTTCAGTGCAAAGATAAGAAATCAGAATTTTGCTCTTGGTTTATGTATTTGCAGTGGGCCTGCTATTTGCTCAGCTCATTGTTTGCACAAGCAAAAAATGTTCATTGGAAAAGTAATGCAAGAAAGGGCAAAGACACATTTTTAAACCTAACTGTGATTTGTGCATCTTGAGTAAACACATGCATTTCCTCGTAAAAAAAAAAAAAGTTTTTGGAATCACAGCCATAGAGCTGTGTTCAAGCTCCTTTTTGTTTGTTTAACCACTTTTCAATTTTATGCAATTGAGTTCCAGTGTTATGCTCCCGCTGTCCACAGTTTCCAATGTAATATGGCTTGTGGATGTTTCTCTCTGTAATTCATTTGCAGCTGCACAGAATTTAAAGCAATTAGCTGTTAATGTTCCTGGCTGTTTTCTAGTGTTTTGTCTTCCCTATCATGGGGCTGCTTTTCTTATCTTGTACAGTTAAAGCCCGTCAGACTCATATGCTTGTTGCACACGCAAAAAACTTGAGTGAACTGCATGGGCTACAGTTGGTTCTTAAATGTTAGATAATACTACTTGTTTGTTAATTTCCTCTTCGCTATGCTCCAACACATTGGCACTGCTTCTGAAATGTCAGCTAAGGTCAGCTACACACAGTTTATGGTTTAAATAAGTACAAAACTGGAGATTCAACACTTATTAACCCAGAGGTCCCACTAGTACAATGAAGTAGACTGCTCAAATAATGCTCATAACAGAACCCAAAGCAAACAACGACACAAGCCAATGAGTTCAAAAGAGAAATCCACACAGCAACCCATTTCCTGGTGCATCTGGGCATGAACAAGGAGCATGTCTAATCTATGCTCATTTTAAAAGGCCCTCCCCAGACTCTACCATTCACTGTATTTTGTAGCCCACTCCCTTGCATCCCTATGTGGAGGTATGCATTAAGCCAACATGCACCTGGGATACACAATATTCAGTGCTATCCCCATAAAGTTATAATATTTTCCACTACATGCATCCGACGAAGTGAGTATTCACCCATGAAAGCTCATACTCCAATACGTCTGCTAGTCTATAAGGTGCCACAGGACTCTTTGCTGCTTTGACAGATGTCAAGACACTCTAAAAGAAAATCCCCACATCTCTAACAATGTTTCCTAGCTAGATACATAATCCATGTTCCTCTTGGTCATCCCACTAGCTAGCTCAAGGGAAAGCCAAAAATGCTAATATGCGTTAAGTGTGGCAAGAAGTCAGCACTTCATTAAACCAAATTTGCTGCCAAAAGGCACAAAACACAGGTAGACACCAATTCTGCAATAGGTGCCTATCCACATGGTATTCTCTGAAGAATCAGGTATCAGACGGTAAACTCTTTGGGGGCTACAACTTTGCCTTTTATTTGTTCTGCCAAATGTCTTGCAGACACTTGTCAAGAGAGCAGGTAGGTGGGAAGATCCCCTTTTGCTGCTGAAGAATAAGCATGCCTTCTCTCTGCTTGTAGCTGATTTATGGCTCAACAGGAAGGGCAAACAGCCAGTCAAGTAAGCAGCAGAGCAGTGGTTCTCAAACCTTTTTTTCACGGACCACTTGAAAATTGCTGAGGGTCTTGGCGGACCACTCAATGATCTTTCCAAATGTTGTTTGTATCGTTAGCTAATTACTGTAAAGCGCCTAGGATAAAAGCACTATACATATAAAAACCAATGATAATTAATTTTTTTTGTTCTACAAATAAAAGCACTCAACTCATATTTTAACATCACTAGTCTCACCTTTCTAATGCAATGGATGTGCCCTCTTTCCCCTGCCACAGCAGCCACAGAGCTGAGGCTGGGGAGGAGGGACGTCTCTCCCTGACAGCCGCAGCCCTGGAGCTGGGGAAAGTCGCCTCTTTCTCTGGCCGCCTCAGCCCTGCACATCTCAAATTACCCCCATCCCCTCTTCTCACCCCATTTCCCCTTCCCACCTAGCCTCTATTCCCTCCAAGGCCACCACTTCACCTTACATGTGCATCTTCTCCAGGGTCTAGGCACCTAATAAGTAGAGCCACGCCTACGCAGCTCCACTAATTAGGTGGGTGGCCCTTCATTCTCTCCTGTGTGGCTGCCCAGGTACGCACTTTAGAGTGAACTATTTGCGGATCACCTGGATGGAGCTCACAGATCACTGCTGGTCTGCAGACCACCGTTTGAGAATCCTCCAGTCAGGAGAGGGACTCCTCATACTTGTTTTAGAAAGCCAGCCAGCGGCAGGACAGGGGAACTGAATCCTCTCTCTTGATAGAGACTACCAAAGCACACTCATAGTGCACTTTTTGGAAAGAGTGTTCATATTTATTAATACAGTTTCTGGAACAAATGTGCTAATGAGGTGTAAATAAAGGTTGAAATGGATTCTTTCAATAACATTTCTTCTTGAAATAATATGCCAGATTAATTGATCATTTTCATGTGAAAGTACAGTACATTTATATTTGACTATTGTTTCCATGACCTATGCAGGTTAACAGTCTTCTAGAGTCTCTATTCACTAAACAGGTATACGGCAAAGACGACAAGAACTGACCTAGAGGGTCTTTTCCAGGGGTGAGAATTCCATCTCCATGCACATTGAGCTTTTGGCCTCTCTGCTAAGGCTATCAGCAAGCCTGTCAACTGTGGTGTTATTTTTGTTCTGAGACTAGTGGCTTTAGTGCCCCAGACATGATTTGAATGTAGGCAATTCTTAAGATTGGTCATTTTTGAAAATTCAAACCCAAAATGCTATTTTAAAAGAACAGATTTTACCCATTTCTAAAAAATACACTCTAGGATTTTTATTTGGGTTTTGGGGGGGGAGGGGAGGGAGATTGTATGGCCTGTGTTACACAGGAAGTCAGATGAGATCATTATGGTCCCTTCTGGCCTAGTAATCTATTAAAACCATTTTCCTACATCTCTCAGATTTTACTTACATGTGCTATATTTCCTTTGATTTCCCCTTCCCCCTCTTTTCAGAGCAGTCACATGGGTAAAAATGAAGACTCTTTTTCCTTTAAAATCTAGTTAGTATTTTACATCTAAACCTCTGTTCTGTATTCTGACAGTAAGCTTTAATCTGGTAATCTAACAAGAGGAAAAGGCAGTCTCGGCAGACGTGCTCCGACCTTGTGTTCGACCATATTAAGAATTAATACTTAGCCTTGCCGTACAACCCAGCTTTAATAAAGCTACCCAAATCCTCTTGCCTGCCTCTTTGGCAAGCCAGCATCCATCAAAGTATTCAGCTTTTGTATTTGCTAATTCAATAGGCAGCCTGACAGGCAGGTTTTAAGATCCACATTTTATGAGATAATATGGCGTTTTACATATTTCAAATTTTTGCTCTGTTGACAGAAAAATGAATTTTGATAACTGTTTTTTTAAAAAAGTATTTTCACAATAAATGTTACCTATAGGTTTAAGAATGTTTTTGATCATTCAGTTGATTAACTCTTTCTACTGCCAAGTTGTTTATTAAGAAGTTGGTTGTAGGTGTGGGAAGGATGTAACTGAAAGCCTATTTTAAACCCCCTGGACTTTTTTATGATCGTAAAGAAGTGAGAGTTAAATCTTCATTGATCGAAAATGTGTTATAAGCAGCTGCACTTGCAAATACTATCACATATTTTTCCTGTATTTGTAGCATACTTTAATACACTCAGATATAATACTGTCAATTCCAGCTGGTATAATTAACCCCTTCATTAATGTAAAGGCATAGAGATGCATCCTCAGCAAAAACCACCATGGAAACATAGAATGTGCTGGGTGTTTTTGTAACCACACTGACACACACTATTAAAAGAGCATACTATATAGTATCTGGCTGTATAGTTAGCTCTTCATGAAGATTCTTGTTGTGATATACTGACTTGTATGTGTGCTGGCCATGGCTCTGCAGTGAAGGAGGAAAAGGATGCTGAGTCTTTAAAACACTCTACAAACATCGATTTACTGATCGACTCATCTTCTAATAAAAACAAGTGTACAGCACCATACACGTGCTAAGTATTATTACTAAGTTGTGCTTCAGAACATTCCTCTGAGTTAGGTATAGTTGTACCCAATTTACAAGAATATAAACTGAGGCACAGAGAGGTTAAATGCCAAAATCAACACAGAAAATTGTGGCAGAGTGACAAACAGAACTCACAAGTTTCGACTACCTGATCTCTGCTCTAAATACTCCCCTCTACAAACAGATTTGATCAGATATTTGATTGTGCCTGCTTTTTATAGCTCAAAAAGATGGAGACCATTAATACTTTTGGGGTGAAATCCTGGCCACACTTACTTCAATGGGCCTAGGATTTCACTCCTGATACCTGATGGTATCTTTGGGCCTAAAGATAACTGTTCTATCACTGTTGCCAATTTTGTCATTTAGCTGATGTCCTTGGTTCCTATAATATTACAGATGGCCAGTTTAATCGGAGATTTTCAAACATGGAATGGTTCAGTTTTGAAAATAATCTCACCCATCAAAACAGTCAATAAGGAAAAACAAAACAAAAACATTTTTTTTTTAAATCACAAAGCAACCAAGAGGCCATTTTTTTTCTATTTAAAGTTTCCTTTCAAATTTATTCAAAAATGAATAAATAAAATGTTCTTTTGGGGACATTTTTTTTTTTTTTGGAAACCAGAAAATTTTGACAGATATTTTTTTCCATTTGAAAAAAAATAAATAAAGGAACCAGTTTTCATGTATAGATGGCTCCAATCCTGCAAACACATACGTAGTTAACTTTAAGCACACGAGTAATCCCAGTGAAGCCAATGGGACTCAGGTGCTTAAAGTTCAGTTTTTGTTTCAGGATTGGGATCTGTATATGGCTACACTTGCATATCACATTAGTGGTTTTCTGTTATGGCATTAACTTATAATACATGTATTTAGCACTTTGTGCCTTCAAAATGCTGTACGGACATTATCCCAGCTTCATGTCACATCACCAACATGAAGTTAGTAATGAAGAGAATGTCAAATTCTCATGTAAAAGAGGCACTCGATCTATCAGCTGTCTACATGGCTCATCTTCACTGTAGCATTAACAATCAGACAAGCATTTTGAGTTTTAATTTTTTTCCAACTCACTGTTTATAAACAACAGAATTTTGAACACTGTGGTATTTTGACAGTACTGTGGTTTGACATCATAATATAGAGTGTTTAGAAATGCCTGCATACAATACAGAATGTCAAGGTATCCGATTCCTGTCAACACAAAATATAAATCTGGGCAGTCGTCTGAATTGTAATTTTGTTTACCACAAATTAACATCCTGGTTACTACTGAATTATTCTTACACAATTACAATTACCCAGTAAACAATTCTAGCACTGAGCACCTCACACTAGGAGAAGAGTCATATTTTCACTGCCTGTGACTTTGTCTTGTCCTGCCTTGCTAATATTGTGGGTTTTGGCCTCATAATTCAGTGGTGAGTTAATTGACTGACTCCTACACTATCACCTCTATTGTAGCCAGAGACTGCGCCAGTTTTTCAGTCTTGTAGCACCTTGCTGGTCCTGCTAACCCTATGGTGACATTACAGTTAAAGGTTATCAGCAATCCAGTACCAATCACTATTTTCAAGGGGGTTGATAACTGTGCCATAAAAGAAATCATGCCAAGGTGAAGCTTGATGTATGAGCTCTTGCACATACATCTATTGAGTTATGAATTCTAAAAAATAAGTCACTCAAATGCTTTTCAAAATATAATTGTACGGCATCATGAGCAAGATTTAATGTGGATGTTATGGTGATGTTTTACACTCTGTTACTTGCATGGCTGTTTGCAGAGAAGGTCTATGACAGGGTGGAGGGATGTTGGGGTAAGGGGATTGTTTTTTCCTTGTGTGTGCGCACAGCTCGTAGCACAACCGAGTCCTGACTGAGGCCTCTAGGCCCTACTGCAATACAAACTATTCATAATAAATAAATATTGACAATAAATAGGCACTATTTTGAAAAGTGTCAAATTATTATATATGAACTACTTGGCCTGAATCTTCATCAGTGGCCGCCTAAACAAATTTGTTTAAGTAACTAAGGATGGTAGACACCAATAACCCATGCATGAAATATCTTGGTAGTGCTCTAAAGAGAGGGTTAATAAATATTTCATAACAATACCCTCCTTCTAATAATATTTCAAAGCAGTGTAATTTACAGTTGACATAGAGAAGGAATGCATGTTAAAAAAAAGATGTACTATTTTCTTAGTATGGTTAATTTTACAAATGTTAGTAGGGCTAAAAAATAAATTACAAACGCATTTAAAACCTTACTTGATTGGACAAAAGCATATACACTGAAATAGATCGACTGCTGTTCCAATGTAATTATATTTTCTGGCTAATGTTATATTTAACACTTTAATACAGTACTACAGGTGTTCATGGCTGCATTTAGCAAGTAAAAGCATAGTCTAGGTCAAGAAGAGCTCACAGTCTAAATCCATGCTGAAAGCTGAATCTCAGGACCTTTCCTCTTCTATATAAAACCAATTGTCTCCTTAGAGTTACAGGGAGTTAAGCATGTACTTCAATAGCAGAACAGACTCCAATATATTTAACATCACTGCATCACTGCACAAGTATAATATCACATGCTGTCCTAATACTCTTGCAGCATCCAAGGCACATAAGTAGGTTAGCTAAGCAGGTAATGATTCAATAAAAGCTGCAACACTGACATTGTTTGTTATGCTTCAAATTGAACAACTAATGCTACTCGTAGTCTAATGGTATTGTGAGAACATCCTCACAAACTATGAAAAAGAAAAACGATGAGCTTCTTCACACAAAGCATGCTAGATTATTCCTTTCTTCTGTGACTTTATTACTGTGCTCTGCTTTGCTTCTTGTAAATATGTGGCCTATTTCCTGAAGCTTACTCTTAGTTACAACAATCATGCTGAGAAAATTTCCAAGGAGATGGGGTAAAACACCCAGGAGGGTAAAGAAAAATGAAGACATTTTTCTGCAGAGGGAGGAGAGAGAGAGAATATAGGAATATATGCATACATTTGCTTGTCATCTCTTAGACATAAAAAATATGCTCAGAAAATGCAAATAAGCAACTTTGCTTGCCTACAGTGTTCAGTGTTAAACATTAATTAAGTTAACAGAGCACTTAGCTGAAGGCTAAAGGCTAAAACATATCTTGGATAAAAAAAGGTTCAAAGTGAAAGCATTTTGCTGATAGGAACTATTTAAAAATAATGAAAGGTTTTATTTATTTATTTTTACTAAACAGATTTTCAAAATGTCAATTGACATATGTAACATAGCACAGTAATAGCCTGTGCCTACAGAACTGTGATGCCAAGAGAAACAAGATTTCATAGATTCACAGAATAGATTATTTATTAATTTTTAACAACAAAAAAATATTTAGGCTCATTGACAGGAGGGATTCTAACCGGAGGCATTGTGGCAGAGGCTCGAATTCTGCTGCCTTCTCAGCCAAAGCAACTTGGGGAACTTTATCATGTTTATCATTTAAAGCATTTTTCACATGCAGATCTCAAAACGTTTTAAAAGAGGGTGAGCATTATCATCCACCTACTGAACGCTATGCTTCATGGGGAAATCCTGCATGAACAGAGGAAGACGGGATGGACAAGATGAGCTGATGGCAGAAAATGGAGATTGAAAAGACTTCTAAAAGAACGTCCTGCTGTACTGGCCAAAGTTTGTGAATCCAGAATACATCTGCAGCATTGTTTCCTGGTGTTTATATTTCCACACCTGAGTTCTTAGTGCAGTGTGTATCTATTTTCCACTCTATTTTGGAATTCTACACCAACTTTCATGCAGCATGTGTAATCCTTATCTGATCCTAATGGAGCCCAAGGGATCATACAACTATAAAGCAAACATCCATTTCTAAAAACAAGCTCTCTCTAAATGAGTATTTTTTTCATTTTACTTTAATTCATTTCACCTTTTACATTTTATGTCAATTGTATACTGTGAATATTCAGAATACTATGAGCATATTCACACTAATTCCAAAGTGAAAGTGTTTTTCCAGCAAAATACCAGGTGAACTGTAATTATTTTATAACCAATCATTATAAAAGATGGCCCAGCAGTGGTGAAAAGCGCTCAGGTCAGACACTTAAAAGTGGTATAAAATGTTATGGTTAATTTTTGATTTATCTAGACTAGAGATAGTCTGGTGAATTATCCATGAATGTGAAGAGTTATCTTTGGATAATGTTACTGCAATACTGTATAACATTATCCAGAAGAACAATATAACTACATTATTACCTACCTTAGATATGGTATCTGCTAATCACTTAATATTATACTGACAAGGTATTTAAACTGCAGTATTACAGACATACGGAATATTACTGGAGAACCAAAATTACATAAATAATTGTCAAGATTTTCATATGTTTTTACAGCTATGAAAGAATGCTAGCTGATTATTCCAGGGTAAACATGTTAAGTGTTAGATAACACCCAATACTCTTTTCACTCTTTCTTTAACATGTTTGTTCTCTAATTATTTGATGCAGTTGTGACAGACAATGAGATGATTCTAAACACCAAAGCTTTTTTCACAGTAAAATAAGAAAGCAGAAAAGTGCCTAAATTAGACGGTGAATTAAATGAAAAAGAGCATGGACACATTTGAGTAATAAATGGGACCAAAGGATGCTTTTGACACTATAATACATACACTGTATATAGCATAGGGCCTTAACAGCCTTTGTTTATTTTAAAATCATGGGGACTGAAGGAGGAGAAAAAATGTGGATTATCAACTTAGCCCCGGTCTACACTACGGGGTAAGGTCAAATTTAGCAACATTAGGTCAATTTTATAATTAATGCGTCTACATGAGTAACCCCATTCCATTGACTTAAAGAACTCTTAAAATCGATTTCTGTACTCCTCCCCAGTGAGGGGAGTAGTGCTAAAATTGATCTTGCTGGGTCGAATTTGGGGTACTGCGGACGCAAATCGACATTATTGGCCTCCAGGAGCTATCCCAGAGTGCTCCAATGTGACTGCTCTGGACAAAACTTTCAACTCCAATGAATTAGCCAGGTACACAGGAAAAGCCCCAGGAACTTTTGAATTTCATTTCCTGTTTGGTCAGCGTGGCGAGCTCAGCAGCACAGGTGACCATGCAGTCCCCCCAGAATTGCAAACAAGCTCCAGCATGAAGCGAATGGGAGACACTGGATCTGATTGCTGTATGGGGAGAAGAATCTGTGCAGGCACAACTCTGATCAAAAAAAGAGAAAGGCTAATATATATGCCAAAAACGCACAGGGCATGATGGACAGAGGCTACAACAGGGACACACAGCAGTGCAGCATGAAAGTCAAGGAGCTCAGGCAAGCCTACCAAAAGACCAAGGAGGCAAACAGTTGTTCTGGGTCAGAGCCCCATACATGCCACTTCTATGATCAGCTGCATGGCATTCTAGGGGGGACCCTACCACTACCCCACCACTGTCCGTGGGCACCTGCAAGGGGGGAGTCTCAAGCAACACGGAGGAGGATTTTGTGGATGAGGAAGAGGAGGAGGAGGAGAATGCACAGAAGGTAAGCAGTGCATCTGTTCTCCCCGGCAGCCAGGACCTTTTCATCACCCTGGAGCCAATATCCTCCCAAGGTGGGATCCCCAACTCTGAAGGCGGAGAAGGCACCTCTGGTGAGTGCACATTTGTAACTACAGTACAGGGTTTAAAAGCAATAGTGTTTAATGTTTGATTTGCCCTGAAGACTTGGGATGCATTCGCAGCCAGTACAGCTACTGGAAAAGTCTGTTAACATGTCCGAGGATGGAGCGGGAATCCTCCAGGGCAGGGGTAGGCAACCTATGGTATGTAAGCTGATTTTCAGTGGCTCACACTGCCCGGGTCCTGGCCACCAGTCCGAGGGGCTCTGCATTTTTATTTAATTTTAAATGAAGCTTCTTAAACATTTTAAAAACCTTATTTACTTTACATATAACAATAGTTTAGTTTTATAGACTCATAGAAAGAGACCTTCTAAAAACATTAAAATGTATTACTGGCACGCAAAACCTTAAATTAGAGTGAATAAATGAAGATTCAGCACACCACTTCTAAAAGGTTGCCGACCCCTGCTCCTGGGACATTTCCATGAAGCTTTCCTGGAGGTACTCTGAAAACCTTTGCTGAAGGTTTCTGGGGAGGGCTGCCTTATTTGGTCATCTACGATAGGCCACTTTACAATGCCAAGCCAGTAGCAAGTAGTCTGGAATCATTGCAGCACAAAGCATGGCAGCGAATGGTCCTTGGTTTTGGTCGCATTCAGGCAACATTTGGTCTATATCTTTCTGTGTTAGCCTCAGGAGAGTGATATCATTCATGGTCACCTGTTGAAATAAGGGAATTTTTGTAAGGGAACAGTAAAAGGATCCTGTTCATGTTGGGCTGTTTGTGCTTGGCTAAAAGGGAGCATCCCTGAGAATAGCCATGCAGCAGAAGGAGGGGTGAAGGGATCATCTCAAATAGCCACGCGGAGGGGTGGTGGGAGGTGTGTGCTGTACATCCACCCAAAAACCGCAGCCCCTCCTTTTAAATGGCAAACTCAACTGGCATTGCTTGCTATGGGAAAGGAGGGTGCTGCAGTTTGAAAACATTCCCACATGTTATGAAGGCATTAGAAGCCAAACCTGCGTACCCTTTGTCTTACCATGGCTGCCTGGAAACCAAATTCTGTTGCCCAGCAATGTGTGGTGTGTCACCATACAGCAGGCGCTCGATATAAAAGGCAAAATGCGATCTTGTATGTAAAGCACATGTGCTGTCTGCTATGAATTGCTTGATTCACTGTGAAAGAGTCTCCCCTCTGTTCTCAGAAATATATCTTAAATTTTACTCTCCATTTATATCCCCCCGCAGGCGCAAATGTTTCTATGCTCCCCCTATCATTTCTGTCCCTGAGGTTATTGCAGATTAGAAGGCAAAAAAAAAAAAAAGGCACTTGCGATGACATGTTTTCCGAGCTCATGCAGTCCTCCCGCACTGATAGGGCACAGCTGAATGCACGGAGGTATTCAGTGGCAGAGTCCAGGAAAGCATTGAGTGAGCATGATGAGAAGAGGCAGGATGCCATGCTGAGGCTAATGGGGGAGCAAACAGACATGCTCAGGCATCTGATGGAGCTGCAGGAAAGCCAACAAGAGCACAGATCGCCGCTGTAAAACCGCCTGCCCTCCTCCCCAAGTTCCATATCCTCCTCACCCAGATGCACAAGATGTGGGGAGGCAGGGGGTGAGGGGAGGAGACGCCGGGCATGCAGCCACTCCACTCCAGAGGATGGCCTAAGCAACAGAAGGCTGTCATTCAAACAGTTTTGATTTGTAGCGTGGCTACAATAAGCAATGTGGCCTTGTCCTTTCCTCCTCCCCTCCTCCCCCACCCCACCCTACCCTGTCCCACCCGGGCTACCTTATCAGTTATTTCCCTTTTTAATTAATAAAGAAAGAATGAATGGTTTCAAAACAATAGTGACTTTATTTCCTTTGCCAGCTGTGATCGAAGGAGGAAGGTGGTTGGCTTACAGGGAATTAAAATCAACAAAGGGGGAAGGTTTGCATCAAGGAGAAACACACACAACTGTCACACTGTAGCCTGGCCAGTCATGCAACTGGTTTTCAAAGCCTCTCTGATGCACATCGCGCTTACCTGTGCTCTTCTAATCGCCCTGGTGTCTGGCTGTTCAAAATTGGCAGCCAGGCGATTTGTTTCAACCTCCCAACCTGCCATAAACGTCCCCCCCTTACTCTCACAGATATTATGGAGCACATAGCAAGCAGTAATAACAATGGGAATATTGGTTGCACTGAGGTCTCACCTAGTCAGCAAACAGCGCCAGAGAGCTTTTAAACGTCCAAAGGCACATTTTACCACCATTCTGCATTTGCTTAGCTTATAGTTGAACTGCTCCTTACTACTGTCCAGGGGGGAGAGAGGGGAGACTGATGACATACCTAAAACCACCCATCAGAATGTTTTTGTCCCATCAGGCATTGGGAGCTTAACCCAGAATTCCAATGGGCAGCGGAGACTGCGGGAACTGTGGGATAGCTTCCCACAGTGCACCGCTCTGTGAGTTGATGCTAGTGATGGTAGTAAGGACGCACTCTGCCAATTTAATGCACTTAGTAGGGACATACGCAATGGACTATATAAAATCAATTTCTAAAACTCAACGTCTATAAAATTGACCTAATTTCATAGTGTAGACATACCCTTAGGGAATGGAGAGAACTCAGCTCTCATGGAAGCAGGTGCAACACAGCAATCAACAGAGTCACATCCGTTTACATCAGAGCTGAATTTAGCCCACTGCTTAAAAAAGCCCCGCAGAGTGAAATTGCCAAGTTTCTATCACTCTAGTCATTTGTTTCCTGTCTGTTTGTTTAAAACAGAATTTTTTTTCCTGATATCACTTTGGTTTATTCAGCAAAATTATAATTTAACATAAAAAGCACCTTTGTTAAAATCCTTTGAATGTTTGTATTCTTTCTTCTGAATTTCCAGCTTCACGGCTTTTATAAACCATTTAAAAATAATTACCAATCTATAGCCCCGGCTACTTCTGTCATTACAACTACAAACATTCATGTAAGTGTCATATCCATCAAATATGAACTAGGCATATTTGGTACTGCCTTATAAGGCAGCAAATCTTCATATTTCTCCCTCTTTCAGATTTCACTTGGCTATGCCTCAGTGTCCTAATGCTTTAGACTAACATTTTTACTTTATTTTTTATTGAAACTTTTTTTCGCACTAACCTTAGTGGTAACTATTGTGACAATGATGTCAATGAATTACTTCACTAACAACGGTTCAAAATAAGTCAAAAAAGAAAGAGGTGTTGAGACCTAAAGTGCTGAACGAGCTCTAATACATTAAATAATCAGTTAACATGTAAAAAAGCAAAACAATTTGACCCTAATCAGTAACTTCCTTGGTTTGCAGAAATGAATTAATCTTCAGAAATAAAGCATCGCTCACCCATCTGGAAATCAAATGTGAAAGACAAATGCAGGAGACAGAATGTCTGTATGTCTACAGGAAGACACACATTGTTTTGAACAAAATTATTAAACAGAAAATACAATATTTGCCTATTGCCAGGCACTTGCTTTGATTTGCCATGAAAAAGATTTGTTGATCATCGTACTATAACTAAAAATCTTCTAGCTTCTATTTTCTGTCAACTAACTTAAAATAGCTATACCTACCAAAGCTTTTTTCTGAGGAATTTAATAATTACATCACATAAAGTATGTTTTACTGCAGCTTATAGATATAGTACACACAACAAAAAATTCCCTGAATGCAGAATATTTACAAACCTACATATTCCCTCCCTCCTGTTCCCTTGAGTTGAGATTCTTTTTTTAAAGTGGGTACCATCCGATACAGATGGTCACATTTTCAAAGGTGTGTGCCCGTAAGTTACACCCATAAACCTCACACTTGCATGTGCAAATTACCATAATTGTGTTCTGCAGGACTTATGTGGCATACATCTTTACCAAATTTATGTGTGAAAATACCTGTTTCAAGGTGCAACCCTACCTCTGAAGATTTGGCCCACATTCTAAAGCTCAATGAAAAGAAAAGCTCTTTACTACACAGTATCACCTAATGGTCAGCCCTGTTATTTTCTCTCCCTATTACAACTGAAGGCACTAGCTTCTAGAATGATGTGGAAAAGCTAAAACCACTGATTGTCTGGTCCAGGCACATCATTCCTAGGAGCTGTTTGGCAGTGAATCACATGCCTTTGGAAAATGAGGCAGTTTGGCTTGCTTATCGGTATAGGAATCTTCTGGAGAAAATGTGCCATATAAATTAGTGTCCATGCATGCCTCTGTCCATATGGAACCAGGCCTGCTTAAATGTCTGCAATAATATTGCCTTCCAGAGGGTGACAGAAAGACATGAGCCTTAATACAAGTAGAATCCTCCTAATTTGGCTGCCATTGTGGCTGGTCTTTCATCCCAGTAAAGGGAATTTCCAATTATCAGAGATACAGCGAGCTTATGTTACTGGATAAACGCATGGTTTTTGGAGAAAGCATTAGAGGACTAAGCATGATTTGCACCTAGGGACAGCTGTAAGAAAATCACGTGTATAGCCACAGAGAGGAAGGATGGTCCAGTGATTAGGGCACGAGCCTGAGACTCAAAAAGTGGGTTCAATTTTCTACTCTGCCACAGACTTTCTGTGTGACCTTGGGCAAGTCACTTTGCCTATGATTTATTTCCTCATCTGTAAATTAGGACTAATAGTACTTTCCTACCTCCTAGGGATGTTGCGAGGGTAAACATATTAAAGATTGTGAGATGGTCAAAGACTATGGAGTTGGGAGCTGTATTAGTACCTAAGATAGACAGTTAGTGGGAAGAGCATGCTGGGAGTGGTCAACAAAGTAATTTATATACTTTCTGCATGAGTCACAGATACAGAGACACCTAAAACTGTTGTCAGAAGAGCAGACAGACAGACTAAACAAGGGATAGATACACACAGCACCAGAGCGTCAATAAATCACTGGTATGCATCACTGTTATTTGGGAGTACTCTTCTCATTGAGTTGCAATCACTGCTACCAAGTACACACCCTGATTGTACTAAAGGAGACCATCTTTGTTCTTCGAGATGGACTCAAGTTGCACCTTTGGGAATCAGATCTTGATTCTGAACTTGCTGAAGCATTGTGGTATTCAGATCTGTTATGATTAAGCCCATTATGAAGAAAAAAATACGAAAATTTCAGATCCAGATTCAGATTCCAAACATCCCTGATTTTATGTTTGGATAGGAGGGTTTGAAACTCAAAGACTGCAAATCTCTATTGATTTATCCCTTTGCATGGTGATGAAGTCTCCTTTGTATATTGCAAACTAAAGTCTTGTAGTCTGATTATTTTTGGACCATAAAGGACACATAGGTGAACAGATTTTGTGTTTCTGATTTTTGTCTTTTCACAACATGTGAAATCACTGTTGTTGCATTCTTGAGATGCAAAGAAAAATGCTACCTACCCACTACTTTAAAGAGTAGATAAAGTAGCAAGCCTTACATAAGCTTAAATATACCAATAGCTATAATGTGAAGGCACATGTATTTCATTCCAATGTGATTTATAGAAAAGCCCATTTTTTATGTTATTTTGAATCTGTCAAACATAACTTCTTAGGTATCATACAAATATTAATTTCAGCACTTCAACTTCTGAGGCTTTTTGGATAACCTTTGGATATACTCTATGTGGATAATGTTTTTATAAGTAAAGAACAGGAGAAGTGTCATATATTGTATTCAGTCTTACAATCCTTCAAACATGTGATCAAAGTGCTTGTAAGCAAAACTTGTATCCTGGGAAACTTGAAGAAAAATATAGTAGAAACGGACACTTGAAGATCAAATACTCAAAACAACAGTCAGTAGGAGCACATAATGTCATTCAAACTTTTAGAGAAAAAACGTAATTCTGACGGTATTGTAGGAGCTGCAAGATAAAGGTGAAAGAGTATTAAGTCAGACTGCCACTAAAACTGAAAATAATGTAGGACTGCAGAGAGATTTGCTAATTAATTAGTTAAAAAAAAAAAGTTTAGAGACAGCCAGTAGGGAGTATTCTCTGTGCAAGCACTGCTATAATTAATTAGTGGGATTGTGTATTTTAATTAAGGCTTAAAAGCAACTGAATGGTGCATGTTGCAATGCTGATATTGAATTAATAATTTGTAAATAAGAATTCTAGTTAGAAGTTAACTGCAAAGTGAAGTACAAATACAGTTCTTTTTGGGAAATAGAGTTTAAGAAAACCTGCAGAATAACAAGTTAAAACAGTATGGTATATCAGCCTGATATGTATAAACAAAAATTGGAATTCTGCTACTTTTAAAATTTCGTTTTTAGTCTTTGTTTACACACATTAGAAGGGGCACACCATCCAGCCTGTGATAATTGGGTCCCAGAACTGAGACATCCACCATCTATACTTGGTTTTGAAATCTTGGTCCAAAGTCCTTAATGCATGGTTAGACAGTAAATCATAACTATACTACAGTTTCATATAGACCTTTGTTAGTAAAAAGGCAGTTGGTTGAAAGTTAGTCAGAATTGCAAAGAGGAATAGTCCTGTCAGAAATGAATTAGTGAGCACAACATAGGTGAGGAGATCAAAAGTGAAACATAAATTGTTGCAGAAATAAAGATATTTATCTCATGATTATCATGACCACATACTGATATGTGGTAGTAATATAGATATATCTAGCACGATTGTTCCTATAATATACATCATTCATCAGTGTCCATAAGATTTATCTACATGCATTGAAACTACCCTTTAATAAATATACTACAAAGCCGAAATAGCTGAGGATAACATATTTTAGTTCCCTGGAAGTCTTGCTGCTCTCAAGGTCAACAATGCACATATTGTACTGTGGAATTAGAATCATAGAATCATAGGCCTGGAAGGGACATTGAGAGGTCATCTAGACCAGTCCCTTGCATTCAAGGCAGGACTAAGTATTATAGACCATCTCTGATAGGTGTTTGTCCAACCTGCTCTTAAAAATCCCCAATGATGGAGATTCCACCACCTCCCTAAGCAATTTATTTCAGTACTTAACCACTCTGACAGTTAGGAAGTTTTTCTTAATGTCCAACTAAACCACCTTCCTCCAACTTAAGCCCATTGCTTCTTGTCCTATCCTCAGAGGAGAACAATTTTTCTCCCTCCTCCTTGTAACAACCTTTTACATACTTGAAAATTGTTAGTATGTCCCCTCTCAGTCTTCTCTTTTCCAGACTGAACAAGCCCAATTTTCCCTTATAGCATATATTTTCTAGACTTTTAATCATTTTTGTTGCTCTTCTCTGGACTGTCTCCTATTTATCCAGATATTTCCTGAAACGTGACACCCAGCACTGGACTACAGTTAAGGCCGAATCAGCACAGAGTAGAGCGGAAGAATTACTTCTCGTGTCTTGCTTACAATACTCCTGCTAATACATCCCAGAATGATGTTCGCTTTTTTTGCAACAGTGTTACACTGTTGACTCATATTAAGCTTGTGATCCACTATGACCCCCAGATCTCTTTCTGATGTACTCCTTCCTAGGCAGTCATCTCCCATTTTGTATGTGTGCAATTGATTTTCCCTTCCTAAGAGGAGTACTTTGCAT
Source organism: Chelonoidis abingdonii (assembly GCF_003597395.2). NCBI lineage: Eukaryota > Metazoa > Chordata > Testudines > Testudinidae > Chelonoidis > Chelonoidis abingdonii. The sequence continues at coordinate 71,597,124 of NC_133776.1, forward strand.
TTGTCCTTATTGAATTTCATCCTATTTACTTCAGATCGTTTGTACGGATCATTTTGAATTTTAATCCTACTTTCCAAAGCACTTGTAACCCCTCCCAGTATCTAAACCATTGATGAAGATATTGAACAGAACCAGACCCAGAACCAATCGCTGCAGGACCCCACTCGTTATGTCCATCCAGCATGACTGTGAACCACTGATAACTACTCTCTGGGAATGATTTTCCAACCATTTGTTTGGACTTCCTCTGCCTTCTAAAGGATTTTGGGATACATCTACACTGAACTCTCAGGCCAGGCTCTGGCACAGTTTTGAGCCCAAGCCTCCCTTCTGTCCACACACAAATCAGTCTGACGTGGGTCACCAAGCACCCATGACCTGGGCCCTAGGAACCCGAGGGGAGGAGGGATGGGCGGGCGGAGCTCAAGTTCTGCTGAAACTAGGGTCCAAGCCCTGTCATTTTGCAGTGTGGATGCAGTTCAAGCCACAGTTCAGACTCTGAAGGTTAATGTAGTGCAGTATGAATGAGTTAGCACAGCTGTAACACCTGGGTCCAACAACTGTAAATCCAGATTTACAATGCAGTGTGAAGGCTCAAACATGGGCTTGGAAACACCAAGTTCGCAAGCCTGGGTCCCACAGACATGGGTTTACAATGCAATGTAGACATATGCTTGGAGACTGCCCACGAACTTGCCTGAAAAATAACAAAAACTGCACACCTCATCACCATCACCACAAAAGCACCAACCACTGCAAAAACCCAACAACAAAAACACAACATTCTATACTAAATGCTAGTTGCAACATCTCCAACCACAATCTTCTCTCTAAAGTCCAAATCTTAGATTCTTATGCACAGTTAGATCAAATAGGCTTTCTACAGGGACTCTCTACAGGGACCAGTGTGGACAGAAATCGTGTCCCTCCCCAACTTTAGCATGGAGGCAGGCACTACTGCAGACTGCAGGTTTTAGTAGTGGTGTAGCTATGGTAGTTAAAAACTCAGTTATGGACCTCAGTTGCTTTGCACACATACTATCAATGCCCTCCTTGCCATTCTGCAGTGGTGATAACTTGCCCTGTGGCATAAAAGGGCGGAGAGTCCCTCTGTGAGAACCCATCACAGCCTTTCTATTGTATTTAGAGCTTTCCACAGTGAGGTGCAGGATTTGTCCTAAGTTTCCCATGCAAATAAATATCTAGGAGAAAAATTTTGCTTGTGGATACGCTTGTGCTGCTTTTTCAGTGGGCTCTCAACTCCAAAGCAAGCTCTGAACAAAAGACTGCTGAGAAATGACGTTTACCAATAACATGATAGCAATTATCTGCCTAACAACTATTCTGCATATCACTGCAAAAATGCCAGGAGAAAGGAGGCTGGCTTTGCTGAGATAAGATGGCTTTTATCAAAGTTATAGATGCCTTTTTGGGAAATATTTTCCCCCTGTCCTGTAAGCAGTAGTGTGAACTTTACAGTATTGGATTTATTCATTAAAAGAACAAAAATAGAATTACATCAAGTTGTGTAAAGTGTATGTATGCATTGAAAGATAGAATAGAATACAGTGGTGTGAGAATAAAGCCACGGAACATGTGCAGCTTATTGCTATTAATTAGTTAGTGGGTGAGCATAAATAGGAAGCACAGAGGGAGTCTGCTGGTGTTTGCTGAGCAGTGTAAATGCTGAGTATTTTAATCCTGCAAAAAGGGCAATGTGAAATCTAATTGGCAGCCTTTGTTATAAATATCCAACAGTAAAAAAAGAACAACATTTAGATATTAAATCAGTGCTGCTCAGTGAAGCCAGTACATTGAGGACCATCAAAATCTTCCAGGAGGTACACAGTGCATTGCCAATTTGGGCCTTTAAAGACTGAACAGAACTCCTTTCCAAGAGCTTGCCTGTGTGGTAACTGGGACTGAAGTAATTAAATCAGTTGCAAATCACATCTTCAGTTAGTTTGATGCAAGTGTGTTGATTTGTAACTGACTTAAGTTATATTGAAATAGGGCACAATTATCCTGAAATTTGAGCGTCCACTCACAGACTTGCACCAGAAAGAGAAATGTGTGAATTACATCTGATTTTGGCTATTTTGGTTCCAATTACCATGTAGTCAAGCCCTGAATTAGTGCTGGCTTGACAGCAACTCAGAAGAGTTATCACATTGTGGGCCCAATCTTCCAAGCACCTGCACATGTAGTTAAAGTTAAGCATGTGTGTAAGCGTCTGCAAGATCAGGGCCTTTGTTCACAAAATTTGCTTTTATTTTCTGTGAGAAAAGGATCATTTAAGAAATCCTTTTCTACGTTAAAATTGCACGCAGAAGTTTGGATGCTTGAGAGCAGTGGCATATAAATAGCACTAGAGATCAAAATCTTATAGATGAGCACAGCACATGGGCAGCAGCAGCGGTAGCTTCATTAAGATAGTAAGGAAGGAAGGAAGGATCTCATTCTCCTTCAGTCACCTTCAACCTTTTCCTTCACTGCTAGAGATTGCCAAGAAAGGTGCCTAGTAGTGCCAGCTGTGTGATGATGGCTTTGTGATGTCAGGACCTATCAGAAATGGACTGGGATTATTAATTCATTTTTCATAGGCAGTGAAACTTTCAATCATTAGTGACTGCATTCATTAGTGACTGCATATATTAGTAACCACTTTCAGTCATTAGTGACTGCATATTAACCCACAAAACATACAGTAATAAACAAACTTTTAAGTGCCCTGGAATGGACACCAAGGAGGAGCAGTTCTTTATCACAGGTTGGGTGGTCTATTTATTATCAAGATGTTGTTGCTTTCCTTATTTTGTTCAGGAGGAGGTAAATTGGCAATTTGACAGGTTCAGGACCAAGTTTCATCCTAGCCTGCAGCCATCCTTCCATCGGTTAGTGTCTATTTGTTCAATATCCGACCAGGTAACAAACACAACAACTTACTAGAAATGACCAGGAAGGTAGCTAAAGAATTGATCAAATTCAATCTTAGAACTGTGTCTCTCTCTCTTTCCTCTCCAGACCACTCAACAATTCCAGATAGATGCACATGCTTAATAGTGACCCTCAGATGGAAGGAATCCATAAATAAATGTTAATGTTAAAACAACTTAATTATTCAATTTTGATGAGAAATAGCATATAGAACGCTGCAGAACATGCCTCTGAGCAAGAACATCTATCCTTAGATTATGTCTTGTTAAGCTTCCAAGGAAATGGGTTCCAAAGATATGGGTTCCAAAGATATTACTATACATCGAGTGACTGAGTGATCTTTTAAAAATGCTTTTGATTGAACGGCATTTGTATGGCAGGTATTGAAGAGTGCATTCTGAGTGCATTTTCAAAGTGACCCTGTCAAACTCATTGTGACTGTATCTTCTTCCTCTGAACTTTTGATAAAACGTTTGTGATTACATGCTGATTTTGTCAGAAACTCCATTCAGGCATGAACAATGTATCTGCTGGCAGCAAGGTCATGATATAGCAAGTTTCTTTCCCGCAAATATTATATCACTGAGATCTTATTTTTGCCAATTCATTACCTAAGCTTCTACGCAATATATTTGTATCTTCTCTGCTTTCATATATAGAGTAGCAGCTGCCCCAATACTCTAAGCTTTGTACCTTTTTTAAAAAAGAACCCAGAGTGATAGAAACAAAACATCAAGTTTTCACATGAGAGATCATAAGCATTGTATTTTTCAGTATTCACTTTGGTATGCATATCGCTACTAAACTCATTCCATCTTTACCAAAACTCAAGCAATATCAACCCTATATTTTTTACTGCTACGGTACACAATCATTTGCATTTTTTTTTAAATAAGTGAAAGGATGACTGGCATCTGATATTAATGTGACACCACCTTGTATACTGTGAGTCAAAAACTAAACTCAAAGCTAAGCCTTCATGTTCCTCTTCTTTTTACTTCCCTTGTCCTACAACTGCACATACGACAGACAGGCAGAAACAATCTTCATGAAACTGAAACAACTTTATAGAGGTATCCTGGATGAAAACTATTTAAAGTGGGCCAGCTTTCTTGACTCTTCTCTTTTTTCCTTTTGTTTATTTTTTTGGAGAGTTTTGGAGTTCACAAAAAGTTACCGCCCCCACATTTATGTGAGACTGACAGAATGTGGGCACATTACAATACTCCTAAGGATTTTCATAAGGCAGTGGAATTTAAAATTGATTTGATTGATTGATTGAAATCAATTGAGCTATGACAACTTACACCAGCTGAGGACGAGCCCTTCTATGCTGGAAACACATATTCTGTTTTGTATGCTGAGCTTCAGCCCAAGAGTGGTTTTATTTCTGAGATCTTCTATGCAAAGTCACAGCTTTCAGCCATTTTTTCCCCTTTGTAAAACGCATATTAAAATAGAATCAATAATAGAGCCTTACCTACTGTCTGGTGCCACTACTGGGAACTGCAGTTTTGTTTTCACTGTCTTTCAGAACAGGAAAAATCCTGTGTTTTAAATGAGTTTATCACAATGATATATATGGTTTTAATTACTCTGTATCTCTGCCAAGAACATTTAAATATTTTGTCATCCCACCCTCACCCCCCACCCAATCTATGTACTATTCCCTTTTATTTTAAAGAGCTTAATTTAAGCTTTAGTTTATCATATCTCTGAATGGGGAAAATGAAGTAGAGGTAAACATAGATTTCTAACTTCACTCTAATAATTCTTCACATCAGACAGCACAAACCCAGTAACGGCTGCTCAGAGCTTTGCAAAATGTTGGCAACTGTTTTTAAAATGTTCTACATTTAAATAGGGTATTGGATGATCTCTAAAATCCTACCCTTCTCTCTGCACACATAAAGGGCTCAAAGAAGATGAAATATTATTTTAGCTAGCTGATGGTGTAGAATGTACAACAGTTTGTAGTAATGCAGTTGTAACTAATGAAGGTAGAGACTTGCCACTCCATCAGGCTAGGACAAATTTTGCAGGCTAGCAATTACACTACTCTCTTTGACATTGCCAGTGAAATATAATCTTTGGTGCTATTTAGAACTGAGAGGTTGTAGATTCTCCCATAATAAATGATCATTAGGTAAGGAACAAAATACTTCAAATAATTCCTGCCTTTGTCTCTCATACTATGTATCATTTAGGATTATTGCTATATCTGACGTGCTCTATTTGAATTATATACACAAAGTAGTGTACATGAGTGATTAAACTCAAGTACTGAAGGTGTATTCATGAGATATGAATGGATTTTCTCATTGAGATTTCATAAAGAAATAATGATACCTTCCCACATGCCAGATTTTAAAATGTGGCCTATAAAAATGTCAATAAATTTATTCTTTAGAAAAATGCAGCTTCAAAAATACCAGCAGTTGTATGTCCCTATTTCTTATCTCCCTTTTCTCTGCTCCCATTGTCAAAAGCTACTGCCCTGTTTGTTACTGGTTCATAAAAGGGTAATATATCTCTTGAGACAGTGACATATAGAGATCACTTGATATGGATGTCAAGAGACGTATAGTGTAATTTTCACAGAACTGTCCTGGTAGTTGTGAGATTGAGTGTGTTTATGTATATGTGAGAATATTAAAAATTGTATGTGAGAATCATTAAAATTAACAATACTTTATTACTGGAATACTGAGCATTGGCTGTAAGTCTGTTATTAAAATAGATAGCCAAAAACAATCACCCCAAATCCTTACAACAATACAGACCCTTATGCTTTATAGTATAAACCCATCCCTAACTATTGGGGGGTTGGTTAGAAACTATTGGTGTCGGTGTTCCAATAGCTGCCTACTCCGGGGTTTCTTGCAACTTCTTCTGAAGCAGCAGGTACTAGTAACCGTCAGAGACAGGATACAGAATTAGACAGACAGCTGGTCTGAAACAATGTGGCTCTTCCTATTTTCCATTCCCATGCACCTCTGAATTCTGGGATGCTTGAAATTCAAATCCAGAGTCTGCATTTGGGTATTCAATGTAAACAAAGGGTTAGTGGGACTTGAGTCAGCTGACCTGTGTTAGGAAACCCTGGACTTGGGCATCTACATTGCAACCATTTGTTAAGTCTCTTCTAACCTATGCTCAAACCTAGGGGTCTGGTATCCACACTACAGTGCACAGACCTGAGTCAAAGTAACCATATCCCAGAAGCCCTAATGCCAATTCTCCACCCCTGAAATGTGGCTGCACTAGCCCTAGGAGTGTGGTGCACTGTGGGAAAACTTTACTGCCTGCCCTGCCCATTACTACGCAGCAGCTAGCTTTGCTTGATTGGTTTGCTATTCATTGCAAACCCAGGAGGCTCTCTAACAGCATGCCTGCAGATTAGTGATCAAAAGATAATGGATTAATGTTGACCTGAGCTGCTGCCACTGACAAACTGGGGAGGGGTGGCTTCCATTTTCAATAGAGTGGATTACAGATCATTGGGACAGAGGCAGGGCTGGCTCTAGCTTTTTTGCTGCCCCAAGTGGTGAAGAGGGGGAAAAACAAGCCTTGATTGGCGCCACTTTGGTGGCTGCTCTCCTGCACTGCTTCAGTCTTCGGCAGCAATTCAGTGGCAGGTCCTTCCCTCCTTGAGGGACTGAGGGACCCGCCACCAGATTGCTGCCTAAGACCCAGACATGCCGCCACTTTCCATGGGACGCCCCACGCACCAGCTTGCTGCACTGGTGCCTGGAGCCAGCCCTGGACAGAGGACTAAGGAAGTTGCCCCATGCAATTGTGGGATATTTCTGGCTGACTCCCAGGACCCAAGTCAAGCGGAGCTATGTGACCACTGCAAAGCAACAGGGCTAGGACCCAGTTTCACTTCAGCTTGGACCCTCCTGAGACCCTGGGTCGGAGCCCAAGATTAGCATAATTGCAGCATAGATGCAAGAGGGCTTATGCCTGAGCCAGGGCTCAAGCACAGGCTTACACTACAGTGTAAACATACTCTTTGAATCCATCTAGCACAGCACCAATGTTTCTAATGAGGCTCTGTAATAAATGTCTGGCTCAAATCTGGACTTAGAGTTCAACATCTGAGTGTTTACTGTGAACCTTCCCCAAGCTTATACCCAGCTTGGATCTATCTCGCTGCCACCAGACAGGAATATAGCGCCTGCCTCGCTCTGGTCCCCCCAGACTTTTTCCCCATGGAGAACCCCCCAGACCCAGCCCTGGGTCTCTCCTATCTCATCCCCAGCTTCCCCCCCATTTCCTGGGTTAGCCGGTGCGATGCATTACTTCACTCCTTGAATACAACCGGAGAGGCAATCTAGCTTCCCCGAGGCTATGCATTCACCTAGCCAGCTCACACAAGAAGATTCCCCTCCCCTTGTCCTGTAGCCTTTTCCTGCCCTGGGACAATAGGAAGGTGAGACACAGAGTTTGGCTTTTCCCTTCCGCCCCCCCTTTGCTGTCACAAATGTAACAGAGCTCTTGGGCACAAAATTCCTCTTCCCCTTTGCCTCACTAGGAAAGAAACTTCCACAAGTTTTTAAAATAAAAGTTTTATAAAAAGAAAGAAAATACAGAACAATAATACTGCATTAAGAACCATTACAGGTCTTTGCTTATAAGGAAAATAATGATAAACAATCTGATTTAAAAGATAGCCCCAACTTCAACCAGTCCCAGCCAGTTACACACACATGTAAATACAACACAAAGCATATAACAGCCTATTTGCCTTGTTGCCTTTGTACTCACACTTTGTAGGAAAATGTTAGAAAGAAATAGGAGTTAGCAGGAAAGCTGTTTCCTCCAGAGCTGGGAGAAACACAAAGACCCAGAGTACACAATTCCCGCCCCTGACTCTTAAAAAAAATCCAGTTCTCTGATTGGTCCTCTGGTCAGGTGTTTGGTTCCCTTTGTTCACCCTTTACAGGTCAAAGAAAATTAACCCTTAGTTTACCTATCTACTTATGACAGGCTCCTTCACCAGCGCACTCTGGCTGATTTGAACGTCCTTGTCTCTCTCCTAGGAAGGACTGTGAGTTGTTGTGTACGCTACATGGTACCTTTTCTTGGTATCTTACCCAACCTTTATTTGCATGAGACTAGGGAAGACACCCTACAACTAAAGAAAAGTTCCCATGTCAATACTGAGGTTTAACATTATGTTTATGCAGACAGAAATCCTACTGTAAACGATACAGACAGCAGAAAAGGGCATCTGAGAAAATACGTTTAAAAATAGAAATCAAAGTCATTAACCAATAAGGTCCCTGGCAAAATGCTCTAGTCACCTCACAGAATTCCCTGCATGCCGGAAGAACTGTTGATAAAAACAACCTATTACAACCACTTAGAAGAATGACTAGGTTTTCACAACGTATGGGATCCACCTGTGTAACATATTAGTAAGCACCCAGATGGCAGATTGTTTTGAGAGAAGGGACATAACTTTTATTAACTGCATAAGAACTCAGCTCAGACTGAGCTGACTGAGACCTATGAAAATACATAATAAACACTGAGCTTGTTTAAAAGCTTAATACAGTGACTCCTTGTTTCATCAACTATCTTTTGGAGAAAAATAGTTTTTAAAATTATTTAATTCAGTAACTTGTCACAGTATCTCCCCATCTTATACACAGAAGCCCAAATGAGAAGTTTTCATCAGAGATCTGATCTGCCATGATAGCTCAAGTGGAAAGAAACCTTGAACCACACAGGGAAGTTCTCACATATGTCAGAACTGCATACAATGACATTCTTTAGGATAGACCAGATCTGGTATAAACATGAATCCTTACACAGCAATTGACTTCCAGGCCTGTTACTGAATTATAAATCTATATAACGTAACATTGTATTTGATGTACCAGAATCTGACAAGGATGACACCATAGCTGGTGGAGCCAACCAGTGTGTTAAAATAGCTTCCTAGCCACCTGATAACTGTGTCCTGACATATGTCTTGTAGTACTGCCAGAGAAACTTTCTGCCATTTCTTAACCACCCCCAGCACTGACTTTAAGTCATATTGCTGCAGCTGTTAGCCTGATATTTCTGGATGCAGTGAGGTCATTCTTCAGCATTCTCAACCTTGAAGCTTTCTAGGGGAGAAAGTATCTGATCTTTAGACTTCTAATCAAATCTTGTACACTGCAGAGTAGCTAGTAACCAGCACCTTTGCTTTTGTAACCTTGACTCTTCCTGACCAAAATAATGGCAACCCGCCAGAATTTGGAAATTACAATCTGCTTTGATTGTCAAATTTGAATTACTAACTTGCCTCTTGCTCCTTCATATATTAGATATTAACTCTTATTGTATGATATTTCATCTCTCTCTATATCTGTTCCTGTTCAGTCTTTGACCTCTCTGCTGAGATCTGCATTTGTGATGGTAGCTTTGTGATGTGGCTAGCAAGAACTGGATGGAGCCAATCAGTTCATAAAAATACCAAACTAGCAATGATTATTACTGTTATTGGCTAAAAATGTGAAGTGACTTAATAACAAAAATGTGGTTTAATCATATTTGCATGAGTCACACTTTAATGTTTAACATTTAGGTATAAATGTTAATCGAATTACTTCTCTTCTGACCTTCCTTTTGTTCAATTTGTAACTACATGTGAATTTATTTGTTTGAAGTTTTACAAAGATTTCTATTACTGGAGAGACATTAGCAGTATACGTACTTATGGCATATAATTATTTTGTTTAGCACTTTTCGATCTTTTAATAACGTGGCATTCATTCTAACAATGCAGAATCATTTACACTCCATTTATGGAGTCTGCAATTTTAAGATAACTATTTCATCTCATTTATCCCCTATTCTCTAACTGAAAAAAAGTTGTAAGTCCACATCAGAAATTAACATATCCACATTTCATGGTGCAACATGCACTTTTTATATCAAATAAAACTTTTTTTTTTTTTTTTAAACTTTCTATATTTCAGCACCTGCCCATGGCATTTTGAAACATTCTTCAGATTCATTCTTTTGCAGGTTGAAAACAAGTGGACTAAGCTTCATCTTGAATTGTATTTTTGTACATGAACTACAAAACCTTGGATAATTGGGGTTAGGGTTTAAAATGGAAATATTAGTTTTGCCCACTTCAACCATTTGCGGTAAAAAAGGGGCCTGACTCTTTTCTCACACCAGACTGAATCTGGAGTAACTGCACTGACTATACAAAACTAATTTGAAGTGAGAGACAAATGAGGCTCAAAGGCTGTCAGACATCCATACAATTCTTGGGCTGATCTAAATAAGTTTATTCCATAGAATTATTGCCACCAGAAGAATTTTTCTCACCTATTTGGAGGCTCCCAATGATACCCATTCTACAATAGTGGCCCCAAAAACCATCTCTGACAATAGTGCTTTGAAGTGGTCACTGTCATACTCTCCTACTCTTGAATGTGAAATTTACAGTTGCTGTGCCTCAGTGGTGGATCTTTCTGTCTCAATTCACTTTTTTAAAGCACGCTTTCAAAATCTATAGTTACAAAAGAAAAGATTTATAGAAACATATTGCAGGTACAGAATACATAAAAAGAAAAAAAACACTAAGTAGATTGAACTATACAAAAAAACAAAAGCCTGAACACATCTTTGTCCTGTCTTTCTTACATTTATATTTCTATGCTAGACTTCTTCAGAAACAGACAATTATTTAGGCAACAGGCTAACCCTTCATGCATAACACTGCCATTACAAACCTCTGCTATAAAGCTGGTCTCTTCTCACCTCTCATTATGCAGCTACATTCCACAACATGGACTTTCAAAAACAAACGCAGCTCCAAACTCAGTTTTCCTTAGGGTCATTTTGTCTATGTCAACTGTCAAACCTGGGGCCTGCAGTGCTAAGCTTTCAAATTATCATTAATAACCATTCACATGCAAAAGGCTTCTTTTGGTATGCTGTAGTATTTCAAAGGCTTGCAACAGGACCCGGGCAGACAAAGGTACATTTTGCATCAGAAGCGTGGAGTTAGTAAGGTGATGCTCTGATGTTTGTGAAAGCTGAAGCCTTTACTCCAAGATGTATGAAGATGGCAGTTCTAACTTGATGAAGAAGTCCTGAGTGAAAAAAACCACATAGACGATAGGCAAAACGAATATTTCCCTCCTTAGTAATTAAGCTACGTTTTGCCACAAAACACTTCACTAATACTTGATTTAACTCTGTCATTTGCATTAGCCAAGTGAATAAATGTATGGAACACTAAATAAACTGAGACCCAAGGAACAGGCATCAATTTCTCATTATAAAATAGAACTGCAAGGTTCTACATCTTCATCCACTACTGATGTCAGGATGCTCAGGGCTTGGCAGGATTGGGAGCTGCATATTATGTGGTAAATCTATGCCAAAGAGTTCAAGAGAATGAGAAATATTTAAACAATTTCATTTAAATGTTATGCTATACCCCATAGTGGTTGCATCTCATAGACTCATAGACTTTAAGGTCAGAAGGGACCAATATGATCATCTAGTCTGACCTCCTGCACAAAGCAGGCCACAGAATCCTACCCATCCACTTCTATAACAAACTCCTAACCTACGTCCGAGTTATTGAAGTCTTCAAATTGTGGTTTGAAGACCTCAAGCTGCAGAGAATCCACCAGCAAGTGACCCATGCCCC